>NW_026000082.1:1791268-1846730 GCF_001458135.2 Marmota marmota marmota
GACAGGGCTGGGGATTGAACTCAGGGGCACTCAACCACTGAGCCACATTTCCAGCCCTTTTTTGTATTTTATCTAGAGACAGGGTCTCACTGAGTTGCTAAGTGTCTCGCTGTTGCTAAGACTGCTTTTTAACTGGTGATCCTCCTGCCTCAGCCTCCCAAGCCACTGGGATTATAGGCACCCAGCATTAGCTGTTACTTTTTTTGTTTTTTAATTTTTTTTTTTTAGATGTTGATGGACTTTTATTTTATTCATTTATTTATATGTGGTTCTGAGAATCGAACCCAGGGCCTCACACATTCTAGGCAAGTGCTCTACCACTGAGCCACAACTAGCCCTGTTACTTTTAATAATAATTCATTCATCTACATCTCCAAAAAAAAAAGTAACTAAAGCCTCTCAGGCCTGAAATCCTGACAAAAGAAAAATACCAAACGAACAATATTTCCATTTTCTCTTGTGTTCTCCAATTAAATGAAGACCTAAATATAGACTTCTAAGGGACTTTCAGGGAATTGAAAAGGCCAAGCTTATTAAGACAATTCTGCCTTTCTGGCCCAAAAGTTATCATTCAAATCTCAGAACTACAGAGCAATGGAAAAAAATTACCTTCTCCCAGTCGTCGGGTTGGCGATGCGGAGGCTGAGGCTGCGGAACGGCGTGGTGTCGACTGGGTGGATGCAGGTCCACTAGGGTGAAACACATCTTCCACCCCTGACTGTCCAGCCTGGGCAGGAGCAGCTGCACCTCCACCCCCAAACAGGTCACTCAGTAGTTCAGAATTGGAGGGAGGCGCTGCCGGTGGAGAGAAGTTCTTACTCACATCAGAACCTTCTAGGCCCAGAAGGTCCACCTCCTCAGGGGGTGGTGGAGCGGCTGGCTCCTGCTGCTTTTTGCTGGGCTTCTTGGCGCCATGATGTCTGTCACCATTGGCATTGCCATGTGGACTAGAAAGGGTCAGAAGTTCATCGTCGGATTGCTCGCTCTCCTGATTCACTAGGGCAGCATGGTCCTCCTCGCAAAATGATTTCTCTGATTTCTGATCTAAGGAAGACCAGTAGCCAAAGAAAGAGTTAGTTACCAACCACGGTGCTGTTGGGGTTTGTTACATTATTTGCACATCATTCCAGAGAGAAGGATTCAGCCTTGAGCAAATAGTGCTTTGGGATCCATCCAATGGAACACTTTTTATATTATATTCATCTATCATGGCTGAGCATCTGAGATTCAGGGCAGCATTAGGATATGGTGTAGGACTCGGGAGCCAGGCATCCTTGGATTGAACCCCAGCTCCACTACTCACTGGCTCTGTGACACTGGGTAAGTTACCTTACTTCTCCGTTTCCTCCTCAGCAAAACAGGGTAATAAACAGTACCTCACTCACAGGCTATTATGAAAATTATGTGAGATAATATTATAAAGTGCTCAGATCAACAGCAAGGAGTACCTAAATATTGTTGATGATGATGATGATGATGATGATGATGATTTTTATTCTGAACCAAAGAACATTCTTCTATTACTGAGCTACACATCCAGATGCACACTCTCTAATCTGAACCTCTCAGAAAAGTTATAATTTTATTTTGAGATAGGGTCTCACTAAATTGCCTAGGCTGGCTTCAAACTTTCAATCCTCCTGCCTCAGCCTCCTGAGTAGTTGGGATTACAGGCATACAGCACCACGTCCAAGTCAAATTTTTATTATCATTACGATTATTAATTTCCAGGCACTAGGCTAGGTGATTTTTGGGGGGAAAAAAATAGAACAGTAACTCTTCGTCCTTTGTGGACACCATTCACTGACTTTTTATTTCTCTGTGTGGCCTGCAGACAAAAGCAAGGCCGTTCTCCCACGGGCTGATGCAGAAGGAATTCACACACCTGCTGAGTTCACAGAATGGCTCTGCTTCAGATGGTCCTTATACCAAGCTGAAAGAAGATACTTTCAGCATAAAATGGACTCAGCACAAAGGCCTCTTCTGGGAAAGGACTAGAGAGACAGTGAATGACTTTCCAGGCCTTGCTTGAGATGAGCTTCCCACAGAGCATTGTTATATAATATAATGTGAGTCAGATGGACTCACATTCTGAATCAGGTTGAGGTCCACACCCCTAATACCCAATTCTGAAATGGAAAAAAAAAAAAAAAAACTATGAAAAGAGAAAGGCTTTCCTAAGTTTGGTGCAAACTCAGCTGGCAGAAAAACCTGACTGGAATGGATATGATATTATTTAGACTTCATTAGTCTCACTTAGGGTTTTCCTTACAGGTTTCGCTGAAGAAATATTAGCATGCTTGATTACAAGTTGTTGTCTGAGATACCACTGGAGATGTTAAGAAATATCTAGCTTATATACTGTATCACCTATCTGCATTCCTAAACATATCTAGCTCTAAGAGGTTCAGATAAAGAGACTGTGCGTCTGTGCTAAAATCTCTTTCAGAGACTACAGAAGTTATTTATAATTTACAAATAGTTTACAAAATTGGCAATGGAAAGGTAAGAGTGAAATTTTACTTATTAAAGTCCTTACTGTGAGGAAGACACAAGGTAAAAAAAAAAAAAAAAACAAGAAAATGTTGCAAAATCCATCTGCTGGGTTTATTGACTGGGTTTATCCAAGTTTGAGAAATTTGGGGTTCCATTTCTCAAAAGAAAATTCTGAAAGTAAGTCTTTCAATTCCAATGAATTCTATGGATAATTTTTTCAACAAACACTGAAAACATCTAGAAGCTAAAGGAATAGGAACTCACATTGACACATCAGAGGAGTGTCAACTAAGAGTTTTAACTAGGTCATCCCCAGAGCCATCTGTCACCCTTTCCTACATAAAGTCCCAACTATTCAATTCTACACCAAAGCTTGCACTTAATCTCAGCAAACTCTAAAGTGAAGACAGCTGATCTATATGGATTAGGATGCCAATGCTACTAATGGCAGCAGTCTGAAATGCTATGTTGAGAAGGATCTGATAACATCTTCAGGTTAGGGACAAAAAGAATACAGTAATGGAGCCCCAAATTTATGCTAATGATTGTTAAAATAAGTGACAGAGACATAGAGGCCAGGTGTTTGCCTTACCTGTGTCAACGTAAGCTCAGTTCTGCCCAGCTAGTGCTCAGGGCACTTTGGAAGAAATGCTTGACTACATATTTTTAGAATATTTAATTGAAGGCAGGAAACAGATTTCTTTGCTAATTTATTTATATTGTCAGTAGCCTAAAGGGGGATCTTAGAAAATATCACACTTATCCATCAAACCAAGAAAGACACGGCCAAGAACACAGCACAGAGGAGATAGAAGTCAGCTGAAAATGGCCTTCTGCATCAGTCTGAGTGCATTCATGAAGTTGAAAATAGGGAATTTGAGAAAGGAATGAGGGGGAAGGGTATGGAATAAGGGGAAAGGAGCCTGAATAACTTCTAATTGCTACTTTAATTTAGACTGCTTCAAAAGCTAAGTGTCTCTACAGAAGAACCACAATCATCTAACCATGTAAAGTTTGAGAAATGCTTGAAAGTACCTTGCCAACAGAGAGAGGCAAAAAAGCCACTTTGCCCCAAATTCCTGGGGTTGTCTGGAGGGAGATCTGCTAGAGCCTGTCCTGCAAGACAAAAAGCCACGTAGCACCAGTGAAACACAGGGAATATGCAATGTGCTAAATAACACAAACTTTTGACCTGAAAAATAAATACCTCCTAAGGCCAGAGTATCTTGATGCTCCTGGTGAGAAGAGAAGAGGATACTGGGGTTGACATCTTTTGTACAGTAATGCTCCCATGGTGGGGTTAAGTCTACCGCTTTGTCCTGGGGCTGTAGTTCTACATCCAGCGTCACCTGAAATAGCTGAGGGTATTTTTCTGGTACATCACATGCATCTAACTCAGGCCTACAAAGGGATTTAAAAGAATAAGGCCAATGAAAAGCAATGAAACCAGCATAAGGCTCAGCAGAGCAACCACCATAGGTAGACTTTCAGGTTAACTAGAAACTCATTTCTAGAGAAGACTCAATCATTAGCTAGATATAGTACTTTACTTTTCTGTGTCTCAGTTTCCTCATCTCAAGAAAAGAGAATAAAGTCCTATTCAAAGAATACGGAGATTGCAAATATAAGAGCACTCTGGAAAGCAGAACTGATACATCCAGCCAGGCTGCACTGGCATAGCCAAGTCAGGTATTAAAAGAGTGAAACAGGCTATGACCGACATTCTGACCCTTGAATATCTGTCCCTATCCTGGCCCCAGCAATGTTCACCTATCACAAATTTGGCTACCCCCAAGTTATCAAACCACCCTACGATATTGCAACTGAGGGCCAATGTCTGGTACAGAGGGCTCCTCCAGAACCCTGCTTTAGTGTTCTAGCCTGTTATCTATTCTGATGGATCACTAATCATTCCATACCACTGATTTAACTGCCATTCCTGAAGGAAACATATGGAAATACACAGATGCAAAGGATCAAAGTAGTAATACTTTGTTCCTTCTTTGTCCACTCTTGCTCCCTGTATAGTTTGGGTCTGGAATGTCCTCCAAAAGCTCAAGTGTTGAAAGCTTGTTCCTCAGTGCAGTTATGTTCAGAGGTGGGGATTTAGGAAATGATTAGATCATAAAAGCTCTAACCTTATTAGTGGAATAATAAGGTAAATGGACTATATGAGGTGGAGACTAGTCAAAAAGACTGAGTTCTTGGGTGTTTACCATTGGGGACTATATCCTGTCCCTGGCCTGCCCCACTTCTCACTCTCTCTGCTTCCCAGATGGCTTGAAGTGAGCAGCTTTCCTCTGCAACACCCTTCCTCCATGATTCTTCTTCCTTAGAGCCAGCCAACCGTGAACTGAAACCTCTGAAATTGTGAGCCAAAATAATTATTTCCTCCTTTAAATTGTTGTTCTCGGGTATTTGTCACATTGGTGGGAAACTGACTAGTATATTCCTTCACATGGCAATTTTAGACCTTTCTATTTGAAGTCTTGGATCTATTTGAACTTCTTAAGACAGGTCATATTCAATGGAAAGTTTTCAGATATATCCAGCCTCTCTGTGTGGTGAAGCTACACTCAATGATCTAGCAGCACAGGACTCAGGGGGAATGCACCATGGCACTAAAGAAACTCAACACTGCACAGCTACCCAGTGCAAACAGGCTTTCAGTCCGAGCAGTACTTACTTGGTGAACTTTAATACTGTTGTGTCCAGAGGTATGAATCCAGAATGAAACTGAAGCTGGAATATCTGTGTATTGGTCACCTAAAAATATCCAAGAAAAAAAAATTACAATTTACCAGTGAAAGGGGAATGCGATCAAGATGTTATATTTTGGGGAGCCATGAACCTTCAACTCTTTCTACATCTGAATCTTTGTTTACTATGAATATTAAACGTCTCCCACTTCTCCCTTTCACGAACTCTGCCTTGGAAAGCTGTTTCCTCATCCACTGTTTCCCCATCCCATGTTCTGGTACACTGCCATGCTTCCACTCATCGTATTCTTTCTTCCCAGGATGCCCTGCTCCAACCCAATGAACTCATCCTTTTTGGCCCACCTTGAAAGGCATATCCTATCTGGAGCCTATGGGGGCTACCACCGACTAAAACAAACTGTTCCTATTGCAGCACCTCATCTCCCCTCCATATGGTGTTATGGATATTTTAAACATGTGTAAATTTTTCCTGCTGGGCTGAGTTTCTTAACGGCAGGAACACAGTCATATTCTTTTCAATCCTAGACACCTAGGCAATGGCTAGAACAGAGCATAAACTCAGCGAAATTTGTTTAATTAAAATATGATTACTTGTAACATCATTCTTAAAGCCAAAGAGAGGCAATAACCCAAATATCTACCAATTGATGGAAAGATTAATAGAATGTGGCATAGTCATACAATGGAATATTACTTGGCTATACAAAGGAATGAAGTACTGATACATGCTGTTACATGGATAAGCCTCAAAAATATATGCTAAGTGAAAAAAAGCCAGCTACAAGACACCATGTATTGTATGATTTCATTTATATGAAATCTCCAAACTAAGCAAACCCTCAGGGACAGAAAGTAGGTTCATGGTTGTCTGGAGATAAGGAAGAGGAAATGGGTAGTGACTGCTAATGGGCACAGGGTTTCTTTTAGGGGTGATAAAAAAATGCTTTGGAATTACATAGTTCTGATGGTTGCACATCCTTTTGAATGTACTAAAATCCACTGTGTTACTGTATTATATACTTTAAAAGGGTGGCTTTTATGTAATGTGAACTTTATCTCAGTAAAAAATTTGGGGAAAAAACACAGTTATTTAATTCCACAGTAATCATACCAAGAACTTTACTAAGTCACACCTCTACAAGTCTCAGTATCTTCCCCTGTAAAATGAGGAAGATGGACATAAGCAACCTTTAAAGGCTCTTCCTCATTCTTAAACCACAACTCACTCAACCCCAAAGTGATTGGGGAGAAGATTAAAAAATATTACTATTAAAAACTCAGATGAGTTAATGCCATGATTCTTCCAGAAAGCTTACCTTAGCTTGCAGCCGGCTTCCAATGGTTGACCTCAAGTGATACATGGAGACAACCACATCTCCTTGCACAGTGATGTTCAGGGGAATGAAGATTTTTCCATCTTGGACCCGGTATTCTCTTTAAATGGAATCAAAACAGACATTAAAAGCTATCCAGTCTGGTACAATTACACAGACACAGGCATAGTGCTCTGTGGCCTGGCCAAGAGACCCATCTGCCTAGATCTGGACCTAGAAACCATTTCTTATCTTGAGCAGAAATGCAGCCCATGCCAACTGAGGGAAAACTGGTTCCGCAATGGGAGGACATTGGTCTGATGGACTCTCAATCTCACCTGGACTTCCAGAAAGTACAACTGACCATCTCTATTTTGCTGATGACTTATTTTCCTTAAATGTATCATCCCTTGTGTGTTTGCCTTTTCCTAACCTCAAGCTAGTAGTAAAAGCAGAGATTAAAGGAACAAAAACTTCAACCAAGCTATGTATAGAAACAGGAATGCCACAGTCTGTGACAGCCTTGAATACTAATCCCCAAATTCCTTCTATTCCCAACTATTTGCTCTTTAGTTACCACTTATTTCTTTTTCTCCACCCCATTTTCAACAACCTCCCACTGGTATCTCCTTTTCATTATAGATTCTATAACTTCTCTAATTATGTCATCATTTACATAGTTGCTCACTTAGAGACTTCATTCATCCCTGATTCACTAAATCCCATCAAGGCCATCTCCCTCTTAAATGTCCAGGTCCTCTGTCCCTCTACAACATGCACATTTTTTTTAAAGATGTGATGGACCTTTATTTTATTTTTTTATTCATATGCGGTGCTGAGAATCCAACCCAGTACCTCACACATGCTAGGCAGTGCTCTACCACTGAGCCACAACCCCAGCCCTCCCCACCCCACTGTCTCAATGCTCACTGTAGCTCATGCTAGTCCCTTAGCCTATGGCACAGCTGGATGTGAAAAGGAGCCATGCCTCCTTTGATTTAGTTATGCTTGTCTACGCTCACTACTGACATTGAATTTTTTTTTTAAATCAGCCATTCCACAGTGATATAGACCTGCAGGAAGAACACAATACAATTTACACAGCAATTGAGCAGTATATAAGAAGAAGTAAAGGAAAAAAATCATAAGACTCACTTCATTCGTTCAAAATCTGTGCAGGTTGTATATATTTTGGTTTCTCCAATCAGTACATCACAGTAAGGGCGACATCCGTTTCTCTGTTTGTTGAAAAAGGGTATGGGACTGACAGTGATGGACTTGATCGTGAGAGGCTTGAAGTGAGGGCGATAGGGCTTGTCTGCTAGTAAGTCACACATATAGCCCAGGTACCTGAAACAGAAGATTGCCGTTAGGGGGCCCGTCACAACAGGAGAAGCAGGTAATTTTTGCTATGAAGTTTGTCCTTGCAAATCTTTAAATTGCAATAAAAATTTGCTGTTATTTTATTCAACATTAATTAGCAAAAGAGAATGCAGATAATATTTTATCCACTGACCTTGCTGTACTTCCCTAAAGAACTGATAACAGGGTATTTGTTAAATCCAAAAGCTTATGGGAGATTTAGAGTAGCTTAATATTTGTTCATCTATTCTTATTTCATTTAGCAGATTAAATTTACCGCTGAAGACCAATTTTTGGATGTTAAAATTTTATCATCAGAAGTACTTTTATAATCCAAAAAAAGTAAGAAGATACAATGTAAATCAGGGGAAGAAATTATGACTAAACAGAAGAAAATAAATAGTTATTATCTAAAGAGGGTTTCCTTTTTTAAGCCATTGTTCAGATTATCTGTTATAATCCACTTCCTTGTTCCTCTCATAATAAAAAGTGAATTTTAAAACATCTCATTCTCTCTACACTTTGGCATTTCCTCTTGTTAATTGTGATGATCATCTGATAAATAAACCAGCTACTGCTGGTATTTCAATAAAGACCTAAATGATGCATCAGAAAGGGACTGGT
Source organism: Marmota marmota marmota (assembly GCF_001458135.2). Classification (NCBI taxonomy): domain Eukaryota; kingdom Metazoa; phylum Chordata; class Mammalia; order Rodentia; family Sciuridae; genus Marmota; species Marmota marmota. Next base: position 1,799,784 of record NW_026000082.1, read on the forward strand.
CTTAGAGCTTGAGATCCTGGCTATGTGCATTAGGTATTTTTAGACCTGGGGCAAATTACAACCTATCTGAGTCAGTTCTCTCACCTGTAAAATGAAGGAAGAGATAAGCATTCTTTAAAGTTTCTTTCTAATTTTAAAATCACAAACTCATACGGGACTCATGAACTTGCATAAAAATCCAATATCTTAATTAATAGTTTCCATAGTTCAGAATAATGTCAGATAAATTAGAAGAAAGTTAGGAAACTACCTACAGGGCAGACTCCAAACTGTACACAGTAGCAACCAGACCACACTTGCTCAGACCCTGCACCTCGCTTACTGTACCTCCTGTGGGATGGTGACAGTCCAATTCCTGGTCGCTTCGCATACAGCAATCGAATAGCAGGGCCAGGAGTAGAGTAGAGATTACAGAAAATGAACATAGCACCAACCAGAATTGACGATGCCGCCCGTCCATCCTATCAAAGATGATGCATAAAGTCATCAAGAACATGATCAAATCTGAGAAAGGCTGCACTTGCAATTAACAGAAGGAGGGGAGAAATCCTCCTAACAGTTTTTCACTTCAAAACTGTTCATTGGAAAACGAAAATTTGCCCCAGCTATCAAAATCACAAAGCAGCAGGAAAGACTTTTTCTTAGGATAAAACTCACTCTATACTAACCCAAGAAGCCCAGCAAAATAATTTGACTCACTTAAATTCAAAGAAAAATAATGTGATCTTTAAAGTAGCTCTGGACTTTAAAGTTGCATTAGACTTGTGGCATCATAACTCACAGATGAGGCCTCTTGATTTAGGACAAGAAGTAAAGAGCTCACAGATTAGGCAGATGCCACTTGATGGGATGTGTTGCATAAGTATTTAACCCAAAATGTGCTCCAACATTAATATAAAATTTAAAATATCAATTGATACAACGTCATTCAACATAGGAATGGATCTTCTATGAACTGAATATTTGTGTCTTCCCAAAATTCATGTTGAAATGCTAACTTCCAATGCAATGGTATAAGGAAGTAGGCATTTGAGGTGGAGCCCTCATGAATGAGATTAGCATCCTAAGAACAGGGCACCTCTCTCCTTCAGTCTTCCCTCCTCCCTCCCTCTCTCCTCCCCCACTCCTTTTCATCTGCTCTCGGCATATGAGGATACAAAAGAAAAGACAAACCAGCCCTGAGAAGACACTGAATCTGCAGAGACCCTGATCTTGGGACTTCCAGTCTCCAGACCATGAGAAATAAATTTCTACTACTGAAATCAACCAGTCTAGAGTGTTTTTGTTTTAACAGCCTGAGATGACTAAAACAACATTCAGCAACACTCCAGACACAGCCTCTTCTAGAAGGCTCTTAAGTGAACAGCTATGGCTCACTCCATCTTACAAAGCGCATCCTTATACTGAATGTGTTGAGTTGAAGTCTATTCCTCCTCAGCTTCTTTTCGGTGCCCTTCATTCTTCCTTCCATGAGGAAAAAAAAAAAAAAAAGTCTACTCCTCTCTCCTTGTGACTGTCCTTCACTGCCTGCGGTGCTCTCCATCAAAAGTTCTATTTTCCAGGTGAAAACAAAACCAATCCCTTGGATTCTTTGTCCTTTGAAATTTCACTCAGAGAGACCTCTTCATTTAGTATGCTTTTCTGAACAGACCAAAGTTTTAAAACATCAACCTAAAATGTGCTGCCCAAAGGGAAGTGCAAGATATGAGTGCAAGATATCACCTTTCTTAGTCTGGATACTGTGCTCTCATGAACATAACTAGAATAAACGAAGGCTAAACCACAATAGAAGCTCCTGTTGATCTTCATATCCACCGAAAGCCCTACTTCTTTCTCAGATCACCTGGTAAGCTAATAGACAAACATGCTTAATCTTTCAGAATCAGAATTTAGGGCTGTTCATTTATCCTATATTTAATTTCACATTGTTAGTTTCTGTTAAACAAGTAAACTACAAGAACTTTTTAAATCCAGGTCTATTATGTGACCCTCCCAATTCTAAGAAAATGGATAAGCATGATTTCCACATTTTCATCATTTTGTTAATTTAGAAAGCAAAGTATGCTGGGCATGATGGCAGATGCCTATAATCTGAGCTACTCAGGAGGCTGAGGCAGGAGGATCACAAGTTTAAGACCAGCCTCAGCAACTTAGCAATACCTTGTCTCAAAATAAAAATTTTTTAAGTGGGCTGGAGATGTAACTTAGTGGTAAAGTGTCCCTGGATTAAAGCCCAATATGACTAAAGAAATAGATAAATAACCATCAACCTACTGAAATCTTCTCCATGAAGATACTGATCTATTGTTCACCTACCTTAGGAAGCAAATATTCAGCCCCCATCCAACTAAATATATATCAACCTAGGCCAAGTTTCTCCATCTTTTTTTTTATAAGCAATGTTATTTTATTTTTTTTTTAAAGAGAGAGAGAGAGAGAGAATTTTTTAATATTTATTTTTTAGTTTTCGGCAAACACAACATCTTTGTTTGTATGTGGTGCTGAGGATCGAACCCGGGCCGCACACATGCCAGGCAAGTGCGCTACTGCTTGAGCCACATCCCCAACCCAAATTTCTCCATCTTGACTGCAAGAAACTAGAAAATCTCATGCAGAAATTCAATAAACTAGTCTATTAGCCTAGCTGCAAAATGTCTAGTTGATTTGATATTTATATTTATAATAAACCCATGTGGACTCCTTTTTTTTTTAATAAGAGTTTAAAAATTATCTGAGAAAAGATTCATTAGAATTTTTCCCTGAAGGGCCATCAGGGATCACCAGCTTATAACTTTTCAGTATCAGCCTCCTTCATCTTTTGAGAGAAATCCTTTCCTGTGGCTTGCCTGGCACCTCCTCTTCCTGTTTCTTCATAGGACACTGGGGATCCAGAACTGCTTCTCTGAGTACTTTTAGCAATCTGTCATGTAATTTAAGCCCTGAAAGTAGATTTATTTTGAGTACTGTGAGGTTTTCTTACTACCTCAATATCTATCAGCTCTGTCTTAATTATTATTGTCAACCCCTTCTCAAGAAGGCGAGGGGAAATCATTCAGTAATATCATACCAAAAAAAAAAAATATATATATATATATACATATATATATATATATATACTCTGAAATTTTTAGAAGCAGTAAATTATTTCCAGTACTATGCTCAGACTCCGTTGGTGCATTCATTTTTTTCCTGTTTTCAATTGCTTATTCAAATCTTGCTTGTCTGGGGTACAAGGGTAACAAAGACACAGTTCTTTCCTATAAGATGCTAACAGTCTAGTAGGAAAACAGCTTAGTATGGTGCAGTGTGATAGATGCCACAGAAAATACTGAGATACCCAGTGGGAGGATCTGCGCTGTGAAAATGCTTAGAAGAATCAGAAAGATTTTATCACAAGTTGAGTTTTACAGGACAAGTAAAAGGCCTGAGAGAAAGGGTTAGAGAAAGGCACTTTACAAAGTCAATGCCCAGAAAAATCATCAGTCCTCATGGAAACTGCTCTAAAACATAGTCTATTTAAACTATTTACAAGGACGGAGGGAGCTTCACTCTTATATTTATTCAAATACAAATTGTAAGAAAAAAATAAATATGACAATATGTTTGTGTCAACTCTATTCACAGAAAACTCAGTCCATTACTACCTATGTACCCACAGCTTTTATTTTTACCTCTTTAGAATACTTGGCACATTTTAGAGTCCCTGCATTATGTGGGTTGTGTATATGTATCTGCCTCTCCCAGTAGTATTTAAATTTTAAAACAAAAATAATACATTCTTCCTCATTTTTCCATTCCTCGAACTGCCTAGCTTCTAAGTAGAGGCTCAATAAAGCTGCAGAACTCAAATGTTACCTATCCATCATTCTGGACAGGACCATCCATATCTGACCAAACCAAACCACAGATACCAACTATGGGTACTCACCAAGCAGTGGACAACACAGACGTTTTTGGGATTCTGTAGCAGCCAATTATACATATTCCGACACACAGCAAAGAGGTTGTGCAGACTGGGAGCCTGCCTAATGGGCCAACTGCATTCTGAGACCTAAGGAAACATAGCAAAAGGAAGAAGGTGTCACATTAAACTTCTTCTGAAAGTAAGACCACATCTCCTTGTACTATAGCCAGGAAAAGTTGGGAACAGGGCCTAAACACAGAAAAAAAAAAAAAATTTAATGCAGTAATTTTTTTTTTTTTTGGTGGGGGAGCAGGATTTATCGGGGATTGAACTCAGGGGCACTCGACCACTGAGCCACATTCCCAGCCCTATTTTGTATTTTATTTACAGACAGGGTCTCGCTGGGTTGCTTAGCTCCTCACCATTGCTGAGGCTGGCTTTAAACTCACGATCCTCCTGTCTCAGCCTCCCAAGCTGCTGGAATTACAGGCATGTGCCCCTGAGCCCAGCTTTAATGTAGTAATCTTTAATTTAAAGAATGCTATTTCTTGTAGAGGCATGAAAATACATTGTGAAATGCATTTTAAATTAAATAAGACTTTTTAATTATTTTTTTTAGTTGTTGATGGAACTTTATTTTATTTATTTATATGTAGTACTGAGAATCAAACCCCATGCCTCACACATGCTAGGCAAGTGCTCCACCTCTGAGCCACAACCTCACCGCTAAACAAGACTATTTATGCTACATATTTTGTTTTTTTTCTATTCTCTGAGGTAACATAGAATTTAATTTCTATTAAGTATTAAAGCTTTTACCTGCCTACCAAATGCTTCACTGTAGGCTTAGGTTTGTAAGTCCCACACTGTTCCTTAATTTTATCTTGGCTTTTGTTAAAACATGGTAAGTGCAGGAACATGAGCCAGGGGAGGCTATGCATGGGTCTTATTTTTCTTTTTGAATGAAGGGATCTACAACTCCAAAGGAGAAATCTTTTGTATCTTCATTTTCTTAATATACATATCCGTTTAGCATGTTATGAAGCATCAGGAATACTGCTTGGTCTGATTTGTACAACAAACAGATAAGACGAACATTATGATGCCATTTGGTAGATAAGAAAACAGACTCAGAACTTGTTTTGTCCAAGGTCACAATGCTGATCCGCACCAGCACTGCAGTTCAGGTTCTCTGAATGTTAATCCTTACATCACAATGGGCTACTGGTTAAATATTGGGTATGAGCCTAAATGGTTTAGATATCACTAATTTAACTAATAAACAATAAGGAGAACCTTTGACTTGGGCAAACTTCACAACCTCTTTAAATCTATCTTTCTTCATGAAAGATGGTGCTGGTGCATGGTACCTACCTATGTACCTAACAGGGCTGTGGGTATTACACGAAAATGTATTTCCAGGCCTTAGCTCAGGATCACACAAAAAACAATCAATAAATGCTAGCAATTATTGTTTTATCAAGTAACTGCCAATGAAAAATTCTGAGGTTCAGGAAGAGTTGGCTGTGTTTTAAAAAGTGAATGAAGCTCTGTATGGCAAGAGTGAAGACCAAAGGACCAGATCATAAAAGGCCTTCTTAAGAAGGTGGGAGAACACTTAAGAAGGAAAGTGACTCTCAGATCAGTATTTCCCAAAGATTTCTCATGCATTAGCATGAAAACCGGAGGTGGAAGACAAGAGACTAAAGTCAGGGATGCCAATCAGGAGGCTGATGAGGAGATAAGTAAGGGATTAATGGTGGCTTAGGCCAGCCTAGTGGCAGTGGGTGCAAACATACCTGAGGGGCTCAGGAGCCAGAAAGAAAGTGGAATACCTGTACCTAAAAGGACAGGCAGGAAAAGCCAAGGATGATACTCTTGTTTCTGGCTTGAATGGCCAGACAGGATAGAAGCAAGTGCCATTTAATGAGACAGAATTCTAGAGAAAGAACAGGTTCTATATGAGTGGTTTCACTAGAAGGTACTCTGCAATACTGACACCCGTGGTCTAAGAAAACCCAAGTGTCACCTTCCTCATACTTGACAGTGGGAAAGGGAAGCAGGAGGAGTCTCTTTGGTTGGTCCTTTTTTGTTAACCAGAGAACAACTGATCAAAATATAAATGGGAAATTATTTTGGCCTCCACAGTATTGCCTCGGAAATGAACACGTGGAGTTTCCCTGTCTGAAGCTGCCAAGAAAGCCCATTCTTTTCAGTTAATTTGTAAGTTTTTTTCTACAAAATAATTGTGCATGGTGGCAGGGAACAGTCCAGATTATCTATTTTTATACACTTCTTGGAATGACAAATATGGTTTATTAAACAAAGTATTTGAAATGCTTGACATAGCTACAAAACAATCCAGGGTGATCCAGCACTGGGCTTATTCATTTAAACTCCAACATGATTCAGGCCTATTCTTTACCCCCTAAATGTACTCCCCATTTGATACTCAAGGCATAGAAATGACATTGAATTAAAAAACTGGAGGACATCTTTGTGCCTCTGTCCTTGTATATATTTGTGTCTGACAGCTTTTATCAGTAGAGCATCACGGTTAAGACCACAGGCTAGATTTTTGCCTGTATTCATCACATAGTACCTGCATTAATTTCTCCAAGCTTCAATTCCCTGTGTGTGAAGTGCAAGTGAGCATTAAAGGATTGTGAGAATTCAGCAGCACCACCCGAACACACAGAGTGCTATAAGACACTCACAGAGACTGCACTGAATTGACTGTTCATACTTGTCTCCCTCTCTAGCAACAGAGTTCCACGAGAAAAGAGACCACAGCTTCTTCATCTTTGTAACCTCAGAGTTCACCAACCGTGTGCTGTTGCTCTGGTGGCTGGTGCTCAGCAGTTACTTGCTGAGTGAGGGAACGAACAAAAGAATAAAGGAATGAACCCCATCTGACACTCACTCTCTTTTTATAATAAGATTTGTCTACCTGTACAATATCTTGAGGAAGGAACAGGTAAATCAAGTTTGTTTTGCTTTCCTAAAAGTAGATTTGTTGATTTCCTAAAAGTAGAGGAAATTTGTTGTCTTAGCAACCATTTTTAAAGGTCACACACCAAATTTCAATATCTGGAATGAGTCTCAGCTAAAAATGGGCTAAATTGTTTTTAGCACAATAGGCTAATAGCTCCAGAATCATTAAATCAATCAAGTAAATAATATTAATTTAAAGAACTCCATAATTATATATTTACTTGATATATGATTATATATTATTAGGCAAACATATAATTAGAATTTTTTAAAAAACAAGTGCTCTGTCTATAGGAGGACAAACATGAAGACATACATGAAACAAAAAAGAATTTTTTAAAGAAATTAAGTCACTGCAAGCTCCTTTTCCAGCTCTCTGGGGTTCATTATCTATGTGATAGGCAGAATAACCAGCTATGTGACCCCCTGGTGCTGTTTCCTGCCTCCCTGAACACCTCCTGGCATTGCTGGGCATTAGGAATACCATGTTGATTACCAGGCTGCCTCAATACCACCCTGTGGGAAGGGGCCAAACCTCACTGGGGCTGAGTGCCATTCCATTTTCATCTCTCCATTGCTCTCAGCATGAGACAGCCCGGGCAAGAGCCTTCTGCTCACTAAGCACAGGAGCAGAAGGTGCAGCAGAGAGTCAGACTGAAAAAACATGTGCAGTGTTTTATGAACCTTGAATCATTTGTGAAAAATGGGTATTTCAATCAATTGCTTATTATAGCATTTTATTATTTACTAGTGATATTAATCATAGTTACTACTTCCTAAAAGCTAAGCCTAAGCCAGTCACTGCTAATCAAATATATTTCTTACAATAAACCTACAGAAAAAAAAATTGAAGAGCATTTGTGAGATAGTTACTCATATTGCCATATTCATCTTACACAAGAGACACAAGAGAAAACAGTCCCAGGAGAGGTGAAATGACTTTTCAGGAAGAGGAACAGCTGAAATGTGAACCTAGGGTAAATTTTAAAGTTTGAAATTTGTGTCTATTATATGATTTCATCTCAATAAAAAGTCATTGAAATTTGTGTACTCTCCGCTATACTTTCCTATCTGATGATTAGTAAGAATTCCATCTTGCATTTGAAGGTCGGTAACAGGTTCAAGTAACGGCTGTGTTTTTTTAAGGTCAAGAGGCTCAATTCATATAAAGCTGCATAACTAGAACATGGGCTCCTTAGTCCTCCAGCTCCCAAGCTAGACACTGTTTTCTACACCATTATTTTCTGTCCTGACACTAATGCATAGTGACAGAGGGAGAGATGAGGTCTGAGTTGTAAGGTCACAATTCTACACTCCCCAACTTCAAACCAAAGCACAAACCATTAGGAGCTGTGAGGACCTCCTCAGGGGGCTCTGAAAGGAAAAGGGGAAAGAGACACCGACTTTCAATCATGAGCCCTTTAATAAAGCCCAAGTCAATAATACATTTTCCTGAAATCAAGAACAAGATTTGGTGGTTTAGAAAAAAGTCAAGAGGAAGGAAGAGTCTAAAAGACCCAGCTGGGCTACTGGTCTCTAATAGCTACTAACAGCACTCCTTCTCAAACTGTCCTTCCTGGGTGGGCAGAGGGAGAAGGAGGGTTCAGGTGGCACTGGAATGGCATTATTCAGAACATAAGAACTTTAGGGCCAGGTTAGACTTCTCATTTATTACCAAGAATTTTTTCATTAACTACCAATAGCAACACCTAGAAATGTGTAAGCAGTGGTTCTTGATGTTCTGAAGTTTAGCTATCAATTTGGGCAGAAGCCAGAGTGGAACATGGGAACATGGGTGGGGGAGAGGTGTGAGTACAATGTTTATGTTGGGGTTGATTTTAAAAGTTTGGTAAAGATAGTGATGATGATTATACAACACCATAAATGTAATGTAACTGTATACTCAAAAGGTTTAAAATCATATCTTTATGTTATATATATTTTACAACCATGATGTCTGTAAAAGTGGAAGCAGAGGTTTAAGTTCTACAGCCCAGGGGTTCTAAACACACAATGGAACTGTACGTCCTTTTAACTCTGGTTAAGAATGTTTGATTTAGATGATGCATCTCCTTGGTCTCCAGGACTTTACTGTCAGCCTCAGAATTTTTAAGTCCTCAAGGTGGATACTGACCATGAAGAGTCAAAAAACTGACTTTCAATACCTTCTTTGCAGTCCTGGGTAGGTATTCTAGCACCTCACATTCAATGTGGGATCATCTGCCCTGTATTGTTTTGAGTTGAATCCTCTGCTAAAGTCAGACAGTTCTATTTCAATTTGGCTGTACGCTGTTTCAAATATAAATACAAACAAACAAACTACTTTGTGATTATTTCATAAAATTCCCATCAATTCGTGTGACTTCAAAGAATACTTGTTAGTTAAAATACAGAATGACAACCCTCAGCACTCAGTAAAGTAAAATCTTCCTGGAAGCAGTGTGCTTTGCCACCACCACCTATATCCCCAAATATGTAAACAATCCCATAATCAAAGTGTAAATGGACTGAGATATATAATGATGTAGAAATACATGATGCAGACAGAGTTAGACTCCATGAGTCTGCAAATAAAACCAGCCCTACCCCTACATTAGATCTTTTCAAGCACTGGTTATTTATAGAAACCTCTGCCATCTATGTTTATTAAAATAAAGTTTAATTGCAGATCTAGCACTCTACTAAACTACAAGCAGGAAGAAATGGCTCTAATCCTCACAGACTGGAGGAGGAGAACCAAGAAAACTTTTCTATGTAATGCAAAAATGGGATGTAAATCAATTCATAGTCTTAATGCTGGGGAGAGTAAGGACTATGGATTTAGAAAGAGATGGATTAAATCAAAAACATAGCTAAGATGAAAATACTAAGGCTTCGGGACTATCTTCCTGAGACACAACTGAGTATTGAGGGAGAAAGGTCAGAGGGTCCAGTTCCAATCTGCCAAGTTCTGGGTCTACTTGGGGAAGAGTCCATGATGTGCTTTACAAGAAAGAACTGGAAAACCCTGTGACATGAAGAAATACTCCCTTTAGCAAAGTCAGGCTAACAAAGAAGAGAGTGGAGGTGTGTGACATGGATGGCATTTTAGGGAGAAGGTATAGCTCATGCAGAAACTCTGTGTATGTGTGTGTGTGTGTGTGTGTCTGTGTGTGTGTGTGTGTGTCTGTGTGTGTACATTTAAGCATCCATGGTTGGAGCATGGACTTTGAGGGTAATGAAGAACAGTAAAACCTGAAGCCACAGAGACAGGCAAAGGCCAGATCATGAAAAGCTTCCTAAGACAAATTCTACCATTTGCATAGACAAGAACTGACCCTGTTCCTTTTACCTCTATCAACCTTACTCCCGTTTTCAGGTCCAGCTGTCACTTCTGTCTTCCTGAACTGGACTCCCTCAGCAGGTTTTACAAATATTATTTGCATCTGTCTTGAATATGACCTGGGTTCTCTCTCCAAGTAGGCTTAAGAGCCTTGAAGATAAGAGCCAAATATTTCTTTTATATCTATACCTATTAATATTTCTTGACATATTTGTTCTTTTAAGAAACATTTATTAGCTATGCCAGGCATTGTTCTAGATATCAAACAAAATAAACATTCTCTCTGCTCTCCTAGGCCAAGAGAGAGCAGCCCAGGGCAGATGCTTAAAGCATAATTCCTGATTCCTTTATTAAATTGTTAAATGCAGTCAGAAAATCTTAACTATACCAAAAAATGCTTTTCTTTAAAGATTTGTTTATGAAGACTGCTTTTTATAAATACTATTCAACATCTTCATAATGTACAATTCCTTCTATAGTGATATTATATCTTTATTTACTTTTTTGAGGGAAAATGTTCCAAACTATCACAAATCTTTCAAAACCAAATAAAATTCCATGAAATATTGTGCAGAATATTCCACTGTCCTTCAGTTATGAAAATGATGACTCAAAAAAACCACAATTAAAATATTTAATTTACATCAAGTTAGAAACAGAATGTTTACCTACATTTTGGTTTAATGTTAATGAATTTGCTCTGAATTACATAAAAGATGGAATAAAGTCAGAATGATAGTTTACTACAGTGAATTTATAAGAGGTACACTTAAAAACTGCATTATAAAATGGCAACTTAGATCTAACCACTGCAGAATGATTTTATCAATGTGTGTCAGAGTCGTCTCCACCACAATAGGTAGAGCAGCATCCAGAAGTTGTCAGAAATGAGGATTCTCACCCCACCCCTGTCCTACTGAATCAGAAATATGTATTTAACAAGGCTTTCAAGATATTCTGAGGCACACTAAATGTTAAGACTATTCTAAGGACACGCTGAAAAAAAACTCTTTAACAAAACTCTCCTGTATCTTATTAAATATTAGTACAGGAAGAGGTCTCAGCATATGGGACAGCTTTCTTGTCTCTACAGAGGTGCAAACTGAAGCCCAAAGATTATTAATGGCAATTGGAATTTGGAGTAAAGGGTGCTCCAGCATCCATGCTGAGATCCTTAGTACACAACATTGATGGCCATCTATGATTTTGCACATCTGAAATCAAGTAGAAAGCCCTTTCTAATTCATTAAAAGACCCAGATGAGCCAGGCATGGTGGCACATGCCTATAATCCTAGTAGCTCAGGAGGCTGAGGCAGAAGGATCATGAGTTCAAAGCCAGCCTCAGCAAAAGTGAGACACTAAGAAACTCAGTGAGACTCTGTCTCTAAATAAAATACAAAATAGGCCTGGAGATGTGGTTCAGTGGTCGAGTGTCCCTGAGTTCAATGCCTGGTACCCAAAAAACACAGACCCAGATGAAGTTGTAGTACCAATCATATCTAAAGGCTTACTAAAAATATTTGAAGAAGTTCTTGAAAGAGAAAAAGCCTTATTGTATGAGTAAATCTGGAATTCACTGGCCAGAAATATCAAGTTTGACATCAGATTCAAACCCAAGCCAGCTCTTAGTTCCTTAAACAGCCCAAAAGTAGGAATATTTCTCTAGCCCCATTGGAAAAGCTACTTTAAAAGAATAACTCAGCTTTTCCCTGTCAGCCTAGGGTAATGGTTAAGAATACAGGTCTTAAGTCACCTACTGGATGTGTGATCTTGGGCAAGTTACCTTCTCTCTCTGCACCTGAGTTTCTCCATTATCTCAAAGGACTGATGAATTATATGTGTCATTGCATGTAAAGCTCCCAATGCAGTGTAAGTGCTCTATAAATATTGGCTACCACTCTCACTTTTATTAATATTAGTAATAGTATTACCAAACCTATAGTGTGGACTATTTTTATGTTATCCTTCACTTATGAAAGTAGCATCTTTACTGAATGTCAGATGTGTATTTTCATTATTAATGGTGTGTCTATACTAATCTAGCCACACTGCCTCATTGTTTGTGTGTGTATGTGTGTGTGTGTGTGTGCATGCGTGTGTGATGCTAGGATCCAACCCAGGGCATTGAGCATGCTAGGCAAGCATTCTACCCCTGAGCTACATCCCCAGCCCCACTGCCTCATCTTGATTCCCAAGTAGAAAGGTCAAAGACCTAATTAGTGTTGGAGTGTAAGGGTAGTCAACTTCCCTATGCAACAGTTCAATCTCTAATTTGAACCTTGTGAACAAGTTCTAAGAACCAACCAAGCACCAAGTGATTGATACCCCAATTTAGATAGAATTTCATTAATAGAGATACTTTCCTAAAAATTTCCTCAAAGAAAATCTTCAGAACATCTTATAACAGCCTAATAAATATTTCATGGACAGAAGTTTCCAGAGTTTTTAGTTTTTCATATAGTTAAAGGTAAAGGCTTTGAAGACATCTCGTAAGAGAAAAAAACAGCCTATGATGTCTCAGCAAGCAATCGTAGGGCTAAAATTCCTTACCCTGCTGTGAAACTTGGCAGTTCGGTAAGACTTGGGTGACAGATTGTAGACTGTGTAGTGATCAAGATGTCTGGAATCCAAAAAGCTCCGAATGTCATCAACCTGATTCCTGAATCCTATGTCAACATTGTCCAGGGGAAAGGACATCACTAGGAGAAGTCACACAGAAATACAACAGGTTACACAGGCCTGCTATCACAATGAGCAGCATCTGATGGCTGAACCAAAGAGCAGTTAAAAACATGAAAAACTTACCAATAATTCTGGAGGTAACATAAGTGAAGTCTAAATCTCCCTTTGTGTAGCTGAAAGTGAGACAGGAAAGGGTACAAATTAAAATGATCTAAATATGCCAAGATTTCTCTCTACCACTTGGACATCATGAACTGGGACATTTCTGTCCAGCAGGCATATCTTGACTCCCCTCGAGCCCTTCACTAACAAGAAAGCATAGCTGAGAAAAAACAGTCCGCACCCTCAGGGTACAAATACACCACTCCAACTAGTACATTCCAATGCCCCATGGATGCTGCTTCTTGAATAATCTCTGCTTATTTATTTATACTGATTGTTTCAGCCTCTCTGCTGAAATCTTTCCTCTAAATATGAGCAGCGAAGGGGTAGGGGAAAAAGTGATTGAGAAAGCACAAATGATACTTTTTTTCAGCCTATCAAGGTCCTGGTTGGGAATTGGAAGGGTAAATTTTACTTTTGAACCAATATCAAAATGCTGATTAATATATTGAACTTGGCATTTGAATTTCTGATTCAAAACTGAATACTGTAACTTGGAGTAAACCTATAATTTTCTAATAACCTGAAAATAAAACATAATTCATATAATTTTTGTAATTTTTATATAGTGCAAGAGTAGAAAACTTCTGCCATTATCTTAAAGGACTAGTAGGATATAAAAGTTCTGTTTGGATTACAATCCACATGTATTATTTATTTGGACTGCATATGCTTTATTTTCTCATTTAATCCCCAATCCACCCAACAACACAAATCCTATCAGAGTATAAAAGTAAAGCTCAGAGAATTAATTAACTTGCCTTAGGTCACATGGTTAACAAGCACAAAATAGTGCATGAGAACCCAGGATGTCTGATTCTAAAGCCAGGAACGACAAGCATTGTACCCTAATGCACTAGTGAGCTGAGTCCTCCCAGCCTGTGCTTGTAACTTCATGGCTTCAGTGACATTCCTCAGCTATCAGTTCCCTTGCAATTATATGACAAAACAGACAATCTTTGAACCAAATAAGCAGTTGGCAGCAACCAGATGAGCATGGGTTCTGCTAACTTAACCAGGAAGAATGCACATACCTGGCCACCGATTGTATAACTCTAGAAGATGTGTCTTTGAGGGTGTCTTTCAAGTTGTCCTTGAGGTTACTGAACAGCCTCCCTGCTCCTCCTTTCACCATGTCAAAAAGACCTCCCCCATAGCTGGGCTCCATGTCTGGAGACGAGGCACCTGCCAAGGAAAAACAAAAGAAGGTGGTGATGACACAGACCATGCTGAAAACCAGTCCCTCTTCATTCCTAAACGTTCACACACCATCTTTGGGAGTCTAGATCAGAGATTCCTAGAAGTTACATCCACTCTCAACTGAGTTACAGTAATGTTGCTGGTCTCAGAGGAATGTCCTTCACTGGATCCCAGGCACAGAAACCTCGAGAGATGTACTGCAAACACCGTAGCCACTAGTCACGTGTGGCAACTGAGCACCTGAAGTACAACTGGCCCTACCTAACTGAGAAGTCCTGTAAGTATAAAATAGACATCCAATTTCAAAAACTTGGTGTTAAAAAAATAAATAAAATATTTACATTTGTTACATGTAAAATGATAGTATTTTAGATATACTGAAATAAATCATATTACTTCAATTCATTCCACCTATTTCTTTTTACTCTTTTAACGTGGATACTAAGATATTTTAATTATCTCTGTGGCCTACATTATGTGACTTTTGGGCAGTGCTGCTCAAAGAGGCTGCTGAGGAAGAGCAGAGGCAGCTTAAGAGAGTCCAGGGGTCTCCGCTGCCCTTTAGTGGGGCGACTGTTAGAAGGCCCAAGGTGGTCCCTCCCACTCATGAAAAATACCTTATAAAAGGTCTTGATAAGAGCTTTAGGCTAAGGACATACAGTGGTCATGGGTGTTATCTGCAAAATATTTCAGGTTGTGTTTGATTGCAGCTTCATAAAATTGTACTTTCTGACTCCTTATGGTAAGTTCTAGTTCAAGACTTCTCAACCTCACCCCCTTGATATTTGAGGCCAAATACTTCTTTGTATCTTAGGGAAATGGGGGGGGGGGGCGTTCCTGCCCATAGGGTGTTTAGCAGCATCCCTGGCCACTATAGGGGTCAGTACTATCTATGGTTTCAGGCATCAACAGCAGGGTCTTGGAATGTACCCAATAAGCAGATAAGGGAGAACTGCTGTATTTTATGATTTCCCTGATTATTAAGGAAGGGATATCTTTTGTTTTATTTATTGGCCAGGCAGCTGTTTTCTAAATCATACTTCAGGTACTTTTTCAATTCCTAGATGCCATTTAGATGTTCATACATATACCTCTAAGCACATGTTGACTGTCATGTTCTTAAATCAAAAGAGCCTTTAAAACCTAAATTTTCATTAGGCATCTTTTTGAAAATGAATCTCTATTAGAAATTTTGAAGAAACAAATGAATGGCTACAGGGACCAACATCACCAATGTCCACTGCTTACTGAGCTTTCCTATGCAACATGAGTTCTGCTCAGCCCTTTTTTTATTTTTAATATTTTTAGTTGTAGTTGGACATAATACCTTTATTTTTATTTATTTATTTTTATGTGGTATGAACCCAGCGCCTCACATATGCTAGGCGAGCACTCTACCGCTGAGCCACAACCCCAGCCCCTCTGCCCAGCCCTTTATGATGGTGCAGTTCACATAGTGAACTTTACAGATGAAGAAATGAAGGCTCAAAGAAAGGATATAGCTCATCTAAGATCTCAACTAACAAGTAAAAGGGCCCACAATTCAAACCCAGCTCTGTGCAATTTTGAAGCGTATGCTAATCAACCGTTTCCCACTGTTCTACAGCTACACATCAGCTCGTGATCCTAACAGCTGCCATCAGGATGGTCCCTATCTGCATGATACACAAGTGCCCCTCTCCTATTCCTTGCTCTCTTCCTTTCCTCTGGCTCCTTTCAGCAGCAGATGTCCCCGCAACTCTTCCTTTCCTCTGGCTCCTTTCAGCAGCAGATGTCCCCGCAACAAGCGCCCTCATAAATCACTGCATCTGTCAGACTAACCGAATCTCATTACTGGGAGGCCTGAGCCTCTGCTTCTCTGCCCTTGATAAAATGCCAGGAACTGGTCCAAACCACAGCTCCACAGATTAGTATGAGAAGGTTCCCTATGAAATAGGGCACATTAGTTTTCTTTAAACACATCCCCATGCAAAAAATCTACCATTCTCATTTTAAACACAGTGAGGATAGGGCAGCAATAAAAAAAATTATAATTCCCCCATTTCCACCCCAAATTCCCACTTCAGCCTGAACATCCTTCTGACACATGGTTGTTCTAAGAGATGACATGAAGTTGCCTACAAATCTCTGACTCTCAGTTTTATGCTGGGACATAACTTTAAGGCCACAACCTATTAAAAGATAAAAATGTCCTTGATTATCTAAAAATGAGACTCTCGGCATCATTCAGGCTACACGCTCTGCTCATTAGAACCTTGGGAAGCCGAAGAAACCAGAATAACCTGCCAGAACCCATCTGTAACCCTCATATGCCCAAAATATGTCACACCAACCAACACACGAAAAGAAAGAAGGGGAGTGCCATTTTCTTTGCCCTACTGGTTCCTTTAAGCTGGTATTCCGCTTCCCCCCCACACCCCAAGGAGCTACTGAGTGCTGAAAGCACAGATTCTGCAAGGATAAGTTAGCTTCAGCTGGTCCAGAGAAGGAGCCAAGGAGTTTCAAAGCCCGAGATGACAATGAGGGAAACGATGCAGTCAGAAAGTGACATTTAGAAGAAAACAATGCCAACAGCAGATCAAGGGTTAACAAGCCTGATAGCCAAATCCAGTTCCTTGTCTGTTTTTGTACTATCTGTGAAATAACATGGCTTTGACATCTTTAAATGACTGAAAAAGTTGAAGGAAGAACAATGTTTCATAATGTGATGATTTCATGAAGATTGAATTTCAACATCTAAAGGTAAACTTCATTAGAATGCAGGGCTGGGGGCGTGGTCAGTGGTGGAGCACTTGCCTGGCCTGTCTGAGGGCCTGGGTTCCATCACCGGATCCACAAAACCGAATGAATGAACAACACAGCTCCCCTTAGGTGTTTATATATCGATGATGGCTGCTTTGGTGCTGCCAGGGCAGAGCTGAGTAGTTGAGACACAAGCCTGTGGCCCATAAAGTCTGAAGTATTTACTATGTCGTCCTTTACAAAAGTTTTCCAGCCTCTGCCCAAATTGTACAAAATCCTTGCATCCTTAGGAATGCTAAGCTTGACACCTTGGCTAAAATGGTTGCCAGCAGGAAGAACACTGGATAGGGTCACCAAAAGCTCCCGCAGGATCTACAGATCTAAGAGAGATGGGGTGGGAGGACAGAGCTGAGCAAAAAGAATGACATCCAAAAAGAAAGGTCCAGGTCTTTACCTCTCGGACCTCAAGCAGATTCATGTTCCATGATATCTTGATATTTGAAAATTGAAGCCCACAGAAAACTAGCATCAGAGAAGTGCACTCTTTCCCATGTCATTCCCAAGGATGCAGTAAGCCAGTTTTTGTTGGTATGCCTAGTACTTAGGAGATGGGACATAGCACCCTCCCTCTTCTAACTTATAGGACCCCACCACATGTATCGCCTGATGGGTTCTTATTCACAAAACTGGTGTTTCCTGGGAGAGAATTTCCCCCTCCTGCTGGACTTTAGGTCACTTATTAATATCAAGCTTCATTCCAAAATGGCTTGAGGTAATTCAATAATTATTTGGAAAAGCGATCTTTCAGAGAACCAGCACAAATGTTGAGGCTGGTCTTACCTCCTTACTGTGACTAGAAAGAGAGGAAAGTTGATGTGGCTGCTCCCCATACACATTTTATTCACTTGTTGGCCATCATCAGTGAGATACTGAGAAGTCCCATGGCAGAGCCAGGGAAATGCTGAGGAAGGCTTCCCAGCTCATGGTGCAGCTCCTCCCCAAGCACTTCCCCTCCTCCTGCAGTGGGCACCTGGGATACACCTCCATAGGGTACTATCATCAAAAGAAGGTTGGGGTTGTGGCTCAGTGGTAGAGCGCTTGCCTACCCTGTGTGAGGTACTAGGTTCGAGTCTCAGCACTTCACATAAATAAATAAAATAAAAGTCCACTGACAACTAAAAACATATTTAAAAAAGAATATTGGTATGCAAAGATTTGGGGGGAAAAGAAGATATTCACTGAAGTGCTGTTTGGAATGGCAAAAAATAGAAATCAGAGAAATACAAATCATGTATTTTCCAATAATTAGGAAATTGGTCAAGTATTTCTAATAATTTCATGTAATAATATATTTATAATTAACTATTGAATATATATATATGTCATTAGCTATTCAAGGCACTTTATAGAAAAATACAGACACTTATGGTAAAGGGTAAAGTGGAGAATGAGCAGAACACAAAACATTACACACAATACAATCTCAGTTTTGTGAAAGAAAAACATTTGTGTTTAGACAAAGAATTCAAAAGTCAGCGTGGCTCAAGCGGTAGCGCGCTCGCCTGGCATGCACGGGGTGCTGGGTTCGATCCTCAGCACCACATAAAAATAAAATAAAGATGTTGTATCTACCAAAAACTTAAAAAATAAATATTAAAAAAATTCTCTCTCTCTCTCTCTTTAAAAAAAAGTCAGAGTAAACATAAAATAATAATAATAACTCTAATTTACTGAATGCCTACTATGAACCAGGCACTGATCTAAATTCTTCATAGACAATCACCACTTAATCATCACAACCACTCTGTGAAGGTAGCCCTGTTGCTCTCCACAATCACAGGACGAAACAGATGTAAAGACACCCCGGGGACTCGCCCGAGGTTCCACAGTTGGTAAGCCAGGATTTGTAGCCAGGTTGCTCCAGATTCCAGGCTTTGATCCACTACATTTCCAAATTAGTTACAGCAATTATATCTAATGATTTCTGGGAAAATGAGTGATTTTTGTTTATATGGTTACATTTTTTAAATTTCCTACAACTTACATGGTTAGTTTTATAATTAAAAATATGCTATATAAAATAAAGACAAAGTTGAATGCTCTGCTATTCAAGTTCATTCTGTCCTTCCTCGACAGCTGTGGAGACCTCCTTCCTCGAGCGTGACTCATCAGAGCTCACAGTTATACAACAGTTTCTCAGCCAGGGCTGGAAGAGGCAGCCAAACACTGCCCATCAGCCCTCCATCAGCTTTTGGGGCTCTGCATCTCCAAGAAGGCTCAGGGCTAGCCAGGAATATCCTTCTGTACTTGACTCACCCTAAGACCTGAGAGCTGGCTTCACCATGGTGGTATCTCACTCGGCTCTAATGTAAATATTCAAGATAATCCAGCAGGTCAAAGACAGGAAACCATGGCAGAGGACTCTTGGCAATTATTGCAGTTTGGAGGACATTGACCTTCCTCAGCAGGCCCCCTGGGCCGCCACAAAGACTCTTCCATAGAACACTACCCTTTCCTCTTTCCAGAAAGTCTTTGTCACCCAGTTCTAGTAGCTCTTGTTATTCTCAGGATCAGCCTGCTTGAGGAATGACTGATAAACTGAATGTTGGCATTAAGATCTAGTAGTGTTCAAGTTTCTTTTCACCAGTGGGCTTTACCTTCTGGGGTTAAGTGTCACAATTGCTACTACAAGTGTCCCCTCCTGCATCAACAAGGTTGACAACTGTAGGACAGATATCCTGAAAACTAAAGTGACTCTGCAGAGGAGCACCATTAGCTCCTGCCCTAAGAAAATGCCATTGCTACCGGACACAGTGTTGCACGCCTGTAATCCCAGCAGTTCAGGAAACTGAGGAAGGAGGATCGTCACTACAAAGCCAGCCTCAGCAAAAGTGAGGTGCTAAGCAACCCGGTGAGACCCTGTCCCTAATAAAAATACAAAAAATAGGGCAAGTATGTGGCTCAGAGGTTCAGTACCTCTGAGTTCATCCCTTGTACCCCCACCCCCAATAAACTGTGTGATCTTGAAGTTATCATTATACTCCTCTGGGCTCTGGGCCTCTTCCTTACACCACCCCCATAAACTGAAACTATTAACAAAAACTTTGCTACATGCTTCATATCATCAACAGGATCAAATGAGACCATGCACAATATGATTTGTAAGTAATGAGATGTTTTCAAATGATTAAGAATTTTAATTTTAATTCTTAGAAATTCAGCTCTCATGGTAAATTAGTCCATAGTTTGCCTACCTCAGGTTGCCCAGGAGTTCAACTAGAATAAAAATTTCACAAAGAATCAATTAAGCCAAAATAATTTTTGGGACACTTTCTGTGCCAAACAAGAGGTTAAACATTTGTTTTAGTCAGCTTTCTCACCGCTTTGACTAAAAGATCTGATCAGACCAATTTTAAAGGAGGAATAGTCTATTGAAGGCTCACAGTTTCAGAGGTCTTAGTCCACAGAAGACTGGCTCCACTCCTCAGGGCTCCAGGGGAGGCTGAACATCATGACGGGGGAGTGTGGCAGAGAGAAGCAGCTCACATGATGATTAAGAAGAAGAGAGAGAGGAGACTCTACTCTCCAGATACAAAGTATACCCTATAGCCATGCCCCAATGAACCACTTTCTCCAGCCACACCCCACCTGCCTCCAGTTACCACTCAGTTAATCCCCTCAGGGATTAATCCACTGATTGATTAGGTTAAGGCTAGAACCCAATCATTTCTCCTCCAAACCTTCTTGCATTGTCTTCCATGTGAGCTTTTGGGGGACACCACATCTAAACCACAATGACATTAAACAAAGTCATCACTGTTAACATGGGCTTTACATCAGCCAGAACTGGTTTGGATCCCATTACTGCTACTAGCTGGATGTACAGTGTGGAGAAGCTAAGTAACTTGTCAAAATCTAGATGTCCTTATCTGTAGAATGAAAACACTGATACAATATCGCAAAGGAATGGGGGAGAATCTATAAGAGACAGTTCTGTTAACATTCAGCATAATGTCTGACATACTGTGAGCAATTAACAAAAAACAGGTAACTGGGGGTATGGAAAAAGACAAAGCAATGAAAATGTTGCTTGCAGCAAAGTCAAGTAGCCTCAGCCCAAAGGTTAAGGCCTAGTGAAGGGTTAAGACAGATCAGAGATGAAAACAAGGGAGGAATCTCTTCCTGGAGCTTCCAGCCACAGCACAATGAAACCTTGCACTCGGGAGTTCAGAACCATGAATGTGAACAGAAGTGGACCTTTCTACAGCTCTTAGATTACCCCTTTCCATCCTGAAGTGATCTGGTGGATGGTGTGGGGACCTATCATGAGCTCTCAGCAGAACTTATCTTCAGGTTCTCACAGATTCAGTGGTGCTCAATCTTGAAATACTGCAATACTTCTGGACTATCTGGCATATAATAGAGCTATTAAAATGACAAGTCACATTGCACAGCAGCAGCCCTGGACAGGTCTGGCAACTGCTCAACAGACCAAAGGGGCAGTAGCCGGGGCTTGTGCAGCATCCACCAGCAGCTGCAGAGAAGCCTGGTACTGGCAGGCAGAGGCCTAGGGCAGCTGGGGCCAATGATTCAGGATTTTGGGGCCCAGGCCACATAGGAAGCACAGGCAGCCAAGTGTATCATATCTCTTACAAGCCAACAGCAGGCCCAGCCCTCCGTGGTCTAAAACAAGGTGCCAGGGTCTTTACAGTGACTGAGATGGTTAATCTTGATTATCAAATTAATTCGAAACACCTAGAATTAAGAGATTTCTGAATGGGTCTATGTTTCCAGGGTATTTCCAGAGATGATTGGGATGCAGGATGGCAACATGACAATGTAACCCCTCCCTGAACATGGGGGGCACTGTCCAATAGACTGGGGACTGGTTGGAACAAAAGACAGAAGAAGGAAACCGTGAGGGATGCAAGCTCCACTCTTGGGCAGGTGCATCTATTGCTGCCGCCGCGGTCCATAGGCATGGAACACCTTCAGCCTTCCAACATGGACTCTCACCAGTGACCCTCCAGGGAGTTTCTAGGCCTTCAGTTTCGGATGGGGGCTGCATCATGGTCCCTTTTGTTCGCGGCTCCAGCTTCCTGAACTGAGCTGTTACTGGTTTCTCCAGCTCTCCAGCCAACAGAGGGCCGTTGTGGGGCTACCCACCTTCTAATCATGTTAGCCAATCTGATAAACCCCTTTAATAATCACACATATACTTACCCTGTTGCTCTGTTCCTCTAAAGAACCTTGACAAATATGATAATCAATTTAATAGGGAAGTTGATGCAAGGGTCTGCTACTATTTCCTACACCAAACAGTGGAGGTCATTTAGCTAGTGAAAAGAAACCTTCCAAAATCAGCAAAAAACTTGGAAATTAGAGTGATATATAACTTGTGTTGTAAGTTATCATCTGGTAAATAATTTTAATATATGCATATACTTTTGTTTATAAAAAAGGAATATTTTATGTCATGTATATTATCATACCAGTTTCAATTTTTTTTATTATCATTGCAGATTCCATAATATCAGCACGTACACCATTTCTGCACTCGTTTTTTAGGTCTTTGCTGAAATAGCACCTGATTATGGGTCTGTATCCCCAGACGTTTCTCATGCTATGTAGCCACGGGAGAATGACATAATCAAGGACTCAAAAAAAAATACAAAAATTTGGGAATGAATTAGATGATTCCCTAAGTTCCCTCCAGTTCTAAATCTCTTTGACACTATGATCACTATATAAAGGCCTTCTATTAAACAAATATTCTAGACTAGGCACACGGCTAAGTAGTTTCCATAGACGACTAACCTGGACTCTCGTGCTATGCACAGCAGCAGGTGAGAATCTCACTAAGGAAAGCTGAGCCTTGGTTAACTTTAGTAATGGTAATGACCAAATGAGAATGAACCTAGGGTTTACTGGTTACAAGGCCTCTGCTCGTTTCCACCTCTCCATCCTGCCTTCTTTCATGAGGGACTTTATCTCTCATGCTCCCACTCTTCTACCTCACTCTGTACCTCCACCCCAAGACTCAGAGCAGTCTGATCAATATTAAAATTACTTGCAAATGTATCAGTTCCCCCTCAACCTCACTGATCCTGGGTCCCTTGAATAATAGGGAACATGTTTCTAGCTGTGTCCTAACCCCAAAGGCCTTAACACTGTTCCGAGAACACAGTAAGCACTCAATAAATGTATGTGTAACTGGACTATTATACAAAGCAGGACCCAGAGAGAAGATGGCAGAGATGGAATGGAGGATGGCATATGGACCTTGGCAGGGAACTGGCCTTTGCCTAACCGTAAGCAGATGCTTTCACTATTTCTTACACTTTGAATTTCTGATATCAGCAGTGATTCTTCCAGAATCTATTGAGCCTGCTCACCAAAGAGATAAAAAGAAGGCCCATGATTTTTCCATTTCATCAGGCAGAGTCAGGTACATAGAGTCATAGAAGTGAACATCCTCCTTCAACCTGAAAGGAAGCAACTCAGACTTGCCACAGCCTAATATATGATGGGATATTAGCAATGTCCTCTGTGTCTCAAAAGATACACCAGGAAGATAACATGATTACCCAGATCATTACTATAATTAATTTTTTTAAAAATATATTGATATTTAAAATTAACATGAAATCAACTACATATCTAAAATGTAAATATTTAATAAATGTTGACAAATATATGTGTATCACACATGCACATACATTATTAATTCTTGCAGTATATATGAGTCTGCTGTGAGGCAGCATCCCATCTGTACCCAAGACAGTGAAAAGACAGAGTACAATACAGCACTGTAGCAATTACACACGCATACATTAGGCTCAAAGGGATCTCACACCAAGAACCAAATCAGAAGAGAGTCCTCTATTTCTCATTAAATGTAACATACCTAGACCTCCTGGAAAGTAGGGATCCTCTCACCATCCCTCACAAAGCAAGGATGACTTTGAACACAAAACAGCTTCTATCAGTATTTTAAATGTGACCCTTCATCTGGGATCCTTACCTAAAACATGAATTCCTGATTTCCTCTTCTGCCTATGATACAGTAAATAGAATTGGATTTGACCTCCTGTGATAAACCGGATAAGTTATATGAAATATCTGTTTTAGACCAAAAGGACTGGGGCTTTTGAAAGAAGGGAAACACACAGAGGAGTTCACAGCAGCCCAACTCTCTGCCTGCTACATAAAGGGAGTTAGGGCCTAAGCAGAACAGTGGTCTTGCTGAGCTGCAGAGCCAGGGATTAAAGATACAAAAGCTGCTGAGAAGCTGGGCTGTGTGAGGCTATATAAAAAAATAAATAAATAAAGAGTAGAACAGTGTGGGAGATGGAGGTGGGGAGGAAAAGGGGAAGGAAGCAGAAGTCTGCAAGGAAAGTCACCTTGTCCTTGGCTGAGGTCTAGGCTGTGAATATACAAAGTGAGACTTCATAAAGGCCCAGGAGAGACTGCCTGCTGGAGGGCCGAGAACCAAATCAGTACTGTAGAACAAAGGTACACAGCTGTATTCCAGAATTTCCACATCAGAAAGACCATATCCACACTAGGAATAAGGATGGCAGCCTAAGGTAAAGGCCTTATGCCGGCACTAAGTTTAAAACCACAATAGGCCCACTTTAACAAAGAATGAAACAATCCTGACAGGAGCAGAGGATGTGCCCGTAACTTAACTGTCTTCCAGAATAAAATTCAATGAGCTTTAAAGGAAAAGGACAATCCAGACTTCTTACAAAAGTATCACCACAATGTCTCTCATACAATTTAAAAAATTAAAAATAAAAAAACTGGAGAAGTAAAGACACAGGGGAAATTGACAATAGAAATTGATATTGAAATTAGCAGACATGAATTTTACAGCTCCAAAATATCTTCAAAGATGCAAAGAAAAAGTAGTCTCAGTGAGTTAATAACAAAGAATGTAAAGGAAAAAAAATATCAAGAATTAAAAAGTATAACATCTGAAATGAAATTTTGCTAACTGATCTTAAGAGATTAGAAGCTACAAAAGAAAATGTTAGTGAACTTGGAAATAGAGCCATTAAAAATTTCTAACCTAAACAACAGAGAAAAAAAAATAGAATCTCAGTAACCTGTGAGACATCAAGTTGTATCAAGTAAGTAAAGCACAAGAAGGAAAGGAGAAGAAAAGGGATGGAACAAAATATTTTGTTCTAAAATTTCTCAGGACTGAATGTGTAGCTCCATGGTAGAGTGTTTATCTAGCATGTGTGAGGTGCTGGGTTCGATTCCTAGCACTGCAAAATAACATAAAATAAGATAAGGTTTTCCCAACGGCAGAACTTGGCACTACTGACATTGTGGGCTGATGATTATTTGTTGTGGGGGCTGTCATGGAGGTTGTTGAATATTTAGCAGCATGAGTGACCTCTAGTAACTATATTCTAATAGTATCTTCCTCAACCCCGCAGGAGACAGGCAAAAAATATCTCCAGATATTGCCAAATAATTCTTAGAAGAGCTAAACTGTCCCTAGTTAAGAACTACTGTGATAGATACAAGTAACTCAGCACACCCCGAGGAAGATAAATACACAAAGAACCACCTTAGGGAATCTTAGTAGCAGATAGAAAAAAAAGACACATTACATGCCAAGGACAACAATGTGAATGATGGCTGAACTTATCAGAGGCAGCTAAGGTCAAAAAGCAATACAAAGACGTTTAGAGTGCTGACAGAAAAAAAAAGGAAATCCTTTAAAGAAACAAAAATGAGAGAATTTGTTAGCAGCTGGCCTGCACTACAAGAAATGCTTAAGTTCTTTTGGCATAAGGAAAATGTTTCTAGATGGAGACTTCAATATACAGGAAAGAATGGAAAGAATATACATGGTAAATATGTGGATAAATATAAAAAACAATTTTCTTTTTTCTCTCTTATTTCAAAGACAACTGTCTCAGGTAAAAATAGAAACACTGTATTATAAGGTTATTATGTAGACGTAAAATATAGTCAAAATAGCATCAAAGATGGGAAGAGGGTAAATCAAATTCCACTGTTATAATTTTTTTTTCATTTCGAGTACCTATAGATTAGTAAAAGAATGCATATTGAAATCAATAAAATAACTACATACCAAACAAAGAAAAAAGAAAGACACAGCCAAAAAGTTAACAGAAAAGTTAAAATTTCATATTAAAAATTTATGATTAATCCTAATAAAGCTGAAAAGGAAGAGAAACAAAAATAGAAGAAACAATTAGAAACAAATAACAAGACACTACATTTATCCCAACCATATTAATAATTAAATGTAAATGGACTAAACACTATTATTAAAAAGCAAAGACTGTCAGACTAGATAAAAGCAAGACAAACTATATATTATTTACAAGGGATGCATTTTAGTTATAAAGTCATAGACGGTGGACACTAAAAGGAAAAGAAAAGATTAATCATGCAAAACAGTAAACAAAAGAAAGCAGATATGTCTACAATTATATCAGACAAATTAATTTCAAGACAAGGAATACTCCAGAAATAAAGAGGAATGTTTCATAATAATAATCTTTCCAAAGCTACAACAACCTAAAAATATGTATGTGCCTAAAAACACAGCTTCAAAATACATAAAGCAGAAATGCACAGAACAATAAGATTAAAGAAGACGCATCCATGTTCACACAGATCTAGATTTTTAAACCTCTCTCAGTAACTGAGAGAACAAGTAAACAAAACATTAGTAAGTGCACATGGAGTACTTAAACAATAATATTGTCTTAGTCTGATTGTGTCATCAGAACAAAATGCCCAAGACTGGGTAATTTATAAATAATACAAATTTATTTCTCAGAGATATGGAGGCTAGGAAGTTCAAGATCAAAGAACTGACAGGTTCGGTATCAGGTGAAGGCCCATTCCTCATATATGGTGCAGTCTAGGGGTCCTAACATGGCAGAAGGGACAGAAGCAGAGACAGACGGATGCATTATCCTCACATGGCAGAAGAGCAGAAGCACCAAACTCACCCCTCAAGCCCTTCCATAAGACATTAATCCAATCACCAGGGCAGAGCCCTCATAGCCTAATCACTTCCCCCAAAGCTCCACATCTTAGTATTACCACCACAATGGAGATTAACTTTGAACATGAGTTTTGGAGGGGTCACACATTCAAACCATAGTTAAGTATCAACTACATAAGTCCTAATTGAAATGCATAGATACAGCAACCAACAATTTAAGAACATACATTCTTATCAAATGCTTACTTACATATGCCAAGGCCATAAAATAAGTCTCAACAATTTTAAAAGGTTAAAAAAAATGCACATTTCTGGGTGTGAACCCAGACTCACTGAATATCTGAAGGCACATGAGGAAACCAAGGCTCAAGTCACCCAGCTTGCAAGTCACCTGCAGAGCATGGAAATGAATACAGCTCTAACTCCAAAGGCTATGTTCCCTTTGCCATAACCTCGACTATAGTCTAGACAGGGGAGATAAAACAAACATATGAATCACCAGAAAATATTGTTCTTGGTCCCCTAATGCTGTCTACCTTGCCATGACCCTGGGTGCAATTACTTGAGAAAAGTCAGGGTGAAAACTTCGTTTATAACCTATATGTCACTGAGCTGGAAGGAGGATCAACTAAAATATGTAATAAAGAATCCTGAAATTTTGGAACTAGAAGTGCAACTGATTGGGAAAATTTTCATTTGTGTGTGAGCATATGTGCACACGTGTATATGTTTGTGTGTATGAGAGTGAGAGAGGGAGGGAGATTATGAGGTTAAGAGGAGGGGATGAGAAGGATGAAAGGAGGTACAAGACAGAGATGTAAATTCTAACTTTTTTACTTGAAAACCCACTGTTGACATTTTGGAAACTGTATTTCCTGGCAATTTTTGTGTACACTCACACATATACATTTTATGTTCTGAGCCCTTATACACAGAAATAAGATTGTACTGTACAGTTCAGGTCATGCCACTTTTCCACTTAATAGTAAAGATTAGTGTTAAAAAAATCATTATATATTTTTTGCTAACATCTTTCATAGGGCTTCATCATAATTATTAGAGGGTTTTGGTTCATTAGACTCAGCAAATATTATAAGCTATGAGCTTGAATAGGGGTTCACAGGGGCTTGTTCCCACCTTGGGTGGGGGTGCAGGTTGCTGAAAGAAGGGATTTACAGAAGAAGAGATATCTGAATCACAGTTCTGGTGGAAATGGGCTAAAGAACATTTAGCATAAGCCAGGACAGCAAGTAAAGGTCAATAAAACACCAATCAAGGAACTACATAAAAATGAAAAGGATCATAACGCAAGCATCACTTACAAATCTACTAGGGATGGTGCTAAGCTCACCCAACAATGAAACGTAGGTGTTCTGGTCTCCACTAAGCCTATGGGGACAGAGGGAGGCTCTGGGATGGCAAGTCATGTGTCAAGGCACAGGCTACAGTACACCCTGGAACCAGGACATCATGCTATCTCCTGGGGTACTGAGACAATGAAGAGGGTGTGTTGGGATGAAGGATAAAACTACGTGAGTGGTCCTCAGATACCAGAAGGCTTCAAAGAATATAAACCTTTTACCAAACTCTCTGTGTAACTGCCTACAGGATTTGGTCCTCACACTGACATAACCAATAATGAAAGAAAAGAAGAGAAAGAAAAAAAGAGGGGGGGGGGAAGAAAAAGAGAAGGAAGGAAAGAAAGAGAGAGAAAGAGAAGAAGAAGGGAGGAAGAAAGGAAAGAAGGCAGAAAGAAAGGAAGAAGAAAAAGAAGAAAAAATGTGTATCAGAGAATTTCCAAGAAGCCATTTGCCTTAGACACGGAGCTGTATACCCAGGGAAAGCACATCCTTTAGGGCATAATTCAAAAGTCAGAATTCTGTCCCAGGGTACCTGAAGGAAATTCCAAGGCAGTCCTTCAGTATCTAATTACTAGATAAATGTACTTCAGAGGCTGGCAAGCAGTCTCTGTAGTAAGTCAGGCCAAGCATGAGAGGGCTCAATGAAGCTAAGCAGACTCAGTGTGGACACAACTAAAAGCTAACTAAACAGGGAGTGAAATACTCTGAAAACGAGCCCCAAGACTAGATTTAAAAAAAAAAAAAAAAACCCTACAGTAAGCATTTGCAGAAAAATCTGCTCCCTGAGTACAAAGAGATTCTATTATTTCTTTGTTTCACTGACCTCAAGAGAAAAACCACACCGCTATTTGTAGACCTAGCTTCTGCTTGTGGAGACAGTCTCACAAATGTCTGGCTACTTCCCTGCAGCGTGGAAAAACTGACTACCAAGTAAATTCAAAGTCAGTGACAGGGCTGGTTCTGAGCTGGGTAGACTCACTGAGTCCACACACAGCAGCTATGGGTTAAAACTCAAGACCAAAGGCACAGCCTATCTACCAGGTAGTAGAAACTCAGTTCTTACCCTGCTTCAGACTCCTCCACTCAAAAAAATACCCTCCATCTGCTATTTTTCCCAAAGTCTCAACTCAACATTTATCACTTCTAGCGAACCAGAAAAGGAGAAAAAGCATTTGATATGAAGATGATGTGATTAAACTAACTCGATTTGTGTACGAGCAGAGAAGGATTCAGGACACTCCCCCTTCTTCCTTACTACCTGTGTAATAGTGGAGAGGTCAATTTATCTCTTAAGGTGCAGTTTCCTCAATTGCAAAAGGGGATCAAATGATGTCCTCCATGTACATGATGAAGTTTAAATGAGATAATAATGAAAGATAAGTACCTCTTACTCTAAGGCAATCATAAATAATGTTTGCCTATGCACACCCACCTTCTTATTCCCACTCAGGAACGTGGAGGAGATCCTACTGGACAAAAACAAACAAAACCACACACACACACACACACACACACACAGTAAGAAAGGAAAAGAGACAGAGAAATGGTATGAATCTTGAAATGCCATATCCTTCCATTAATTCAGTAAAAAGGCCAATGAATTGTTGTATAACCTTCTACAAAAAGAAAGCTATGCTGCCTTCCTCATAAATCCTTACAGAGATAAAATCCATCATTCATCAGAACACACTGTCTGCAACACTTACAACTTAGTAAATGGTAAGTTGAGGAGGGGTGTAGGTGATGGCCCTGAATTAACTAGAACATTACTCACAACTGGTCACCCCTGGGACTCAGAAAACTTCCCCTCATCTAGAGATCTCCATTGTATGTGGATTTGAACAGTACAGAGAACAGGTATCCAGGAAATGATCCTCAGATGGGAATCCTCCCATGCGGCCCCATCCCGCCTGGAGCCAGCTTACCAAGCAAAGAATGGGTCCTTCCCTGATTCCAATTGTTAACTAGCTGCTCTGGCTGTCTTTCTCACTTAATTATGCTCCAATAGTCTTGACAAGATTGGCTGGGCTTCACTGTAAATCATGACAGTGGAAATCCTAAAATAAAAGCAAGATTAATGATATGACCTCAATCTTGGCATGAAGGTCCATCAATTGGGAATAATGGCCGTAATTGAATTCTAGGCATAGCACTGCCAGCTAAATTAATTTTTTCTGAGACTAGTTTCTTCACCCAGATGAAGATAACTGAAATGTGCCAATGACAGCTAAGCCAAATACCGGGTCCTGCTGGGGAGACAGATAACTGGTTTCTTCCCTGGTATAACTGGTTGCCCAAACATCAGAACAGCCTGAAGTCACGCCACGGAGGTGCCATCGCCATCATAAGGAGACTGGAGGAAGAAACTGTGTGGCCTCTCTTCTACAGGCGGCTCCCACACAGCAATGGAAATGACACCACAAGTGCCATATAGAAAATTCAGTTACACCCAGGGCCTCCCTGAGTTCAAGACAGCTTCTGCCTCCACTTGACATGTGGCCCATCCATATTTCAGAATGGCTCTTCTATTTCCTACAGTCTTCCTGTACGCTTCTGTCTGCTTTGGGGACAAAGATTTATATGCATGTATCAATCCTCATCCAACACTGAAGAATGGGCATGACAAAGGAGGAAAGGAGGGATTGTCCTGGGATGAAGAGCAATGTGGATAAGGTGGTGCCTGTGGTATACACTGGAACCAAGATATCACAGTGCTTCCTCACAGAACTGGGAGTACATGGAGTGTCAGAAAAGGGTGAGAAGTGAGACTGGGAAGGTGCGTGGTCCTCAGACCCCAAGAAACTAGAAGGCCAAATTAACCTTCAAAGGAATAGATGAAAGCATTAGAATTATTAGAAAAGGTGTGAGGATACTTTTGTTGAAACTCACCAGACAAAATTAATTGAGAATGGGCAAAAAAAAAAAAAAAAAAAAAAAAAGCTTAGTAGGAAGCAGTGCCTAATTTATATACGTACTGAGCACCCAGTACAACACATACCACGGTAAACAATCAAAAAGGACACTTAATTGAACTGAATTGAATCTGTCAAGAAAACAAGAGCTCCAACTCACTTTTTAAAACTATAATTATTATTAGTGTGGATTAACTGTACAAAATAATTGGTTTGTGACATTTTCATACATACACAGGATGAATTGCATTCAACCGCAGCTAGATACTAACAGCAGTGGCTGTCATTTATGAACCACCTTCTGATGGCTGGGAACCAAACGACAAGTCTACATCCATCATCTTACTTGGTCCTCACAATCATGCTGCCAGGTAAGTTTTATTGTCCCCTTTATACAGATGAGCAAACCGAGGACCTGTCAATCTGCTTGGGCTGCTATAACAAAATACCACAAACAATGTGGCTTATAAACAACAGAATGTACTTCTCTCTGTTCTAGAAGCTGTGAAGTCCAAGACCAAGGTGTCAGCAACTCAGAGTCTGGCAAAGCCCATTTCCTGGTTCTAAACAGTGCCTCTTCTCTGTGACCTCACACGGTGGAGGGGCAAGCAAGTAGTTCTTTGGAATCTTTTTCAAGGACACTCATGATGGCTCTGCCCTCAGAAGCTAATTGGCTCCCAAAAGCCCCACCTCCGAACACCATTACAATGGGGTTTAAGTTCCAATACATACATCTGAGGAGGGGAGAAGACCCAAACATTCAGTCCACAGCAGCCCCCAACACCAAAAATCAATGTGCACAATCCAACCCTGGACAATTCTCAGGACACTTTGTTGCTTCTTATTAGTTGCTAAGAGTGTAAAACATAAAAGGAAATAGGCAAGCCCGAATGCTCTGCTGGAGAGCAGAAAAGCAGACCCGGGCCTCATGTCTGCTCTGTGCATGATCTAAGGATATTTTTAAGACCAGACCCCCAGCAGGGGAAAATACTAAGCATCAGTTGCCAGAAGGGAACAAATTAATGAAAACTGCCTGCTAAGACTTTGACAGGAGAGGGAAACCAGGGTCCCGCTATGATCCTGAGACTCACAAAGAGACAGCAGGGGGGCAGCTCAAGATGCTCTTTTCTAAATTAGCCTTTTCTTGCCACCCCATCCCACCCACTCCACAGGCACAGTCTTTAGGGTCAGAAGCTGCTCAGACTTTGATCTCAGGTTCATCAGCCACATGCACAAACATTCCAGAGGGGCAGCAAAGCCCAGGAGGGGGAAAGAACAAAAGCCCAAAGAACCAAACTGCAAATGCGTTCTCCATCTTCCCCAAAGAACCATCCTACAGATTTCTTAAAACTCCCCATTGTCAAGTCCCTTTGAGACAGAAAAGCACATTAGCACTAACAAACCCAGGGTCACAGCTTTCTTTCTTTGAGAAGACTGTAACAGAAAGAGCCGATAAATCATTAGCAGCATCTGGCCTCCTTGGGTGCCTTTTAGATCCCAAGTAACATGATCAGAGCTCACAGACTCTGAGATTTCAAAGACAGACGATCATTGACAACCACAAAAAGGGTATCTCAGTTAAAGGGGGACGACAGGCATGCCTGAAAGCAGGTGGCTTTCCATTAAGTACATGTGTCCTCTGCAAAACTGAAAGAATGGTTAAGAGTGGGTGGGCAGATGCATTTTAAGGATGCATTTAAATTTGTTTTCCTTCTTTAAAGGAAGGAAGGGGATTAAATGAACTCTAGATAGGGCAAGGGAGAAAAGGGGAGGGAGGGGAACAGAAGGGGCATAGGGGTAGGAAAGATGGTAGAATATGATGGTCATCATTACCTTAAGTACATGTATGAAGACAACCAGAGATATGAAAAACTGTGTCTATATGTGTAATATGAATCGTAATGCATTCTGTTGTCATATATAACAAATTAAATTTTTTAAAAGAAATTTTTAAAAAAGCAGGAAGTGGGGTTTATACAGAACCTTAACACACATTGGAAGAGGGTGATACAGCCCTTCGTTGTCTGATATCAGTCCCCACTCGATGTCTACAACAAGCCCATTTGCATATAGCATAACTGTACACAATCAAAGATGGTGGCACTGGGAGAAACTAAACTTCCCTGAGCTCCACTTCTGTACTAGATCCAAGGGAGATGTTTCACACACATGATCTCCTTCTATCTTTGCAAAGACCCTGCAACAAAAGCCAAGTCAGTCCCACTTTACAAGTACAGAAATGAAGCTCAGAGAGGTTATATAACCTGTCCTAGTGAACAGCCTACAAACAGAGGTGTAAGGGGTTCCTGGGCATCAGGTCTGACTCCTGATAGCCTTTGTCTGATGCACCCAGGATACTACATCAGACATCCTGTGTGCCGACTGAATAATACAGATTTCTAGACTTTTTTTCTGAATCATAATCTCTGAGGGTGTGATCCAAAGTCTGTTTCTGATGAATAGGGAAGTGTAATAACAAAGTCACAGCCCTGTGCCATACGACCTTACCAAGGCCCTAAATGGAGTCAGGTGGGGTGGGGGAAGGGCTACAGAGGGGCTTCATTTGCTGAGAACTTTTATAGGCCAATTGCTTGAATATAAGTTATCACATTTAATTCTCACAACAACTGCTATGGTGGATATTCTCACACCCATTCCACAGAGGAGGAAATTGAGGCTCAGCAAAGTTAAATAGTTAGATAAAGGTCACATATCTAACAAACAACAGGATCAGAAAATGATCCAGGTCTGTCTGGCTCTAAATCCCCTGCCCTTTTACTGTTGCATTCATCATCTTTCTTGTTTGACAGAGAGCTGAGTTCTCACTGCGGTCGTCAATACTGTATGGATGGCTGTAGTTCTGCAAGGACCCAGGGAAGCCCTTGCCCAGTATGAGTCAAATAGCAGAAATGGCTCATCCTGGGGGTGCCCAGCTCTTTCTTCAGCTGTCACTGATTCTGTTCTGATAAGAGTGGGAGCCTGGACTCACCGAGGACCATGGGGGCAGTGGAAAGAGCAGCCATCAGCCGTCCCACCAGCACACCTCCAAATTCCAAGTCTACTCCCTCCCAGCCACAAATCCAGGCATTTGAGAATCCACATTATCTGAACCATGAGGGTAACCCATGGAGTTGCACATTCCATATACATGTGTGCTCTTAAGCAAATGGCTTTCCATCTCCAGGAAAAGTCTCTTCCTCTGTAAAGTAAGTGGTGGATTTTCCTGCTCTCTATAGTCCCACCAATACTGGCTGACCCCATGATTCACAGACTGTACTGTGAATGTCCAATTTTGATCCATGCAATTTACCACAAGCCATGCACTGGTAGGAGCCCCACCAAACTGAACATGGAGTTGTAGTTTTAGCTGCCACTGAGGGTGACATCATCTGCAGAACAAAGCATTCAAATCTCCATCATGGTTTGCTTCTGTTTCTGCCCTGGAAACCCTGGTCATGGCTATTACATAATAGGTTGGCCAGCTGCAAATTCCTTCTATCCTCCTTCTCTGCACTTGGAATTAATCTCAAGTGACCACCTGATGACTTACCACTGTCCAGTTGCCCTTCTTTTAGCCTTTAAATATAAGCATATTTTCCATAAGCTCTTAGAAGGCAAGATGGTTGTGGCTTGTGAGGTTGAGGCAGGAAGGTTGCAAGTTCAAAGCCCGCCTTGGAATTTAGTGAGATCCTTTCTCAAAATAAAAAATAAGAAGGGCTGGGAAAATGGCTTAGTGGTGGAGCACCCCTGAGTTCAATCCCCACTACTATCAAAAAAAAAAAAAAAAAGGATAACAAATGGAAGAGGCTCCCACAAGCCAAAGATGGGTCCATTTGAGCTGCAGTAAAAATAATTAGAGTAGGTCAAAAAATAAATTGATGTTTAAAATATGAGAGAGAGAAAGTTCATTAGTCACCTGGTGAAGGCTTGAGAACTCCCCATCCCTTTAAAAAAAAAAACTGGTAGGAAAAAAATTCAAGCCTTTTTCTTGCCTCTACTTTATAAACTATACTTGAGGGTAGCCAAATATCTGATGAGGGAAATTTTTTCCTCCTAGAAGTATTGCAGCTAACAAAGAAGGAAATGATAGAACTTACTGTTTGCAAGCTCTAATAAAATAGTGGAACTAGGCAACAATCACAAAAATAGTAACAACCATACATTGTATATGTATGAGACAGTTTTGCAAAAATAATCTAATCCAAAAAAAATCTGATCAAGTCTAAATCTAACTACCAGGAACACATAGGTTAAATGCTACCATAGGATGCAATTAGCAAAATCCAAACTTCAGGATAGTACAAACATAGATTGCAAGAGGACAAAGAGGGAATGAAAACTTTAAAAATATTAAAAGACTTAGAGACATGTCAATCAACTTCAATGTATTATTTGGATCTTGGCTCAGACAAACTCTAAAAAGGAAAAGATAAGACTCCTACTCTTAAGAATTGGAAAATTTTAAGCAGACAGATATTGGATGATATTAAGAACAATTGATACTTTAAACAGGATGAGGATACTGTGGTGATGTTTTTAAAATAAGCCCTCATATTTTAGAGCCATATTGAAATATTTAAGGGTGAAATTATGTTATGACTGGGCTCTACTTCACGATAATCTAGAGGGGCAGGCACAGGTGCAGAACATAGGAGACGAGTCATGAGGAGACACTTGTAAGAGCTGAATAACAGGGTCACGGATTTCTGTTTCTAGTGTATTTCTCCTTCCTATTTAATGCATATTTTAACTTAGAAGGCTGGGTATATCACTCTGTGATAGAGTGCTTGCTTAATAAGCATGACATTAAGTACAATGCATATATTTATTTACACACACTCTTATGTAGATACTATCCACTTTTCCTCCCTACTGATGGTCCTCCCAACCTGATCTCAGCCACAATCATTTCTCATACCTGAATTATTGCAGCAGGCTCTTAACTAGATGTCTCTGCCTCCACCCCTTTCTCTCTTAGGTCTGGTTAATAGACAGAAAAGAAAGTGATCTTATAATAAATAGGGCAAATCATGTTAGTCTGCTGTTAAATCGTCAAATGATTTCCCATCTCACTTAGAATAAAAATTCTTAATGTCTCTGAGGCATTATAGGACTTGGCCTCCTTATGACTCTCTGGCCCTGTCTCCTTCACCTCATTCCCTCTCTTTGTT
The DNA here is from genome assembly GCF_001458135.2 of Marmota marmota marmota. NCBI lineage: Eukaryota > Metazoa > Chordata > Mammalia > Rodentia > Sciuridae > Marmota > Marmota marmota. Next base: position 1,836,238 of record NW_026000082.1, read on the forward strand.
GCAGTCACACTACCCTCTATTCAATATGCACTTGCCTCAGGACCTTTGTACTTACACTTGCACAACTTATCATCTACATGTCCACATGAGCTTGCTTCCTCACTCCCTACAGGTCTCTACCTAAATATTTCTTCCACGGGCTTTTCAAATCAACCATTCCCATTCTCCTCATAATAGCTTATTTTCCTTGATGAGACTATATTTACTCTGCTCTCCCACTATCTCCACATACTAGAAAAGAAATTCCATAAAAGAATAGTTTAATTTGGCCAATATCTCCCAGAGTGTCTGGCTCAATAAACACTGTAGGTTTTGTTGTAGTTTAGATTTTGTTTTTGAGGTGGTGGTGGTACTGGGGATGAGGGTGTTCAACCACTGAGCTACAACCCCAGTCCTTTTTTAAATTATTTTTTATAGTTGTAGATGAATACAATACCTTTATTTTATTTATTTATCTTTATGTTGTGCTGAGGATCGAACCCAGGGCCTCACACTTGCTAGGCGATCACTCTACCACTGAGCTACAACCCCAGCCCCTCATTTTTTTTTATTTTAAGACAGCGTCTCACTAAGTTGCCCAGGTTAACCTCAAACTTGGAATCCTCCTGCCTCAACCTCCCAGGTAGCTGGGATTACAGGTGTGTCCCACTGTGCCCAACCAAATATTGTTAATTTTGACCATATATTCAGGACTATAAACTGATTAGCAATACTGTGTACAGAGCAGTGAGCAAAGGATGGCTGGGTAGGCAAGACCATGTTACAGAATGCCTTTAAGAAAACATGAATTTTGTCTTCTAGGTGATAGGAAGTCTCAAGCTATATAGACTAGACCTTCAAATTTTAGTTCTAGTCATTCTTATCACAACCATTATTATAGTGAAAGAAGGGCATGCTACTTAGATGCTTTTATTCCACATTTATGAGAAGGTTTATCACTTCTAATTAACCTCCTGAACACCACACCCCTGGTTGGCCTGAAGACAGGTCTTTCCTCCTATGTTAAAATAAATCAGCTCTGGGGCTGAGGTTGTGTCTTAGTGGCAGAGCCCTTGCGTCACATGTATGAGGCACTGGGCTCCATCCTCAGCACCACATAAAAATAAATAAATAAATAGATAGATAAATAAATAAATAAATAAAATGAAGGTGTTGTGCCCATCTACAACTAAATATAAGTAAATATATGTGTATATATTTTGTTTTTGAGGTGGTGGTGGTACTGGGGATGATATATATATATATATATATATATATATATNATATATATATATATATATATATATATATATATAAAATAAATGAATAAATCAACTCTGCATGAAAAGTGTGGACATACACCAAAAAAGGCAATAACTTCTCCACAGGTTCTGTGAATAGAGAAGCCCCATAGGCATTAGCAACTCGGGCTGGGAGTGATGATTAGGAAAGAAACTGTTCAAGAACTGAAAACCTCTCTGGTTGACTGGCCACTAGGCCCTGGTGGAGACGTGACTGTTTGGCATGGGCAGCTCCTGGGTACTGGGTGGATACAGAGAAAGCTGAGTGGCCTTATTCCCTCCCTCACCCCCAGCCCTGTTCCCACAGGCAAAAATAAAATAAAATGAAATGAAATGCAGCTCACCTTTTTATGTGCCCACCACCAGCCAGAACCCTAGGTCTGGCCATTTCTATCTATAGCCTCCTAAATGTCCTGCTGACCCCCAGCCCCAGCTCTGGACGCCTTTAATCATCTCCAGCAGGCTACTGTTGAAATGTGAACTAGAATCTACTGTTTTAAAAACGTTCAGGGGCCCTTCCATCCACCAGCCCCTAGCTCCAGTCCGAGGAAAGGACTTGCGATCCTCCCAACAGCCCATGCTCTCCCTTCTCCTGGAAGTGCTCACCCCTTTCCTAGGCATCGTTAGCTGTGCCAAGAGTAGTTTTGCTCTTCTTTTCCTATTCTTATCCTTTTAATTTCTTTCTTCTGTCTGATTGCTCTGGCTAGGGTTTCAAGGCCTATGTTAAATGGAAGTGGTGAAAGAGGGCATCCCTGTCTTGTTCCAGTTTCTAGAGGGAATGTTTTCAATTTTTCCCCATTTAGAATGACGTTGGCCTTGGGTTTGGCATAGACAGCTTTTACAATGTTGAGGTATGTTCCTACCATCCCTAGTTTTTCTAGTGTTTTGAACATGAACGGATGTTGAATTCTGTCAAATGCTTTTTCTGCATCTATTGAGATGATCATGATTCTTGTCTTTAAGTCTATTGATATAATGAATCACATTTATTGATTTCCATACGTTGAACCAAACTTACATCACCCACTTGATCATGGTGCACTATATTTTTAATATGTTTTGGTACACAATTTGCCAGGATTTTATTAAGAATTTTTGCATCTATGTTCATGAGGGATACTGGTCTGAAGTTTCTTTCCTTGATGTGTCTTTGTCCAGTTTGGGTATCAGGGTAATAGTAGCTTCATAGAATGAGTTTGGAAGGGTTCCCTCCTTTTTCTATTTTATGGAATAATCTGAGGAGTATTGGTGTAAGTTCTTTGAAGGTCTGGTAGAACGTGGCTGAGAATCCATCTGGTCCTGGGCTTTTCTTTGTGGGCTTTTGAAAGCATCTTCAATTTTATTGCTCGAAATTGATCTGTTTAAATTTTCTATGTCTTCCCATTTCAATTTGGTTAGGTCATATGTCTCTAGGAATTTGTCAATGTCGTCATGATTTTCTATTTTATTGGAGTATCGATTTTCAAAGTCACTCCAGGCAATTATCAAGAATACAAGTAGGGGCTGGAGTTGCGGCTCAGTGGTAGAGCACTTGCCTAGCATGTGTGAGGCCCTGAGTTGGATCCTCAGCACCACATAAAAATAAATAAATACAATAATAAATATATAAATAATAAATAAACTACAACTAAAAAATAAATATTAAAAAAAGAATACAAGTAACAATAAATATTGGCAAGGATGTAGGGGGAAGTTTACTCATACATTGCTGGTGGGACTGCAAATTGGTGCAACCATTCTGAAAAGTGGTATAGAGATTTCTTAGAATACTTGGAATGGAATGACTCAGCTATCCCAATTCTTTATACCCAGAGGACTTAAAATCAGCATATTACAGTGATGCAGAAACATCAATGTTTATAGCAGCTCAACTCATAAGAGCCAAGTTAGAACCAACCTAGATGCCCTTCAACTGATAAATGGATAAAGAAAATGTAGTATATATACACAATAGAATATTACTCAGCCATAGAGAAGAATGAAATTATGGCATTTGCCGGGAAATGGATGGAACTATAGAATATCACGCTAAGTGAAATAAGCCAATCCCAAAACCCAAAGCCTGAATGTTCTCTTTGATATGTGAATGCTAACCCATAACAAGGGAGGGTAGGGAAGAAAAGTATAGAAAAAAAGTTCATTGGTTTAGCAAAAGGGAATGAAGGGATTGGAGGGGGATGAGAATAGGAAAGACAGCAGAATGAATCAGACATAACTTTTCTATGCTCATATATGACTATACAACCAATGTAACTCCACATCGTGTACAACCACAAGAATGGGGTGAAAATTGGAATGGGCTGCACTCCCTGTACGTATAATATGTCAAAATACACCCTACTGTAATGTATAACTATAAACACCAAAAAAAATGCTTCTATAAAAAGAGTATTTAGCCCACTGGCTGCACAATCATCTCCACTGCGGACTCCAGCAGCTTTATCACCAGAGTCCCTGCAACCTAGTTTCCTTTTTAACCTGCTGCATGGGATCACCGAAGTGCCCCACAGTGTCCAACGCAGTGTGGACACTAGCTCCTAGATCCCCACCAAGGATTTAAAGGAGAAGAAGGAAGTTGTGGAGGAGGCAGAGAATGGAAGAGGCGCCCCTGCTAATAGGAATGCTAATGAGGAAAGTGGGGAACAGGAGGCTGACAATGAGGTGGATGAAGAAGAGGAAGAAGGTGGTGAGAAAGAGGAGGAGGAGGAGGAGGAAGGTGATGGCGAGGAAGAGGATGGAGATGAAGATGAGGAGGCTGAGGCAGCTACGGGCAATCGGGCAGCTGAAGATGACCAGGACGATAATGTTGATACCAAGAAGCAGAAGACCGATGAGGATGACTAGACAGCAAAAAAAGGAAAAGTTAAACTAAAAATAAAAGGCCACCGTGACCTATTCACCCTCCACTTCCCACCTCAGAATCTAAACGTGGTCACCTTCCAGTAGAGAGGCCTGTCCCGCCCACCGGCCCACCGCGGGCAGTGCCACCCGCAGTGACACGCGCTCTTCACCACCCAACCAAACCACAACGTGAATTTGCAACAGGGGAGGAAAAAAGAACAAAACTTCCCAGGCCCTGCTTTTTATTTTTTTAAGTACTTTAAAAAAGGAAAAATTGTTTGTATTTTTTATATTGTTAGTGGTCAGCCATTTTTAATGATCTCAGATGACCAAACCAGGCTTTGGAGCGTTTTCTCTCCTACTTCTGACTTTACTTGTGGTGTGACCATGTTCATTATAATCTCAAAGAAGAAAAAAAAAAAAACTTGTAAAAAAAAAAAAAAGGCAAAAACAAAGACAAAAAAAATCTTATTCCAAGCATTCCAGTAACTTTTTGTGTGTATGTGCTTTAGCTGTACTATAAGTAGTTGGTTTGTATGAGATGGTTAAAAAGACCAAAGATAAAAAGGTTTCTTTTTTTTTTTCCTTTGTTTGTCTATGAAGTTGCTGCTTATTTTTTTGGCCTGTTTGATATATGTGTGAAATAATGTTGCCCAACAATAAACCCGAATTTTATTTTGCTGAGTTGTTCTAACAACACAAAAAGAGTATTTATGCTGTCTCTTTTCCAGCAGCAATTCTGCATGTTGTATGCACCACCCCAGGAAACACCTTTCTCAAAGACCTCACGATTCACCACCCTGAGAGAGACTGCCCAGCTTAGGGGTTTTGTAGTCTGCATTCTCCTAATTCTTCTGTCACATGGGGTTACATCTTATATTTTCAGTTTTCGTGTCTGCCTAGAAAATATTCCAAGTATAATCTCATCTGAGTCTCCCTTTTCCTTTGACACAGTTTTGTTATTGCTCTCTCCAAAACAGAGATGCGTACATTAACCTAACAATAAAATTGCCATCTTTTTCTCAAGTATTTAGTCCAAGAGATTCATAATTTATCTTTAGCACTTCTTATAATAGATAAAACAGATACCGACCTAGCTGAAACCTCAGTTACTTTGCATAATTATATTTATTTCTATTCATGTCTATGCTTCCTATTTTAAAAAATGTCATGCAAACAATCTGTAATAATGGTTTTCTAGGTTCTACCTTCAACATGATATAATTAAACACAAGACAATATAAACACTAAAATTTGGGGAAACTAACCAAATAGTGCCAAGGGCATTATGAAAAGCACTATTAAGGTTAGGATGGAGCATAATTTACAGTTATTTTCTCAAAAGTTTAAGACAATACCCATGGAGAAAACAACCCTAAGTTGTTTTTCTAATGATGGCCCTGACGCTTTTTAAGCTACTATGTCTTTCAGGTGTTCCAACTACTTGCACAATAACCAGATGGGAATGCTGGTTCTGTCTCCTGCTTGTTATGTTGTGACTTAATGCTTTTGAGCCTCAGTATCCTCAGCCATAAAATGAAGATAACTATCCCCAGCTCAGAAAGCAGCTGTAAAAATGAAGCAGAACAAAGTCTGTGGAAGCGCTTTATAAACGGAAAATAAGGTACTGATGGTTTTTATTCATGGCCAATGGCAAAGCACAATACATTTAGAAGATAAGGCTCTTCACAGGGCTTCAGTTCTCTACCTTAAGAGTCTGCTTATTTCACCAAGCTGTTATTTCTATTGTAATCGAGGGTACATCAAAAGGATCTCTGCTGAGCCTGGACAAGTAACAAGTCCAGAATGTACTTTCAGATTCCCACAATTAATTGTTGAACTTGTGTTCTTTTTGTTGGCTTTTTAAAAAGAACTCCTTGCTATGTTAAAATTCTTAATATGAACAGCTGAATTAACATTAGAGTAAGAACGCAAGTGCCCAAATTGGAACAATGTACAAATCTGCTTAGTTATTGATGGACTATAGCCAGCTGATGCACATCTGTGAGGCTGTGGCCACTGTAAATAAAAGAATCTGCCATTGTTTTCAGAACAGCCCAACTCCTCAGTCAACAGAACACCCTTTGAGCACCCTCCAATTTTCTATAAATTCTAAGTTGTGATTCTGATGTAACAATCTAACTTCCAACCCATTAAATGCTTGAAAGGGATTTTGAGAGGAAAAAATGATGTAAATAATTTTATAAAGCATTGCTAATATTAAAAACTTCACTGCTTTCTTATATCCAAAGACCCCGGGAAATCCCAAAAGAACTCTGTTGATTTAACCACATCCAAAGGTGAATTTAATGAAGTGAAAGAGAACAGCACTTCATCAAGGATGCTGTTTATCGCTCTTCCAAAGATGTACAAGCAAAGTAGAATCTGACAAGCATGAAGGCACTTACTCCTAGCTTCATTGAAGCTTGTCCAAAAATAGCCATTGATTCATGAGGGTAGAGGTTATTGCTGACAATAAGCTTCTGTCTCCCCTCCTATAACAAACAAACTCTAAAACATGTAAGACTCAAACACGATACTAGTTTAATTCCTTATCTGTCTTTCATTTCCCCACCCAGAGCATTTGTTTTTGCTGTTCCTTCTTCTAATAGCTGCTTTCTGGCTCTTTGCATGACTGATTTCTTCTTATTGTCCAGTAGATCCCACGATAAATATTACCCGTTCAGAAAGGGTAGCTTCCCCACTACCACCCACAGCTCCCCAGATAATTCTAAAATATCTACGAGTCCAGTGCCTCTCAAGTGGTCCACATATCCTGATTTGAGTTGGGAAAACAAGTTTACCATAGAGACATGTTTTCTTCATACAGTACCCCATTGTTATGATTTGTATGCATAATCCACCCTCCATACTATAAGAAAAAAAAATTTTTAAGCAAGGCTATCAGCAAATAAGAGTCTAAAAAAGTCAGTGAACAATTAGAGCCTATAATCTCTAACCAGGTGCAGCAAGACCAGCAAACAGGCTGGGCACCAGTTGCCGGACATGCTGGGGAAATCCCAAACAGGAGGAAATAGAAGCGCACCCCACCAGGGTAATGAACATGAGACACCACGCTAATTAAGATTTCCAGCTTGACATCAGACCAATGTGGAGCCAAATCCTAACTCTACCACACGTAACTCTGCTAGGCACCAACCTATTGAGGTCAATGCCTATGTCGGTGCCTCAGTTTCCTCACGTAAAAGAAAATACCCAGAGAAGCACTACTGATAGATAGAGCACAGGGACAAGGGCCTTTTTTTAATTTGGTCACCAACTATTTTGTCTGACCTGAGCTCACACTCAGCAAACAGGATGTAAGTCCTGTCCCTTCAACTTGGGCTTACGACCTATTTAAAACAACACTTCCTGCTCAGGTTATAATTGGAAGTTTCTAATTATTATGGAGGCACATGAGAGGGCTTTATGAAGTGTTAATGAGCAACTCTGATTTATCTGTTATCAAAGCAAGTGGGCAATGACCTCAGGTCCCAGTGTACTTAGATAAATACGTAGCTGTTTCATCCTGCATCTGCTGTGTGACCTTGGGAGATGACTTCATCTCTCTGGAAAATTTGATCTGTAAATTGGGAATTAATCATAATACATGCCCCCCACCAAGATTCCTCTGACTTAAATAAGATAATGCATCTTAAATATTAAATAATCCCAGCAAATAAAACAGTAGCCCCCAATACATTTTACCATTGTGATCTCCTCACCAAAGATTTTGAATTTCAGACCCTCATGGAATTCTGAGAATTTCTAGAAGATCCTATTTTGCCATCTTTCCTAGAAATGGTACTTCATAAGCTGGGGAAGCCAATGGTCATAGAGTAACAACCAGGGCCTGCTTTCCTGGAGCTGAAAAAGGCAGGGTATGGAAAAGACTGATATTTGCCAATCAAAAACCACCATCCCCTTTTCTTAGGAATATTTTAGTTGACACACAGCCTCCTACAATAAAAGACTACATTTCCCAGATTCCCTTCAGGTAGGTGCGATCATGAGATTAAATTCTGACCAATGGGACGTGTGTGTGTGTGTGTGTGTGTGTGTGTGTTTAAGAAGAGTTCAACTTTCAGGCTGTTTCTTGAGAAAAGAGGAGACACCCATCAGTTGTGCCTTCACATTGCTAGGAAAAAAACTGCACAGGTTGGCCCTCTTGATAAAGAAAGTAACATCCAAGGATCAAAAAGCAGCAAGAGAGAGGCCACTTGGAAGCCTTGCTACTTCATAGGGTGGAGCATCTGTCCCAGATGAGCAAACAAGCTTTCATCTGGTTAACGCTACAGTTCTAATGTCTTTTGCTACATGTACAAAAAACCATAGTATCGTAAACATAGTGTGGAGAGGGGATGGAAATAAGCAAAAGGTGACTGGGTTACAATATGTCCCTGGCTTATAGCAGGGTCTCATAATGATTTGCAGAAGTAAACTATAGGACTCCAGGCAATCAACCCAAATTTGGAATATTGAAGTCAGTTCCAAAAACAAGAGGGACACAGGCCAGCTGGAGGCTGACCATAAGGGGAATGACTGGGGCAAAGAAAGGTCAAAAAAACCCATCTCAAGAGGAAAGACTGGAAGAGCTAGAAAGAGAAAGGTAAGCCAGAATGACAAGATAACATTTCAAGTAACTCAAGGATGGTAAGTTGAACAGGGCTCCTCTCCTTGCACTCACATCTCCTCATCTGTAAAGTAAATAGGTAAAAGCAGAAAAATCCCTTTTAGCTGTACCATGCAGGATCCACAGATTCAGAGGAACTTATGTTATGCCCAAGGCCCAAACTACAACTCATGTAGATATTTCACTAAATAAAAGTGAAGCTTTCCACTGAACATCAAAAGACAATTTTTCTGGTGTAGTCATAGAACGGCTGTCTTCCAAAGTCCAGAGCTGCCTCACTGAGGGGTTCAAGGGGCTAGAACCTGGATACAGGTTCCTAGAGACAGAGCTGAGACTTAGAAGAACCATGAGTTAAAATAGTTCCTTAGAGGCTCAGATCCTTCTTACAGACTAGTCAGAAAAATGGGCTTTGTAATAGACAATCCTAGATTAGAAGATTAGAATCTTGCTCTGCACTTACCCAGATGCATGATCCTAACCAAGCTCTTCACCCTTTTTTATTTTCTTCCATTTTTCTTTTAGAGCCTGAGCTTTCTCATTTTAAACATAAGGATAATAAAACATAACCTGAAGATACTTTATCTAAAAAGATAATACATGTAAAGAACACAGCACAGTGCTGGGCTCATAGCTACATATAGTATTCATCATTGCCTTATTGCCTTTATAAATAGAAGAAGAAAAGAGAAATACGTGATAAGCTCAGAAGATGTTAGTCACCCTGGTGGAAGCACCAGCAGGTAGAGGGCTGGAATTTATGGACTGGACAAGTAGTTGCACAGCCAAAATAAGTGAGGGCCTGCCACATAAATGCTGGGCTTGAAATGCAGGCAGGATCAAAAGAAACACAAAGGGTGGGAGATGAAGGAGAGCTGGCAGCTGCAGGCTTCTCAGAAACTGGGAAACGGCTCTCATCCAGATGCCAGTCACTCACCTAGAATTTACTGATAATCTATAGACCATTACAAAACAAGAAAAGTGCCACGATAGGGAAAATACAGAGTATAAGCAGAGCCAGAGAAGCAGCACCAGACACAGACTGAGAGGATTAGCGTTTCCAGGGGAAACACCTAACTCCAGACCTGCACTGTGAAGGCAGAAGCATCTGGGGATTAAGAGTAGAAAGAGCTCAAGTTGATGAAGTCATAGAATCCTTTCCAATTCTCCTTTAAAATGCTCACATTCTGGGTGACTACAAAGACGTCTATGTCCTTAAAGTTCTAAAATTTTGCCTTCAGATGAAAAACCAAAATAAATTCCCTACACATTGATGTTAAGATCCTATTCTTTTCTTTCAAGAATGATGGTAAGTGAGTATGTAGTTATAAAGTCAATATGAAGATTCCTTGTGATTTTGGAATTGTTCGGTTTCTTGATTGCAGTGGTGCCTTTCAGAATCCTCAGAGGTGATAAAATAGGTATCACAGACACTCACTTGAAGAAGTAAAACTAAGGGAGTTTGAGGAGGAATTAATCAATGTGAATATCCTGGATGTGATATTACACTACAGTTTTGCAAAATAGTACCACCAGGAGAAATGAGCAATTGTTCACAACTATAAGTGAGTCTATAATTATTTTTTTTTAAATCTCAGTTATAAAAGTAGCTTTAGGAAAAAATATAGTTACATAAAATTGTAATTGTGAAATACAAATTCACTGTTGAAAATTTAACAAAACACCTATTGTTTTTTCTTTCTTTCTTTTTTTTTTTTTTTTTTTTTGGTGCTAGGGGATTG
>NW_026000082.1:1846755-1864304 GCF_001458135.2 Marmota marmota marmota
TTTTTTTTTTTTTTTTTTTTTTTTTTTTTTTTTTTTTTTTTTGGTGCTAGGGATTGAACCCAGGGTCTTGCACATAGTAAGGAAGCATTCTACCACTAAGCTATATCCTCAATATTAAAAAAATTTTTTAATTACTGGCAGTCTACTACCTAAAGATTCTTTTGTAATATTTTGATCTAGTTACTTCATTTTGGACTGGTATGTACCTTTACAATGATTTTTATGTGTGTATGTATCTGTTGTTTGATTTAATGTACATAACTTGTTTCTTATTTATCCCACTAAGTTTATATTTTGAAGATATTCCCACTGTATTATATTTTGATATTTATTCTTGAGTTTCAGGTGGACACAATATATTCATTTTACATTTATGTGGTGCTGAGAATTGAACCCACTGCTTTATGCATGCTAGGTGAGCATTCTACCATCGAGCCACAACCCCAGCCCTCCTTAAATTATTTTTAACAGCCATTTAAAAACAATAGTCTAACAACACATCATAATTTTCTGAACCAAACTATTTGAGGACATTTTAGACTTCTCTAAAATTTTTCCTATGAGAAATAATTCTGGAATAAATTAAATCTAACTGGTTACCAGCATTTCTGAAATGAAAGAACAAGTGCAAATTCAAAATGTTAAGAGTTAGAACAGATCTTTAAAATCATCTGACCAAATGCTTCCTCTAAAACAAACATACACCTACACATAATTCATCTTAGAGTTATAGATACTAAATGCCTATTCTCACTCTAAGAAGTAAAGACAATGAACGATTTCAAAAATTCTCTATTTAGAAAGAAAAAAAAAAGCATGAGCAAGCAACCTTTCTGTAGGTCATTTTTGACCTTGTAGAATCTACTAGAAAAGACATGAATGAAGGAAATAATAGAGGGGAAAAATTTGAAGACCTTGAAACATGAAAGTCATGGTTCATACTCCCATGTTCCATAACCTTGGGAAAGCAATTAACTATTCTAATTTTATTTCTTCATCCATAAACATACAGTCCTCCATACAAGGCCCTCGATAAATATTTGTCATCTGAATGAATGAAGTGCCAGCACATATGTACTTACTGAACTGCTTGCTGTTACATATTCTGTTCTTCCCAGCCTCTAGCCTGAGATGTCCTCCCTCATCCCATCTTGCCTACACTGCAAGGCCAGGGCTGGTGTCCCACTAAAGGAAAGTCTTCATCAACCTACTTCCTTCCTGCCCATTGTGTTTGCCTCATACTTTAGTTACATACATGTGAGCAAAGGATCCACTTGAGGGGCAGTTTTGTTCCTTTTTCATCTTTGAGGAGGAATTTGCTAACCATGCTGACTCCAAGAGAAGGGCTCCTCACACCCCCTGCTCTGACTTCAGTTATAGGGTGACATGAAGTGTATAAAGAACACCTATACCACAACTGGATTCCTTCCTCCTGGAACTTAGAGTTTGGGATTCAGAAATAGAGAAGATCAATGAGGATTTGTTGCTTGAGATAGTCACATGTGAACTTGGGACCTTTGAGGAAGCCGTGTACACAGAGAAGACAGGAAAGCTGGTCAGCAGAGAGAGGACAAAGAGCAAAACAAATGTGCAGGGAAGGGAAAACAAGAACCGTGAAGCACTGGAGAGAGATGGCAGCCCAGGAGGCTCCCAAGCTGGACTTCCAGGTTCATGTGAGGCCGCGTCTTGCCTTCTTTCCCAGGACCCAGAATTTACTCTGAGACTTTATAACAGTGCCTTTGGTTTTAAGGAAGATATTTGAAAACAGGCTATTTCTTACAACCAAAGGTATTTTATTACAACATGGGTAAAGATTCAATGCTCTTTCCTCCATCTCTTTATCATTCTATTTCTTCCTCTAAAAACACTCTTTCCAACTTTATGCAAATGCTGAAATCCTCTTCGGCCTTCAAGACCAGGCTCAAGTAATCTAAGCCAGAAGGTCTGCCTCTGCCTTCTCAGAACTCCCTCACAGAGCATCACATCTTGGCACAAGTACGTTAGCTGTTCCTCTCTTTGCCAACGTTTTTTGAGAAAAGCAACCTAGAACTAATCAAATTTGAAAACTCTGAATTAGAAAATACATACCATCCCCAGATTCCATAGCAGGAGTAGCACAAATAACAAAAAACTGAAATCTCATTTTAAAATTGTTTTGCTATGAAAACAACTGAAATTTCTTTGAGTAGACATTGTACTAAACACTCTAAGCTTGTCAACTTTTGAACCATCAAAAATCCTATGACAGGGCTGAGGCTGTAGCTCAGGGGCACAGCACTTGCCTTGCACATGGGAGGCACTGGGTTGGATCCTCAGCACCACATTAAAAATATACAAATAAAATAAAGGCATGCTGTCCATCTACAAATATAAAAAAAAAAAATTTAAATCATATAACAGAGCGGGGTTGTACTCAGTGGTAGAGCACTCGCCTAGCATGTGTAAGGCCCTGGGTTTGATCCTCAGCACCACATAAAAAATAAATAAAATAAAGATATTGTGTCCAACTACAACTAAAAAATAATTTTAAAAAAAATCATATGACAGAGATGTTTTTAACCCCATCCTAAAATGAATCACATAAATTTAGAAGTGTCTGACTGGGGGTGTACTTGGGTGGTAGCACTTGCTTAGCATGTTTGAGGCCCTGTGTTTCATGTCCCATCCATGGACTATGTGTGGACCAAACCAGCACTGCAGCTAGTGAATAGAAAAATCTTGTATCTGGGAACTTCCAGTGGCAATCTTGCTGGTAAGATTGCCCAGATACATGTGAATTTCTATTCAGCTCTGCCAGGTTCCACACAGCTCTGGAAATGGGGTGACCTGCTATTTAGCCACACAGCCTTTCAGAGATTGGTGGGGCCTACCAAGATGCCAGTCAACCTGTCGACTGCAAGACATCATGAAGCAAGACTTCACCCCTGAAACCTTATCCCTGCCTTTGATGCTCTCCCTTCAATAAACAATCAGAGACGTTTTTCAACTGTTCAACTCCAGCTCCTGTGTGGGCTGGATGTATCAGGCACTCTGCATTTGAAACTATTTTTCTAACTTTGCCTTTCTTTTCTTCGCTATTTCAGACTTTATTTTTTCAGGTGTCTTATCTCTTCCTGAGCAGGAAAAATTATCCTAGCGAGGTTCTGGCCGCCTCGCAATAGTTCCATCCCCAGCACCAAAAATATATTTATATAAAATAAAAACAGAAGCATCAAAGTCAGACTTCAAGCCCAGGTAACACAGAGCCACATCTGAATTCCTAACCACAATAGTGTCTTCTAAGCTCCTTTAGGACAGATACTTTGGCTTTGTTTTTCCTTTTTTATTTCCCATAGCAGTGAACTTGGGCTTCTCTTTTTAACAGTGTTTGCTGAATGAATAAAAGTTTGAATGGATCCCATGGAAACCAAGACACAAGCTTGAACCAAGTACCTCAGCTGCCTGCAGGTGATAATCCAAGCCAAAGACAGCCATTTTAAAATTTAGGCCTGTTCCATACCAGCTCCCTGAGAAGCAAAGGGCCTTCTTGCAACTTGCAAGAAACTCCTTTTGGGTGTGGTTTAATTTCTGGTACCAACCCATACCTTGAGCTTGATGGGTCCATGAACATACACTTCACCAGATTTGCCATCTTCAACTCATAATCAGTATATTCCCTCTATCAGGGATTCTCAACCTCAGTGCTGCTAACATTTTGGGCCAGATTATTCCTTGTTATGGGGAGCTATGCTATGCTTTATAGGATGTTTGGCAACACACTAGCTTCCACCCCAGAGATGCCAGTAACTCCTCCCACTAATGTAACAATCAAAAATGTTTTCAGACATTGCCAACTGTTCCCAGGAGAAGGAGCAAAAATAGCCCCTTCATTGACAACTACTGCCTTACATGACCTAGGTTTTGTAGAAACACGAGAAGAATTTTTTTTAAAAAGAAAACAAGTAATGCTTAGTCCCACTTAGAACATACACGCCAATTTCCTTTCATCCTTAGAAAGTTTCTGACTTTATCCTCCATCCCTCAAAATTATCTTTAAACTGAGGTATACAGATCATGCCATAATGGAACAAGCATTATTACTCAGAAACTAAGTCAACTGCTTGTTGGCTGCTTCACCCCAAGCATCCTGCACAGTTAAGAGGACTCCCCACGTTTGTGCACTGCCTTCATGCTCAGGAAGAACCCCAGGATGAATATAACCAAGAAAAGGTTCAGAGCCCAAGACAGCAAAAAGATCCTGAAGAAACCTCGGGATAATTAAATGTCCTCAACATTGCCCTACTTCACTCCAAACTCTTGATACAGCCAATACTTGTCAAGCATCTGCCACAGGGTAATAGAATGCACTAGATCTCATTCCATTAAATCTTCCTAACAATTTCATAACAGAGGCATTTTTTTAGGTAAAATGTTTTGCCCAGGGTCACAAAGCTAGGAAGCAATATCCAAACTTAAATCTAGAACTACCACTGACTCCAATTTCAGGGCTCCTCTCCACTGCTGTATTGAAATATTCCATAAGAAAGCTAGTAGCCACAATTAATGAAGAGACAAGATTGTAACAAGAGAAGTTTTCATTCATTACTTCCTGTTAGATAAAAGACAAAAGGACATGCCAAATGTCAACAATGGTTTTCCATGGGAAAACAAGTTTGCCAGTTATTTTTATTGTACCTCTGTGTTTTTCTGCATTTTCTAAATTATTTTGCCTTGAATATGTATTATTTACCTAACAAAAGTAATTAAAATCTATTAACAACAAAAATAATTCATAGAAATATCAACATTTATTGACAGTTTCAAGTCAAACAAACAATTATCATTTCTCACTTATGAAACTTGCATAGATTAAGAAGTCTGATAATACTCAGTTTTTGTTTTGTTTCCATACCGTATTGAACCCAGGGGTGCATTACCACTTAGTTATATCCCCAACCCTTTTTATTTTTTTATTTTGAAACAGGGTCTCCCTAAATTGCTGAAACTGGCCTTGAATTTACAATTCTTCTGCCTCAGCCTCCTGAGTCACTAGTATACAGATGTGTGCCACCATGCCTGGAGATAATACTCAGCTTTAAAAAAGATGTAGGAAAACAGGTAATCTCATATATTGTTAGAAATTTCAGTTGGTACCAGGTTCTTAAGACAGTTGGTACCAAGTTCTACAGCAAGTTATACTATAATGTGAATTGCAAATGTTCTTCTTCTGAGCCATTCCTTACCTCAGAATGTTCCTCACAGGTAGACCACATACACAATATACAAAATATATACTTGTGCATATTTCAAAATAGCTAGAAAGAGGATTCTGAATATTTGATATGCCAATTACACTGATCTGATCACACATTACATATATGTATTGAAACACACCATACCCTGTAAATAAGTAAATTATTATGTGTTAATTAAAAAAAATAAATACACATGTCCCAATATATTTACTAACAATACATAGAAGAATTAGGACAGTGGCATGGAAAGTAGTCATTAGAGAAAATAAGGTACATCTTTAGGTACTAATGTAGAAAGTTTTGCAAGATACAATGTTAAGTAAAAAACTGTTATACAAGAGCAGATGGAAAACAACTCTAGGACATACACATGTACATTATCTATGAATGCATGCATATGGATGTGTGTGTATGCAAGAATATGCTTTGTTCATGTGGTTGCATATGTTTGCATATGCATGGGAAAATTTCTAAATGAATGCAAAAATCATTAGAATATGAGTTACATTGGAGAGTAGGACTAGAAGCTGGGGAGAAAGGAAATGGGTTTTTACTTTCATTTTTATATCACTCTCTGAATTGTTTTAAGTTTTCTTTTCATGAACATATATCACTGCTATAAACTAAAGTGGGCTTTTGGGAGGATTTGGTTTTTAGGAGACAAAAGGCCTGGCTTTCATGCAGTGGCTTGAAAACAAAGCAAGACATGAAATAGAGCAATCATCTGTTACAACTGCAAATGCTCACAAAACAAGACAGTGTGTGACAGTCCCCAGCCTGTGTGTGCCAGTGAGAGGCATAATGGAGACGGTTCTCTCCTGGCACATTTGGAGACAAAGCCAGGCTCCTACCCTAGTAGGGGATTTTAATGGCTGGATTTTATGACCAGTAAATACAGTAATCCTGCTACACTTTTCAAGGGCAACCTAACAGTAAACAACCAATTTTTCCTGTTCTATCCCCCAGCTTGTCAGCTCCTAGAGCAGTTGATATATCCGAAGCATACGGTGCCCAAGATCTCAACCTTCCGCCTTTGCAAGCTTCTGTCACACCCCAGTATGTTAGAAGACCTGGGCTCCACCGCTGGCTTGGCTTCGCATAAACTCCTTGGGTCTCATAGAGCTTCTCCTTTCTAGAACATTTTGTTCATGCCAACTACTTCACTGGACCATTGTAAGATCTAAATATGACAGGGCATTGTTGGTGGATGCTGATAAAGGGGAAGGCTAGGCATGTGTGGAGGCAGAGGATGAGAAAAGGCAGCTCTGTATCTTCCTTTCAATTTCACTGTGAACCTAAAACTGCTCTAAATAAATAAAGTCTTACTGAGGAAAATTTTGACCAGATTATACTGTTACATTATGCTTACATATGAATATGTAATGACAAATACTACAATTAGGTATAACTATAATACACCAATAAAAAATTTAAAAAATAAATAGAGGCTGGGGTTGTGGCGCAGTGGTAGAGCACTCGCCTAGCATGCAGAAGGCACTGGGTTCGATCCTCAGCACCACATAAACGTAAAATGATGATATTGTGTCCACCTAAAAAAAACTAAGAAATAAACATTTTTTATTAAAAATTTTAAAAATAAATAAACCAGTCAAACTAAAACAAGTCTTGAAAATTAAAAAGTTGACCCTCAATGGTAAATAGTACAGTTTTTGACCTCATCTATGAAACCACCTCAAATTCTTTCTCAACCCTAGCATCCACAATGGTCCCTTAAAAACACAACTAGGACCTCATTTATTGTCATTCCCTCTTAATTTGCTAAACAACAGTGACACTGGTTACATTCTCCTTTCTGCCAAGCTTTGCACCTCCTCCAGGTCTTTGCACTTGCTGCGCCTAGTGCCGTCACGTGCTATATAGTGATGTTTTAGTTAACGACAAACCCCATCTATGATGGTGGTCCCATGAAATTATATCACCTCATGATATTGTGGCAGTCTTAGTTTGTGTTAAGTACACCATATGATATTTATACAACGATGAAATTGCCTAAGCATGCACTTCTCAGACAGTATCCTTGTTGTTAGGCAAAGCACAGCTGTAACTAAAATACACTGCACCCAGCTCTTCTTCTTATTTTTCCCCCGGCTTTGTCTTTAGTTTCTTCTGTGTTAGCTCAAAGCTTAGCTCCTCAGAAAGGGTTTTCCTGAGGTCCCTCGCTAAAATAGTGCCCCTTCCCACCACTACCTAATTATTGTCCCCTCATTCCAGTGCCTTGGTAGCATTCAGTATACCATATAACCATTTACCTACAGTTATGGAAGCTCCTGAGTTCCAAGGTCTTCTCTGTGTCATCCTTTGCTATATCCCTGTGCTAGAACAGTGCCATCACACAGTAGGAAGTCAGAAGGCACTTAGGAAATGAATGAACAAAGACATATGGAGTGTAAAATGCTTTCCTATTCATTATCACATTTCACCTTGCCTGAAAGACAGAGGCAGTATGAATTCTTCTCATTTAAATAACCTGTCCAAGGTCACAGCTTGTAAATGACAAAGACAGAGCTTATATTTGAAGCTTCTAACTCATAATTCTCTGGTACCTTCTCTCTCAATGGCATCCGCAAATTTGGACTTGGGATGGTTGAAAATAGAGCAATTTATCTAGGCTTCAGCAATAGGAGAGAGGAAGAAAAAATTCTGCTTTCCTGCAGAGGTGAGGAAGGAGAGACAGAGAGGAAAAAAATGGTGAGCTACAATTTTGCACTCCCTAGATACAAATTAGTAACATTTTCTCCTTCATCTGAATGAAATACAGCTGCCTCTGGGATAGAGGCTTATGAAACCTCCCATCACCAAGTCACAGTGTGGAACACTTTGCTAATTGAAGCAGCAAGTGAAATTTTAGGTAGGTCAGATGCAATTACCCAAACTGAAAAGTAACACCCATGTTCCCACCTACTGGGCCACATGCAGCAGTGTGGGAGCTAAGTCACATGCACGCACACAACCCAAGACTTCAGTCATCCATACACCTTCCTGAGAAATGGGGCTCCAAGTCTCCCAAACGCGCTGACTCACTGACTGGGAAGCAGGGAGGAGACCCAGACAGGAAAAGGGAAGAGAACAAAGAGGGGAGAGGGATGAGAAAGATGAAGATGAAGGGCAAGAGACAAAAGAGGAAGGAAGGGGAGAAGGGAGTGAAAGATGACAGAAGAGGGACAAACTAAGAGAAGAATGAGGGTGAGTAACTGTCACCCTGCTAAGATTTTTGCCGCAGTGCTCAAGTGACCCAATTCTGGTTGGTACAAGGCAGTCCTTGGGAATTTCTGGGGCCAGGGTTTTTCCCCAGGTGTTTGTCTGTTTCCAAAGAGATCAAGGATTCCTGCTTTCAGTAATCATCTTCCAAGTTCTCTGGTGCTTGATCTTTCTTCCTGCGCCTCCACCACCTAGCATAGAACCGGAGCCTTGTGGTCCCCCAATAAGAATGGGCAAAGGGACAGACCGCCACCCTACACCATTCTGGCCTCAGCCCAGTGTCACAGAGCTGAGTTCTTTTGTTTCCACAGATTACCTTACTCATCCTCCAGGCTCCTGCCTCTCGCCCCCTCCAAAGTACTCCCCTGGGCTTCTGCACAGCCTGATGGGCAGCCTACCAAAAAGCTGAAAGCCTGATGAAACCCTGTGCCAAGCTCACAGCATACTCAGCCCTTGCACAAGCATATTCACAGTGGGCCTGCAGCACAGAAAACCAGTTGGTCACATTTTCCACTTTGGGCCAAGACCAGAAACTACTTCCTTTCCTGCTGCCATGCCGGCTAAATGTCTCTGACTCCCCTTAAACCTCACATCCCACTTCCAGCCAGTTGTCAGTCCATTCATCTGAGCACCGCTTCCCAGGGCTGCCTCTATTTCCCCAGGCCCACTGGCACTACCCTGACTTGGGCCTTCTTGATCTCTCAGGTTATCAAATAAACTGCCGCTTGCCAGTTCTTCTAGGTGCACGCTCTATCTTCCAGTGCACCCTTTCCTTCCCTACTAAATCCGAAATCCCTGGACCCAGCAGTCTGCGCTTGCCAGTGACTCCTCAAATAAATCTGATGCAGTCAAGACACAGGGTGTTCATCCTTCAAAAATCTGAAGCTATCTTCAGGATTCACATTCTGTTCCCCATGGCTGCAGTATGACTTTTGTGGGCCCTAGGCAATTTTGCCTTTGTGGGCTCATTCTTCCATTAATAATAATAATAATAATAATAATAAGCAAAAAAAGAAAAAGACAAGACATATTTTATGACTGCATTGGTATAAAAATGAATTCATTACTGTTACGCTCACTAATTTTATTTTGGTTTTCAAAAGAAATGAAAATTAAAACAAGTTTGTGGGCTCTAGATGCTATACCTAATGGACAACCCTCACTTCTACCCCAAATCATCATGGTTTCCCAGGGCCTACAGAATCAAGTGCAAGCTCCTCTATAGGCTGCCCCTGCCCTGAGCTCAGTCTGCTTTTCCCAGCGCCATCTGCTACAGTGCTTTCCACCCATCTGGGCTTCAGCTTCAAGGCCTAAACGCAATTCTCCTGACACTTCATACATGATGATGTCGCTGTGCCTGAGCCCTCAGCCCAAATCAGTTTTCCTCCCTTTTCCACTTACTGATATCGACCTCAAACATCACCTTCTATGGTGGCCTTCCACAGTCCTCCTGGTTAAATTATGGCTCTTTCTTCTGCATTCCCCAACACTTTTTATGTCTATTATTATACCATCTATTCACCCTGCCTTTTGCCAAGTAGCCAATTTTAATAGGCACGGCTTTCACAATATGGCATTCTAAAATCAGGAAATGGCTTACACTGTATGCCAAACAACTTTCCAGCTACCAGGAAGAGTCCTAGCCTGCAAGACACCAATTATAATTTTCTGTGTAGTCAAACCTGATCCTGCCTAGAAGCCACTGATGGTGCCTCCTCGGTGGTGTTATTTGTATTATTAGTTAATATCACACACAGTTGAGTTTTGACTTAAATTTTACCCCAAATACTTTTTAGAATTATGCTCATGTGAAATACTGAAATAAGAAGGTATTTTGGATCTAGATTATAACCTGTGACATGTAACGTAAATCAATTAAAGGCAGTAGAAATTTCCAGATCTCTTGGCACATGTTATGAAATTTCCTAATCCTCTGGACCTTGAAGGACTTATTCCTCTGACAATAAGCTCCTCTGTCAAAAGTTTGCAGATAAATTTCAGGAGTAGTTGTTTAATGTACAATAACTATAATTTATTTTTTTTCCTAAACTTCAAATTTTGCAACAAGAAAACACACAATATAGGATTCTCTGATCTACCTCAAAAATTCAGCTTTTTCCAAAAAACTTCAAGACAGTAAACACAGATTATAAAAAGTAGTGAATCTTGCATGCACAAGCCTGGGTTCGATCCCTAGCACCAAAAAAAAAAAAAAAAAAAAAGGTAGTAAATCACTAGAAAGCTTATCAACAACTCTAGAGAGCCAAAGGTGACTTTTAACATAAACATAAACGTGAAAATGACCACCATTCAAAATTTGTGACCCTAATTAAGATATATACAGAGCATAGATAAAAGTCATATATTGCCAGTTAGTTTAAAAAAAAAATGCATTCATTTTAAGTTCTTGTTTTTATTTAAATATTTATTTTTTAGTTGTAATTGGATACAATACCATTATTTCACTTATTTGTTTTTTTATGTGGTGCTAAGGATCGAACCCAGGGTCTCGAACATGCAAGGTGAGTGCTCTATTGCTGAGCCACAACCCCAGCCCTTGAGTTCTTATTTTTCCCCCTTAAAAAAAAAAAAAAAAGTTACATACAACAAATCAAGTTTGGTGGGGGAGAGTCAGGAAAATTTTTTGCTAAGTTACTTATTTACTTTTCTGCATTTAGAAACTCTTTTGGGTCTGGGCTACATGCTATCATCTTTCTCTCCCCTCTGGTATTCTTGCACATTGAAAAAATGCTCACTACTGAATTAGTTCTAATTTTCTGCCAACCGTTTCATTTCTTTAAGCCTGGCCTCATTTCTGTTAAAATCTGACTGTATACTTATTTTTAGTTTTGGATAGCCACATTTCATTATAAATGCCCTTTTCAAAAATTCAAAATCTGTTCATGCTTTCATTCATTCCACAAGTATTTATCAGGCTCCTAATAAATGCCAAGCAGTGACAAGAATACAAAGGCAAATAAGACAAAGCCTTGCTCTGAACTTTATTTACAGTCTAGAGGGAGAGACAGGCCAGGCAGCACAACACAACTGCATGTGA
The DNA here is from genome assembly GCF_001458135.2 of Marmota marmota marmota. Taxonomy (NCBI): domain Eukaryota; kingdom Metazoa; phylum Chordata; class Mammalia; order Rodentia; family Sciuridae; genus Marmota; species Marmota marmota. The sequence goes on from NW_026000082.1 coordinate 1,858,267, forward strand.
TAAGAGCTGAGGGAGCAGCTGGGTGGCTGATGGGGCAGCCGGGCTGTTGAGGGGCAGGGAGGTTGACCACCGCTGGCAGTCAGCAGGGGTAAAGGAATAGCAAGCCATGATCTCAAGAAGAGGAGAGAACCTGAGAAAATGGATATCCAGGTGGCTATGGGATAAGCTGGCTAAAGCAGGGGAACAGTGTGTGAAAAAGCACAGAAATGGAGGGGGTAGTATCTTTCTGTGAAGGAAAAACAAGAAGTTTTATTGGACTGGTTTTCAGAGGTTCCACAATGGGCTTCTGATGTCCACTTAAGAATGCCCTGGCCTTTATTCTGAAAGCAATGGGGATCCATTTTCCTTGGCAAGATATTGTTCCATAAATTTATAAAGCTGTACCAACTGCATTGTTCTCTCAGTGTCATATCAAGGTTTAATCAGCCTCAGTCAATGCTGCTCTTGCTCTTTCTCCTTCATTTCCAGCATTTTAAAATCCTTTATGTTATAACTAAATCAAGAAGACACATTTGTCATGTTACAGGAGATTTAAAATGAAAAACAACTGCACTCATTTCAGTTTTCCCAATCATTCCTATTTCTCCTTGCCACAGAAAAATTCACCACTGAATTTTTCATTTGCAATCTTAAAGGTATTTCTCTATGGTATTTTACTCAATATAGACCAGGTACAGCCTATGTAATCTCAGGTAACTGGATTAACCTCTCTGTTACTTGGTGTACTCAACTATAGGGAGATAACTATCCCTACCTTATAATTTTGTTGTTGTTGTTATTGTTCTGAAGATTAGACCCAGAGGTGCTTTACCACTGAGCTGTATCCCCAATCCCTTTTATTTTTTAAGACAGGGTCTTGCTAAATTGCTGAGGCTGGCCTGGAACTTGTGATCCTCCTGCCTCAGCCTCCCCAGTCCCTGGGATTAGGGGCATGCAACACTGCCCCCAGCTTCCCTTAGTTAAAGAATTCTTATGAAAGTTAAATAAGATACCATATGTACAGTGGTTAGCATGATGCTTGGATTATATTCATTAAATTTTAGCTATTTTTATTTTAAAGCATTAATGAACAAATTACAAATATATTCATAAATAAACTCTGAATTTACATTTTATTACAATTTTAATGGTATACATAAATTTATATTTGTAAAATATATACACTTATACACATGTATATTATGTGTTGAAAGTCCTTCCACAAACTTTCAATAAGGGTTATCTTTGAGGCAAAGGTATAAACATCAGAGAGGGTACTTAAAGTAAAGAAGGTACTTAACTGTTTCAATTTACTACTTTCTGTAATGTTTAATTCTTTTTTAGCAAAGAGCATGAAAACTATTTATAATAAAAATTAATGAAAGGCCCTGTTTATGCAAAATTGAAAATATAAATTATTCTCAAAGCTTAGCATGATTATATGGAAATGGCATGTAGAAAAAACAAGTAAAGAATCAGTAGGTTTGATTAACCTAGAAAAGAGGAGACGTGGACAAAGAGGAGAAACAATATCTGTTCTCAAAGAATCACAAGGTTGCCATATGAAAGAATTGAATTTATTTTGTATCTAGAAAGTAGAAAGATTGATTTTGAAAGCCTGGCACAGTGGCACATACCTGTGATCGCAGGTACTCAGGAGGCTGAAACAGGACGACCAAATGTTTGAGACCAGACTCAGCAACTTAGCAAGAACTTATCCCAAAATAAAAAAGGATGGGAATATAGCTCATTGGTAAGGAATCCCCGGGTTCAATTCCCAGTATAGAGAAAAAAAAAAAAAAGAAAAAGAAAAAGAACAACAACAACAACAAAAGATTGATTTTGCCCAAAGAAAGAACTCTGCACTGATGATACTGCCTGAGAAGCCACTAAAGATGTTCATCATTGCCCACATGACCTTGTTTCAGAGATTTAGTTCAAAGGATTCTCCTTCCAAACCCAAGAAACCTGGCATTCCCCAAGCATTTGAAACTTGAGACAGATGAACATGTCTTACTATTCATCCAGTAACTGGCACATCCTTCAATGGTTACCCAGAAACATCCAAATTATAGCCACAAATCAAGTAAATTAGTCAACCTTGCCTTTAACACACAAGACCTTTAAATAGGCAGAATTATTACTACATTATGCTTAATTATATTTCTAAGAAGTAAAGTAACCAAATAAATATTTCACAATGTTAAAATCCAATTCAAAATGTAGACACTACATTTAAACACTACTTAGAATAGTAATAAAATGGAATTGTAGAACATAATCTTCATTTCCAAACAGATTCCACACTAAATAGGAAAGTATCTAAGCACTCTTCATTATCCTTATTCTTCTAAACTTCATTAATACATGTCATATTTTAATTGGACTGGTTTTTTATGGAGTATCATCATGAACTTTTTAAGATAAGCCTAATGTTGGGACACTTCAGTGGCTCTGGTGGGAAGTTCTACTTTTCTGAGTTAGGCTTCCTTGAAAGTACAGCACACACATGAAAAACACAGAGTTTCTCAGCTGCAGTGCCTTTAGGTAAGACAGGATGACATTTGAATGACAACTGGGGGCACTAGGAATTGAACCCAGGGGTGCTTTAACATCAAGCTACATCTCCTGTTCTTTTTATTTTTGAGACAGGGCCTTGCTAAATTGCAGAGGGTTTTGCTAGGTTGCTAAAGTTGGTCTGGAACTGCCATCCTGCTCCTTCAGTCTCTTGAGTCATTGGGATTACAGGCATGAACAACCTTTTCTAAGGAATCATTTGAAGAGAAAACTAGGAGATGACTCCGGAATTTACCACTTGAGAGTCTGTTGACTTAGAATATTTACATTTCTCTAAACATCTATCCCCTTTTCATCTAAAACACAGAAGGGGAAATCAAAGTAGATAATATTGTTTCTATTTCAATAATTAGTTGATACTATGTCTACACAGAAAGTATAGTTCAATAGGGAAAAACTCAGCCCTTATGGAGAAGTCCTAGTCTGGATGTCATTAACCAGCTATTTTACCTAGGACAAGTCTACTACCATCTCCTAACATATCATCCTCATGTAATAAACTGGAAGGGCACAGAAAGAAAAGTGAAGAAGGTTTGCAAATGTATTTTCATGATGTTTTAAGATTCAGCTGAAGTTCTATGGCAAGATCAGCTATCGCAGTTCTCCTTTTCCAAATAAGGGAAAGGATTTAAAAGGTTACTAGGTTATTCAGCAAGGTATAATACTGCAAAGGTTTGATCCCAAGTCTCCAGACACAGACACATGCTGCTTACCTATTTAATAGAATTCTGAAAAGTGAAATGAGTGTCCAAGTGTTCTGTCTATTATAAATAGCCATTCAAATGTACATGATTGTTAAGATTAAGCTTCAAGTTCTCTAGCAGGACCCTGACATATTTTTTTTCCATTCATAAACATTTCTGCCAGAGCAAAAGCCCCATGAACCTTCTATCCTATCCACCATGTCACAGTAAAATCAGTTGAATAAATGGATTACTGTTGCATTACAAGTGATCTATGGATTTAATTAACTGTCCTAAACAAATGGATACATTTATACTGCACAGGCCACACTTTGAAGCTCTTAGTAGAAAGAACTATAATTAGACAAGACATAGTTGTATTAGTAAATGAAACCTATTTCAGAGTCCAATCTCTCACCCAAGCCAAACAGCATCCTTTCAAACTGCATTCTCAATTTATGTAAGTATCAAAATACTCATAAGATACATTACGCTGCTGCAACAAAGGCACAACATTCCCCTAACCAGATGTAGGAGAGAATGGGGGCAGGTGTAAATCCTGCAGCCTCTTCATACAGTGCTAGCTTGATCAAGTCAAAGAACCAACTCCTGGCACTAGAGCCTTTGAAATAACATTATTCTTAATGGAATTGCTTTACCATCACAAAGGTTTATCAAGGCAATTCATTCTTCTCTTGGACTACTGAAAAAGTCTGACTTAATGAAAAAGTTAATTCTCGAAAATCCAGAATTTACCAAAAGCAACACTCTGCATTAGTAACTGCCCTTACTAAATGACCACTCCCTAGAGGCCAAAAGGATTTCATTCACTGCTGTATTCCACCCCTATCTAAGCACAGAAGCTGGTACCCAGACAGGTAAGGAAATATATGTTGCATTTCTTTTGTAATGTAGCATACTTTAAAAACAAATTCCAACTCATAAGCTGATAATTCCTATGAGACTTGAAAACATATGGATGCCTTTTCATATCCCTGAAATAACGCTTCTCCACACTCATTTGGAATGTGTCCGTTTCAAATATTTGCTTACTCGCCCACTATGTTTCAAAAATGATTGTGAATAGTAGCATCAATCAGAGAACATGAATCTGTTAAAGATTTAAAGGAAATCACATCCAGTTCAAAGATGGGTTGCACTTTGATATACCACAGATTTGGAAAAACACAAATCAAATAATCACGTACAGCATCCATACCAAGACCCTGAAACCATCAATCAACCCCTTAGGGATGTTATCTTAATTTAAAATGGTTTGAGAGAACATCCACCGATTACTTAACTTACTTAACTTCAGCAAGAGCATGACTGGTTGACTTGTTTTCATCCCAGGACATTTGACCATCTGTGGACAATATTTCATCCCACTTAGGGATGAGAAAATGATGGCCCAGGGAGAGCCATTAAACAATTAAACATGCATTTGTTTGTAAAGTGCAGGAATTAAATTGTTTTGTTTCATTATTGCCCAAACAACCAACATGAATCTTTTCTCTGGAACCCTCGGTTGTCCAGTTTTAAAGTTACCAGTGTAGAACAAACCACTGAGCACTTCAATTATCAATTATCTCTATGTAAACAATCCTCTGGTGCTAGTTCCCTGGAAAGATGAAAAAATAGCTGTAAGAATACTTCTGGTTCAACATGGATATATTAAATGACTGTTTTGCTACACAAATCGCTAAATGCTAACAGCGTTTTAAAGAGAGAACTCTAACTTGCTAAATGTTTTATAAAAGACGGTTGCAAGCCCAGATAGAAAGTTTAGAGGCCTCTCCATTTCCATACATATAAAGGTTTATGAAATATTAGTACACTCAATGCAAAAAGATAAACAAAATCAAGGCCAAAAAATAGATGAAATAAATTTCATTGTGCAAAACACAAAAAGCTGAATAAAAGGACTCTAGATCCCAGGTAAAACCTCATGAGAAAGAAGACAACATTAACCCCAGCAGACAGCTGAGTTAAGATATGGCAGAGCTTTACAGAATTGTAAATAACATCAGCCTTACTAGAATAACAAATGGAATAAATACCGTCCACAGGCTGCAAAACAATCAACGCACTTGCTCCTTCACCTCTCCCCCTCATCCAGCTGGTAGTGAAAGCAGCTGCCTCTCCCCGCCCTCCTTCCAAGTCGCTCTTCGCGTCACCCCCTCCCTTCTCTTCCACACCTCTCCCCTCCCTCCTCTTTCCTTCCCCCTCCCCGCCCCCAGTAGTCAGTCGCCTAAAGAGATTAAGAGGTGCTCCCTACCGTCACTGGGCCTCTGGACTGATCTAACGTTTCCTAGCTCCCTGGACGAAAAGAAACGAGAGACGCGACACTGTACATGGGGTCGCCTCCAACCCAGTCTCTCCCAAGCCCGGGCAGGAGTGCAAGCCCTGAGCTGGTGGACTGGGCCGCTCGGGAGGCCCGGAAAAGCGGAGCGCCGCGCGCTACCCAGCCAGCAGCGCTACCTGAGCTGTCCATGGTGCTGGCGCGGTCCGGAGGCTGCCGGGCGGGACTCCGCGCCGCGGCTGCCGCGGTGTTCACTCTCTGCTTGCCGCCACCCCCGCCGCTCCCCGCACTTAAGTCCCCGTTACTGTCCACCAGCTGCAAAGATTCATAACCATCGTTGCTGGTCTTTTTCCGGTAGCTCCCGAGGAGGCTCATGGACAAGCTCAGAGAAGACGGGGGTGGGGGGGGAGTCAACCTGGGAAAGGAAAGGGGAGGTGGAAGGTGGAACCCGCTAAAGGAGGGATTTCAAAAAAAAAAAAAAATCAAGTGCCCGACAT
>NW_026000082.1:1864717-1868706 GCF_001458135.2 Marmota marmota marmota
CCGGAGAGGAGCTCTGCCCGGCGAAAGCCGAGCCACCGCCCTGGGCAGAGCGCAGCTCAGGGCCGGGAGCGAGGGAGGAAGGGGAGGGCGGGCGCAGGCAGGCGGGTGCGCGCGTCCCCGGTGCCACCCCACGGAGCTGCCGGCCGGGCTGAGCTCCGGCCCGGGCCAGCCACCTCTGGCTGAGTAGTGCCCGGAAGCAATCCTATAGGTGTCGCCGCGTCGCCTCTCCACGCAGAAGGGCAGCTCCAAGAGCGGCTGGCCCGTGGGGAAGGAATAAATAGGAAGGAGTAGAAAGAGGGGAGATTCGAGGGAAGGGAGGCAGAAGGCGTAAAACGGGGCGGGGTAGAAGGGGGAGGGGACTACTACAACAGGGGTGGGAGGGGGCGTATTAGCGCTGTGTGCTAAAGAATGCGCCTAGGTGTCTCCGCTCGGTAAGCTTCGAAGACCTGGAGGTCTCTTGGTAAGACCCAGACACGCCCATTTTGTGTAACTTAGCCGATATTCGCTGGAAGATCTGGCAAATCAAAGCCAGATGGATGGTAACTCCTAACTCCTGGGGAGGGCGGGGGAAGGAAAAGGAGAAGAAGGCATGTTAATGCCAGGCTGATGTATAAGAGAATGAAAAGATATCAGTTATTTTTTGCACATTCCCCAGAACAGGGGATAATCCCTAAGTAAAATATCAAAGAGTTGGCTATTCTAATGCCAAGTGGTAGTTGAGTCCATTCCACCTAATAAGTCCATCTGATCATTTAGTAACTATTTGTTGAGAGAATGAAGTGGAGCAACTGGAGTGAGGAGTGGATGCTAAGTCAGGGGCAATTTCTGATATGTCATCGTTTACCTTGGGACCTGGAGGAAGAACTATACCAGTCAACAGGCTTGGAGGGACAGCTGGAAAGCAAGGTGGACAAGGATTTTCTTTCTGTCCTCTGGTTTGGCCCCTTACTTTTCTTTCATAATTCTGAACAAAGAAAGCAATCAGTCATTATCAAAGGAGAATTCATCATGAAGTTACTTAAGCTTAAGAATCAGGGCTCCTTTCTTGGAAAAAAAAAAAAAAGGCCTTTCCAAAGCTGTGTGACTGATTTTTACATTTGTGATTCTGTATTCTTAGAGGACCCCAACATTGTATAACTTTCAGGCCTTAGAAAACCTGAATGAACTCTGTTAAGTCTCAAAATAAAATTATCAAGTGTTCATTTTCGCCAGAAATTATAAAATGTCAAAAGAACCCCTAATGTTCCTCAGCTCAGGTGAAAGTATAGGTGAAATTTTTTATTAAAAATTATCATTTTCCCCACTAGGACTTGGAGTGGCTAAGTGAGAAGCCTTTCAAAAGTCGTTTGACAGAGTTTCCTCTTCAACACAAGAAAAAGTATACACATGTAAAATCTGCTAAAGCCAATACACAGAGCCAGCCTGCCTTTTTTTCCTCGCCACTGCTCATTATTTTGATCACTTCACTTCAGGACACAAAATCAAACTATAGCATCTAAGAGATTTCAGTCCATATCATTTGGAATCCCAGAGAGTTTCCTGGAAGCTCCACTTCTACATAGGTCTAAATAAAACAAATTACTTAGCTTGAGAGATATGTTCTTGTTCAAGAAATACTCAAAGATTCTTGTAAAAAAAAAACAAAAAATGAATCGGAAGAGGTCAAGAGTGCCATATTGTAGATCTCCAGTCCTTCTGGGGAGACCTAAAATCCCTAATGATTTTTTTCCCATCTAATAAAGGTGTGGTGAGACCTGAATCACAATCAGAGTAAATGCTCACTTATGATACAGTCAAGCAACTTGAGTAGTGACAGGAAAAACTAATAAAATTTAAACACAAATGTTTTACTTTCAATTTTCCAAATCTGTCCGATTGAGCTATTTTAATTACTTCACTGAACTAATAACTCTTAAAATTTAATAACAAAATCTCTTCCAATAACATTTTAAAATAATCTTTTTCTGAATTATTTTTATTTTTATTCTTGACTGATCCATAGGAAGCATAAATACCTAGTGTTCATCTGTTAGGTGTCTTGACAAATGCTGGATCTTAAGTAGCTGGACTATGAAAATTTAGAGAGGACCATTTTTTAAAAAGCAAAAGTTATTATTTTCAAAAAGAGCACTCTTGGTTATTTTTGCTCAACTTAAGAGTTGCAGACACGGTGTTGGAAGAAATTATAGATGAGACATATGCCTTTGTATTTTTGGATATCTATCTCCCAAGTTTGCAAATTTAAAGAAAAACATGAATGGGCTACGAGTACTGTTTTATTTTTTAACTTTACACTTAATACAAACAAAATGAATCAGAGAATCAATTTTGTCTATAATTCTACAAAACCAGGATATAAAGAACATCCTAAGGCAGGAAAATAGAATAAACAGATTAATTTACAACAGTCTAAAAATTATAGAGTTTAGGACCTAAATTGGAATACACACCAATTTTAACATTAAAATTTCTTTACTATTCTAAAATAAGATTCATAGAGTTCTCTTCTCCATGAAGATCTCACCGACCTAGTCTATAAAACAAGCATAATAAAATACTATCATTATACACTTGAAGTCATAATTAAATTACTACCTAACATATTTATAGTAAGTATATAACAAATGTTCTCTATCATTATTATTATTATTGGTCTGTCTTGGATGCAGCTCTAAACTCAGTGCCTGGCAGTCCTAGTTCCTCCCATGGGAAAAGCTAAAAAGAGATTCTTTTTTTTTCCCCCTACAGAATGCTAATGGGAGGTTGTCTATGTGATTATGCTTGGAACTTGGGTTTAAGGAAAGGCTGGCACTGATAAAACCCAAGGTGAACATTTAGAGTCTAACTCTTCTGTTTTTCCAAGATCAAAACTGCTCCATAATTCATTTTATCTCAAGAATATCACATATGGCACAGAGGCAAAGGATTGGGTGCCCTCTTTGGGCAGCAGTATTCTTTCCCTTTATCTTTTCTACTGCTGACTTCACTTGCTTTTATTAATTGGGTAAGGACTGTCCACATTATGGAATGATCAGAAGCCAGGCTCCATGCCTCCACATTCCCTTCATGCTATTCCCCACCCCAAATGCTCTCCTGTCACAGCAGATGCCACAAAAAGGTGAAGGTGTTGCCATGACCCATCTAGGACTTTGATCTATGTTGTTCCCCCCTGCCCCCAAGGAAGATAATACACTAAGATTCGGTTTTGGGGACTGGGATTGTGGCTCAGTGGCACAGTGCGAGCCTTGCATGTGTGAGGCACTGGGTTCGATTCTCAGCACCACATATAAATAAATAAATAAAGGTCCATCAACAACTTAAAAAAAAAAAAAGACTTGGAACTATATTGCCTATGATTGAGTCCATTAACTCTCAGCTTGATATTCTGGGCAAGTTACCTAACCTCTTTGCCTCATTTTCTCCCCTGTAAAATGAGCATGCTATGAATGCCATAATAACAAGGCTGAAATAACAATTAACATATAGGAAGTGCTTCACAAATACTACTTATATAAAAAATAAAACAACATAGTAATAATTATATGAATAAATCGCTTTTTCAAAAATGCAATTTTCTGTTTTTAAAATTAATCTAAAATCTGACTTGCCTAACAAATATTATTGTTATTGTATATGATAATATAAAAGTAATTTGTATAATGTAAAGTGATTTTATGCTTGATAATTTAGACATTTGCATTTAGGTTCCTGAAAGAAAAATCCAAGTTTTTCTCATTTTTGTATCCCCATGACACCCAGAAGAGACCTTACTCTTGATGGGCATGGTTACGCACACCTGTAATCCCAGTGACTTGGGAGACTGAGGCAGGAAGATGGAGAGATCAAAGCCAGCCTCAGCAACTTAGTGAGGCTCTTAGCAACTCCATGAGACCCTGTCTCTAAATAAAGTACAAAAAAAGGGCTGGGGATATGACTCAGTGGTTAAGTGTCCCTGGGTTCAATCCCCAGTACCAAAAAAAAAAAAAAAG
>NW_026000082.1:1868731-1921152 GCF_001458135.2 Marmota marmota marmota
CAAAAAAAAAAAAAAAGAGAGAGAGAGAGAGAGAGAAACTTAGTCTCATTAAATAATAAGTAAATATATACTGATTTAATAAGTTAATGAATAAACAAAAATGTCATACTGTCACCTAGTCCAGTGATTTCCTTAAAAGACAAAATAAATAACCCCACCTGCTGTAGTCAACTAATAAACAGTAAAATAAACTTAACAGTCATGTTCATATACACAAAAATTAAATCATTTAGAAAACAGAGTTTTTGGAACATGGTAAGATATCATTTCCTTAAACATTGTTTGGGGTTTATGGGGTGTGTGTGTGTTTCTGTTCCATATTTCTCACTGGGGATTCTGATTATAAATGTATGAATGTCTTCATTAAGACAAAACCTCTGCTACTAAGGGGGGTCCTAGATTTCCCATATGTACATGACCTATATGCTGTGATATTTGAATTCAATTGCACAACTAGACAACAAACAGCTTTAACTAATCAGATAGTAACTGAGGGCAGAGCTTCCACTGTGTTCTCTCCGTTGCAAAATTTATTGTGATTAGGTTTTAAAAACACATTCCTCTAATTTTCTGCTTTAACTAATATAAATCAATTAGTAGCATACTTTGGTAACATGCCTTACAGTCATAATTCAGGTTATCTATTATATAAGGCCTGTGAATACAGATAGTACAAGGCACTAAAACTGGAGAACAGTAGGCCACATCTGCCTCTCAAAATGTTTTTTTGTCCTATACCTAAAAAGAAAACCAAACTTTTTAGCTTAGATGCATTTTTCAGAAAGTAATAGGCTCCAATCTGAGTGCCATAATTCACCTCCACTTCCCAACCTTTGAGCCCAGACTATCTATCCCACTCACTCCCACTGTCAGTCATTCTTTGTAGTTGAGACCTATAGAGTTGTGATCTCACCTGAAATTGAAGCTATAAAAGCTGAAGGAACAACATCTATCTCCAAGACAGATGCCAAAAGCCACAACTTCAGGCTATAGTCCAGAAAAAAGAGGAAGAAACTTGAAATCTCCCCCTGACTCTGCTCATAATCAGCAGGATGACCTCAATTAATTTTCATCCTCTTGGCAGTAAAATTGAAAGTACTAAATCACATGATTCTCTCTAGCTCTCAAATTTCCTATCTTTCTTACAACTATAGTTGTCATTTCCCCCTCTCTCCTCCAAATGATGTCCAGAGGGAAAAACCACAATCATTCAAGTGTTCCGGTTTGCTATGTCCCAGTTAGTCAAGGTTTTACTGTAGAAACGCATGCATAAGTAGTAGCAGCTGTCAAGAGTTACACATACAGCAACACACAAGAAAGAAGAGGAGGTGCACTGGGAAAAAAAGTTGAGTGAGCTGACAATATTTAACAGGAAAATATCTGAACTATTCCTATAATGTTACTTAAGAGTGGGATTGTCTTAGGAATAGTGCCTGATGGAGTGCTAGATCTCCTAGAAGACAGGACAAATTTTCTAGGTAGGTCATATGTTTAAAGATAATTCAGTATCCTGAAACCTGTGTTTCCTTGAAGCTCCTATAGTAATAAAAATAACTGTCACTGATGGAATACTTACCATTTATAGGTACCTTACATACCTTAATTCTCACTTTTCCCAACAACCCTACAGAATTGTTCTTATTTTTAGACTTGGAGAAGGTTACCTAGCTATCAGCTAGGATTTTAACTCCTGTCTTTCTGATCAGGCTTTGGCCACTTCACAAGGTTAAAGAGGCAATTCCACTGATCAAAGTGAAAGCTAGAAAACATTTGAATCATTCCTTCGATCTGACCTGCCTTACTAATAAGTGTGGTCAGTGAAAAATGTTCTGTGAACCTTATGGGAATTGCCCTCGCTCTTCTACTCACATGGCAAGTTCTATTCAGTGAAGCCTGAAAGCTGTCAATCAACATAGCTGCCCAATAGGCAGTCTTGTTTTGTAAACAACAGGCTCAAAGAACTTTTTATGTTGTACTCCTAAATACTAGTAATTGGCTACCTTTGGACTAATTTGAAGTTACTAGGAAGAATAAGAAATCTTTATCTTCATTAAAAACAAGCTCCCAGCCAGGCAGGGTGGAACAAGCCTATAATCCCAGTGACTTGGGAGGCTGAGGCAAGAGAATTACAAGTTCAAGACCAGCCACAGCAACTCAGCAAGACCCTCAGCAACTTAGCAAGACCCTCTCTTCAGAAAAAAAAAAAAAAAAAAAGGCGGGGGGACTGGAAATATAGAGCTTTAGCTCAATGGTAGAGCACCCTGGATTTAATCCCCAATACCAAAACAAAATGATCTCCCAACTTTAAAATGAAGTTTGACCTCTATGGTTTTGGCACATGTGAATGTACACAAATTTCAGTGTATTTGGATTAAAGAGAATGATGGAAAAACCACTAGCTTCGAAGAAAAAGATTTCAACTATGTGTGATGCTAGATCTGACTTATGCAAGTTTTCTATAAATCTGATCACCTCTATAACCATATTCCCTTTCAATACAATAGAGGAGAAATTTATGGAATTTTAAAATAACTACGTCTGATGCTAGATCTGACTTACGCAAACTTTCTATAAATCTGGTCACCCCTCATAACTACATTCCCTTTCTGTACAGTAGAGGAGACTACTACGTGTATTTACCCACCCAAAGATGAAAGGTCTTATGCAAGAATTACGATGCCCATTTCATACTCAAAAGAGACCAAAACTCTGAAATGCAGCTGAATTTGGGCTAAGTAGTAGTTGCAGTGATCCACAATGTTCCTCTCCATATTCAACATTATTAGAGCCCCTTTAGCTGGGTACCTGGCCACATAGTATAAAAAAATATATGTTTTTCTTCCTCCCTCCCAGGAAGAATCTATTAAAATAAGATACATGAAAGCACATAATAAACACTAAAGCCTTATTTGAATATTGCATTTTATTAAATCTAAAAAAACTATTCATTTTAAATTGTAACATTAAGAAAACTATGCTGATAAAAGTATGACACACTGTCAAGTTCAATATGTCTCAAGATTTCATAAATGTTACATGTAAAACTACTGTTTCAGGGTTGATATAGCAAATTTTATTATAATTTGACTATATATTACCTTGAGAATATATTTGTCATTGTATCATTCAGGTGTTTGGAGCAACTCTGCTAGGTACCGACAATACTCATCATGTTTTGCCAGGACTAGTACAGTGCCTACTAAGTAACAGGTGCTCAGAAAGTATCTGCTAATTGAATGAAAATGCAATACATTATTTGGGGCTCTCTAGGTTACAGAAAAATTCACCTGGGTTTCTTTAAGCCGTGCCATAGTTCCAATTGCCAGTATTTGACTTACCCTTGACTTTTCTCATGGTGTAACAATGTCACACCTATATTACCATTTCAAGAGTAACTCATGGGAGCACTTGTCCTTTTCATGTCATCTTACAAGCAAGGAAACCTCACTTCTCCAGTGGACAGACACTGATAGACTATCATACACTGGCTCTTTGCCCAATTGCTCTCAGTCTTGGAGAAAATAGACTAAAATTGTTTTGTAATAAAGAGTTTTCCTAAGTCAAGTGCAAACCAACACTGAAGTGAAAGTTGCCCCTAAATCCTGGATGTTTCCATTTGACCCTGAACTTGTGATTTTATGTTCAAGATCCTTAAAAATCTGAATGCTTACTCTCCATAACCTGATTGTACCTAATAAGGTATTCTGCCTTCTAAAGTATGTGGAACGTGTGGCAGATCCTCTCTGTTGGTGACACAGAAGGCAGTGACCACCCCAAGCACAGAAAGAACCAATTTTGGGGGTAACTGAGTCTCCATGCAGAGTCTCCAGAGCACCAAGCCACTAACTGGAAGGAAGGAACCAGCACTCCCTAATAGCTAAACTAAATTCCTGGACTCTTCATGTATTTACCCACCCAAAGGTGAAAGGTCTTATGACAAGAATTCCCATGCCCATTTCATATTCAAAAGAGACCAAAACTCTGGAATGCAGCTGAATTTGGGCTAAGCAGTGGTTGGCAGTGATCCACAATGTTCCTCTCCATATTCAATATTATTAGAGCCCCTTTAGCTAGGCACCTGGTCATACAGTATAAAAAATATGCTTTTCATTCTCATTTCATGTCTTAGATCTGCTACACACACATGTTTTCTACAATCTGCTAGATATATACATGGGACTAAACAGTGACCATACAATATAAGCAGAAATTCTATGAGCAATTTCTGGTGTGTATCCTTGTAAAGAAGAGTGGGTGGTATGCACTTCTTCCAATCCTTTTCTCTTTCTTCTGGTTGGAATATGGAGCTCCATCAGGCACCTCAGACCATGAGGTGGCCCTGAGGATTGGACTTCTTTCACAATGAAGCAAAAAAATAGAAGAACAATAAACTAGAGAGAGCCATGGCAACCCTGGACTGATTATCTCCACATTAGTTAAAAGGGAAGAGAGGAAACAAACTACTTTGTTATAAAACACTGTTATTTGGCTTCTTTCTGTTATGTGCAGCCAAACTAATCCTTAGATATCCTGTGTAATCTAACCACTGGATTTTAATCATTTACTTACTACAATGTGGGAATTACGTGTCCATGTTGCCATGGGAAAGTTATGTAACTTCTCTAAGCCTGTTACCTCATACATAAAATAGTTACATCCAATAGGGCAGCTATTAAAATTGCATAGTATAAAGAATGTAAAGGCTTAGCATGCTGCCTGACATGTAGTGAGGGTTCAGTGAATGTTATGTAGTTTGTTTTTTCTTGTCATTGCCCTTCAACTAATACTATAGCTGACTACAAAGCTGGTGATCTCCCCAGTTCACCCCATTGTCCACTCAGGACAGACCCAGCCCAGAGCTATGGAGCTGTGCTATGTCATCAGTGAGCTCTTTAGTAGAGATGCCCCTTCTTTGGGATGTACTTCTCTTTCTTTGACCTGCCTACATAATTTCAATGCAGTCTAGAACAATTTAAGCCATCAAAGTTGATACACAACTTAAAGCCAACGGTCAGGGTTTCTGACACAGTGGTTCTGAGACTCTTTGCTTCAATGTGGTCAGGTGAGAGAATCTGACTTATTCTCCATTTGGGCTAAAAGTAAATAAGGAATTTAGGTAATGAGTAGAGGCATTTTGCTTCTATTATTTTATCTTTTACTTTCTATTATGGAAAATTTCAAACATATACAAAAGTAGAGGAAAATATTTAATGGACCCCTTGATACCTGCAGCTCAGCATCAATGATTACCAAATTGTGGCCAATCTGGTTTTATATGTATAAACCCCTGTTTCCCCGCCCCACCCAATGGGGCTAGGATCAAAGCCAGGGCCTTTTACATGCTAGCCAAACACTCTACCACTGAGATGCACCCTCAGCCCTCCCTAATTACTTTTAAACAAATTGCAGACTTCATATCATTTCATCATTAAACATCTCAATTTGGGGGAAATAACTATCAGATTAAATCGATACTAGAAGCAGAAGAAGATACATTTCAGCTGCTTGCTGGGAAACTCCAGCTAGCCCCAGTTCCTTTTCATCAGCCCATCAGAGGAACCGCATACCTTTTCATTTACCCATTCCCAAAGGAAAAGATGCCTCATCCATTCAGCTTCCTAGTCTCCACAAAACTCTCCTTTTCAAGCATTAATTGTAATCTTAGGCCTTCCTGCCTAAGAAGTCTGGAAATCAGCATGGGATTAAGGTTTGCCAGAATAGGAGAAATTTATGGAATTTTAAAATAAGAAGATGCTGTAAAGGATAAAGTATCCCTTTCAATATGCAGATAAGAAAATTGAGACATAAAAGTGGAAAAAAATTGAAATTGTGAAAGCATTTGAGCTTTCTAAAATGCAAATCCAATTATGGGACGAAGCTGCTTAAAACCATTTAAGGACTCCTATTGCCCTCAGTCTAAGGTACTTAACATAACCCTTTAGGACCAAACCAAATCCTTTAGGACCAGCAACTTCCCCCTGGAGACTCAGCCCTCACCACTTCTTGGCCTAACCTCAGTCTCTAAGTCCAGACACAGGACTTCTCTAACCCCCTTGCTGGGTTGAGCCCAGCCTGCCCTCCAGATCTCTGCATCAACAGCACTTCCCCCCAGGAACCACCAAAGTTCTCAACTGGGTTGGATATATTTCCATGAGGTCCCATAGAACACTGTCCATCTTTTAAAGTAGAACTTATAACACTCTGCCCCCAAATACCTGTTCTCTTGTACAACTTGCCACACCACATGGCAAGCTCCATGATGGCAGGACCATGTTTGGTCCCCCATGCCTGACATGGTGCACACGACACCTGAGGAAGACTGAGTGAATATATAAACAACACTGCCACTGGGTAGAATCAGGGAAGGACCTTTGGGAAAGGGCCCTGTGTAGTGCTTAGCCCCCAGTGAAGGTCAGCCATTGCATTTATTGCTGATCAAGACAACAGAAATATGTACAGGGAACTGTTTTTCCTGACAAGTTCAGGTCAAATGTCTCAGCATTCCATCACAATGCATAATCTGAATTCTCCAGATTCAGCTGTCATGGACTGCTATTTCCTATTCTACTAGATTGCAGAAGACAGATTTGTAGCCTTTTGAAATCATTTTAGTTTGAAAATTTTTTTACCTAAGAAGGAGATTTACACCCTCCAGACCATTTTTTCTGAACGACATATGGATCCTTACTTTATTTTTTTATTATTATTTTTTTTAATATTTATTTTTTTAATTTTCGGCAGACACAACATCTTTATTTGTATGTGGTGCTGAGGATCGAACCCAGGCCGCACGCATGGCAGGCAAGCGCGCTACCGCTTGAGCCACATCCCCAGCCCCTGGATCCTTACTTTAAAAGAATATTTTCTTTAGGCTGAATATTGTTTATGAATGACAGGAGAGGGCTTTCATCTTTGCCTCTAAAATCGCTATGCCCGTGTGGCACAGACTTGGGGAAACCTAAGTTGGTGGAAAATAAGAAATTTCCAAAAGGAGGTAGAAGCTTGAAAAATTATAGAAAATGAAACATCCAAGTCATAGTAAATATGTTTTAAAGTAATTAGAGCAGAGATGATGATGGCATTGCTTTCCTATCACTTTTAAAGCTTTGGTTGAAGACTGAACAGCATGGTGGGTTCAGTACCCAATTCCAGAAGGATTTACTGTTATCAAAGGGACAGTTCCCTTACCCTTATTCCCAATGCAAGTTTCAATGGGAAGCAATCTGGTAAGAGGAGAAAAATAGCAAACAACTAATTCAGTAAAATTTAAGTAAACACAACCAAATCTACTAGATCTTTCTCACTGTAGTGTTTAAAAACATGGTTTTACCAGGAATAGTGGTGCATGCCTGTAATCCCAGTGGCTCAGGAAGCTGAGGCAGGAGGATCACAAGTTCAAAACCAGCTTCAGCAAAAAGTGAGGCACTAAGCAACTCAGTGAGACCCTGTCTCTAAATAAAATACAAAATAGGGCTGGGGAATGTGGCTCAGTGGTCAGTGCCCCTGAGTTCAATCTCTGATACCAAAAATGGAGACAGATTTGAGTTTCTAGTCTGAATGTCTAAACTTGGGCAAAATATATATAAATATATAATCAAGCCTTTATTCCTTTATTTTCTCCTTGAATTGCTTTTACTCCACCCATCAGCAGTACATATTAAAGTAGCTAGGGCCACGTGCAGTTTCACATGCATGTAATCCCTGTGGCTTGGGAGGCTGAGGCAGAAGGATCAAGAGTTCCAAGCCAGCCTCAACAACTTAGCAAGGGGCTAAGCAACTCAGTGAGACCCTGTATCTAAATAAAATACATAAAAGGGCTGAGGATGTGGCTCAGTGGTTGAGTACCCTGGGTTCAATCCCCAATATCAAAAAAAAAAAAAGTAGCTAGGGCTGGTGTCTAGTCTGTTTTGTGTTTCTATAACAAAATAACTGCAGCTAGATACTTTACAAAGTAAAGGAGTTAATTTGGCTCATGATTCTGGTGGATGGAAGGACCCAACAGCATGGCCCGCTAGCTGCAACCCAACATAGCAGAAAAGTAGAAAGGGATCCAGACATGCATAGAAAGGGCATGAATGTGAACAAAGAAACAAGTCCCAAGAAGGGGTCATACTTCCTCTTTTTAATGACTCACTCTCTCAGGTATTAATCCACACTTATGACCCCCCTCCTACAAAACGGCATTAATTCATGCATGAGCTTCAAGACACTGCAACCTAATTCCTCCCACTAGGCTTCACATCTTAAAAGTTCTACAACCTGAACACTGTCATACCAGGGACCAAGTTTCTAGCCCATGAACTTTTGAGGGACAAACCATGTCCAAACATAGCAGTAGGTGTAGTGTACACTTATTCTTCTGTCAACCAAGAGCAGCACTTCCTGTTTCTGGGAAAGTCTCCTCCTCTGTGGCTGCAGTGGGTGCTGTCATGGCCCAGGGGTGGCACCTGAGACCAAGCTAAATCAACCGTGGCATTTTCATGGAATTTTTCCTTGTAAATCAGAGACAGTAAGTCTGAGTATTTCCCTAGTGCAAGTGGGAGTCACTCTCCCTGACATTCGGAGATGATCTGAGAGAATGGTATTGCCTACTAGAAAGATGTAAGGAGAGGAAGAAAGGGAGGTGGAGAGCACGTTTACAGTCTAGGAACATAGGAAGCCCACTGCCCCCGACCTTTTTCACAGTTATAAGATCTCCTTCTATGATGCAGTTAATTTACACTGCTTCTCATCAGGGGAGCCAAAGGAAGCCACCTAACACAGCACAAGGCCTGCATCCTCCCTCCATGCCCTGAAGTTATTATTTGTTCACATAATTAAATTGTCACTCCCACCCCTACTTCCCAATTACACATTAGGATGCCTAAATAAAAGCTTACATTAAAAATTTACTAAAAATAGGGCAGTGGTTGTGGCTCAGTGGTAGAGTACTTGCCTAGCACATGTGAGGTACTGGGTTCGATCCTCAGCACCACATAAAATAAATAAAATAAAGGTCCATCGACAACTAAAAAAAAGTTTTAGAAAATTTTAATAAAAATAGTAAGCTTTTTGCCATCACTTAGAATCCTTATCCATTGAACTAAACTTGTTTTATGTTTTAGGCTATCATTGACATCATACTCTATGGCCCACAAAGAATTTTCACATAGCATAGCACTGTCCAGTGGAAATATAATGCAAGCTACAAATGTAAGCCATGAATGTCATTTTTAAATTTCTAGTGGCCACATTAAAAAAATATAAATGAAACAAGTGAATAAATTTTTACAATACATTTATTTAACTGAATTAGTATAATACACTGCTATTTCAGTGTATAATCAAGATTTTTTCATATTATGTATTTTAAATTTGTTGTATGTTTTATGTTTACAGTACATCTCAATTCTTTTTTAACTTTTTTGTAGTAGTAGATGAACATGATGTCTTTATTTTATTTGTTTATTTTTATGTGGTGCTGAGGATCGAACCTAATGCCTTACGCATGCTTGGCAAGTGCTCTGCTGCTTCCCAAGGCCAGCCCAGTACATCTCAATTTTGACCAGCCACATTTCAAATGCTCAGTAACCACTTAAAGGTACTATATTACCCAGAACAGCTATCAAACATTTCAATCTTTACAACACCTCTAAGAAAACTAAAGCTTTTGTAATTATATATGAGAAAACTGAAACTCAGAGAAATAAGTAATTTTTTCATACTCAACACCTAATTAGTACAAAGTCCAGGCTTAAATGTCAGCCTTTGACCTCCACATTTTATGTTCTTTACCTCACTGTGCTGTCTGTACAACAGGAATGATATTTAACATGGTCCTGAAATACAACCAGATAAATCAAATAAATAATGACATGGCCTCACCCATAAAATAAGAAGGTTGGACAAGATAGGTGGTCTACAGGTCCAAGGATTTTACCTTATGATTGATCACTCGGGTCATAGAACCTGCTAATGAGACAGAGTTTAACATAAATAATATCTAAACTCACACCTCTCTAGGATTCATGAATGGCATTATGGCACCAGTAATAGACAGATGCATTCCCTCCACCACACATTCTTCTCTAACAAGTTATTGTTTTGTTCACAACGCGCGCACACACACACACACACACACACACACGCCCATGGTTCCTGGCTCTCTTGGCTCTTTTTATTTCATAAATGACTAGAAGAATAGGCATATCTTTTACCAAAGTACTTGGCCTTCTGTCCATGGTTTCTGAAGCAGCTTCAGACCATAAAGGTGAAGGAGTAACTCTGTTATGATGATGGGACACTTTAGGCCTCAAAGCAAACTCACTCTCTTTGACCTCACGCCCTCCTTTCACTGGCTCCTTTTTCTTCCCAAAGCAAGCCATAAAAACCAGAATTCTCTTTCCCAAGGCAGGTCACAGAAAATTAAAAAAAAAAAAATCTCTAATCTTCTCTCACTTTTTGTCTTGGAGCTCGCCATGAAGAAATTCTCTGACCTACCTTCATAGTAGGCTTGATAATAGGTCATAAGATCCTCATTTCAGATAAGGGCCTGCTCCATAACCAGGAATGCTGCACACAGGCCAAGAAGAATCTGCACAGACAGACCTTGCTGGTTTCCCCACTCGGGCTATCAGTGGGTCTATCATATGTCTTATCCAATCACATTTCTACACATTGTTCATGTTTCAATTGTGCTTATACCATGGAGTCTCCATAAAAATCCAAATGTCCAGGGTTTGTAGAATTCTGGATAACTGAACACATGGAAGCTTACAGGTAAATAAGAACACATCTATGTCCCAGGAAGCCAGCACACCCCAAATCCGTGGGAATGGAAGCCTGCACCTAAGACCCTCTCAGAAGACCCCCTGTGTATCTCTTCATCTGGCTTTTTATACATTTCCTTTAAAATATTCTTTATAATAAACCAGTAAGTGAATTTCCCTGAGTTCTGTGAGTTGCTCTAGCAAATTGACCAATCCTAAAGAGGCAGTTATGAGAACCCCAATTTATAGTTAGGTGGTCAGAAGTCCAGAGGCCTGGACTTATGACTGGTACCTGAAGTGAGAGACCATAACCTGATGCTACCTCCAAGTAAATAGTGTCAGAATTAAATTGCCAACTGCTCTCTGCTGCAAAATTAATTGCTTGCTTATTGGTGGGAGAATCCCACACACACACACACACACACACACATTTTGGTATCATGGAGGTAATCTGTGCATAGAATAGAACAGGATATAATAGGGAAAACTTTTCCTCAGTATATTCAGACCTACCAAAATTCCTATTGGAAGACCTAGCCTCCAATGTGATGGTATATGGAGATGGGGCCTTTGAGAGGCAACAGGGTTTAAATGAGCTCATTACGGTAGGGCCCCCATGATAGAATCAGTGTTCTTAGAAGAAGTAGAGAACTGGGCATGGTGGCACATTCCTGTAATCTCAGCAGCTCAGGAGGCTGAGGCAGGAGGATCACAAGTTCAAAGCTAGTCTCAGCAACTTAGTGAGGCTCTAAATAACTTAGCGAGACACTGACTCATAATATAAGTACATGTATAAAAAATAAAATTAAATAAAAAGGGCTGGGGATGTACCTCAATGGTTAAGTGCCCCTAAATTTAATCCCCAGTACAGAGAGAGAGAGAGAGAAGAAAAAGAAGGAGACTGTCTGGGAATATTAGGAAAGAGAAGGCAAGGAGGGGATCTGAGATGTCAGACACTTAATCTGTTAGTATCTCGATCTTCCTATTCTCCAAAATAATGGGAAATCAATGTCCATTGTTTAAGCCCCCCAGTCCTTCATATTCTGTTATAGCAGTTTGAGCTGACTAAGACAGAGAAGAGTTATTGTACCAGTTCCAAACCCAGGCCTAAGAGCCCTGGGGATATCTGTGGCTCTCTTGGCTCTTCTTCCTTCTCCAAAAGAATAAGGCCAAGCTGGCCTGTGCCATGAAAGACCACATGGAGGAGTTGCTCCTAACCTCTCAGCTGATGCCCAGACGTATGAGGGAGCCCACTGGCAACAGTTGAGGTTGGTCCAGGTCAGAACCGCCCAAAAGAGTCCACCTAAATTACTGCCAGCAGAAATGTGAGCTAAATAAATATATGTTGTCTCAAGCCACTAAGTTTTGGGGTGGCTTATTATACAGCAAAACCTAATCAGCAGATATGCATGTTTCAGAGTTTCTACCATGAAAATCAAGACGTTCACTTAAAAAACAAGCAAACTGTGATAGTCAAGCCAAAGTGACTCCATTTTGTAAAACAACCATGCCAAATAGAAAGCTCATGATTGGGGCAAGTTGTTCTTTTCCTTTTGCTACAGAAACCTTTAAGAACACGGAACTACCTAATAGGGCATTGTTTCTGTAACTAGGGTAACAGGGCTCTGTTTCTGTAACTGGGGTGACTGGGCTAACTGTAATTGGCTAAGCATCCCTCCGCCTGACCGCACTCTCCTGCTTCTGTAACCTGGCTTACTTGCATTGGCTAGAACCCCGAACATCCCTTTTGTGGTTTTCAGGCTTATAAGGAGTGCCCTTGCAATTGTTGGGGCTGATCAGGGGAACAGCTTTATGTTCTGGTCAGTCGCCACCAGTGTGCTTCAATAAAGGCTTGATTCGATTATACGTGAGTGGTCTGGAAGTCAGTTCATGAAACCTCGGGATGTTGCTTTAACTATAACAAAACAAAAAACAAGCTTTTTGAAAAGAAGGAAAGAAAAAAAATGAAGAAGGGAGGGGACGGAGAGAAGGAGGGAAGAAAGGGGCAGCAGAGGGAGAAAGGAAGGAAATTAGAAAGAAAAGAAGAGAAAACAGAAATGTAGACTAGAATCAAATCCAGGCTCCACCACCCCGTAGCCGTGTTAGTCAAGTTATGCAAAACTTATCAGAGTTCTCTACCACCTACCTCACCAGCTGTTTTTTGAATTAAAGGTGATTATATCTACACCAGCCGGTTAAGTATCTGACATCTCAGATCCCCTCCTCGCCTTTTCCTTCCTAATATTCCCAGCAGCTCCTACATTTTTATGACTTAGCTTTATCCTCCTCAAGTATACAGTGCTATTGTATACTTCTTATTCTTAATTTACTCTCATTTCCTTTCCCAGGTAGAACAAGCCAAGTGACTCAAAATCCATTTATTTATGCTGTTAAGTACCTTGGGATGGCTGTAGCATGATTCAATCCAAGTACTACAACTTCAGAACCAGGAAGCCAATGGTGTAACTCTCAGTGCAAGACTGAGTGCAGGCCTGAGAACCTGCTGTCGGGAGTGAGCTTCTGGAATGTCCTGGAGCCCAAAGGCTGCAGTGCTGACGTCCAAGGGAAAAGAGGAGTGTGTCCCAGTTCCAAGAGAGAGAGAGACCTGAAATCCTCTATCAATTTTTTTTTCCAAGTTGGGACTTCAGCCGATTGGATGGTGCCTGGCTACATTAAGGCAGCTCTTTCTTACTCAGTCCACTGACTGAAATGACAATCTCCTCTGGAAACACCCTCATAGACACCCAAAAATAATGCTTTACCAGTTCTCCAGGTATTCCTCAATCCAGTCAAGTTGACACCATCACAGAGATGAAAGATCTTTACACTGAAAAGAAATTGAAGAAGATACAAATAAATGGAAATATATCCTGTATTCACGGATTGGAAGAATTAAAATTGTTAAACTATCCACACTAGCCAATGTAATTTACAGACTCAATGCGATCCTATCAAAATACCAATGACATTCTTCATAGAAAAAAACAATCATGAAATTTATATGAAACACAGAAGACACCAAATAACCAAAGCAATCTTGAACAAAAGGAACAAAGCTGGAGGCATCACTCTACTTGACTTCAAAATGTACTCAAGGCTATGGTAACTTAAACAACATGGCACTGGCATAAAAACAGACACAGAAACCAAAAGAACAGACTAGAGAGCCCAGAAATAAATACATTTGGAGCCAACTGATTTTCAACAAAAATGCCAAGAACACTCAATGGAGAAAGGTATCTTCCATATACAAAAGTCAACTTGAAGTGGATTAAAGAGTTAAATTTAAAACCCCAAACTATGAAACTACTAGAAGAAAATATGGGGGAAAGCCCCATGACATTGGTCTGGGCAATGATTTTTTTTTTAATTTAATGTCAAAATGACTGAAAACAAAAACAAAAATAGACAAATCAGACTTCATCAAACTAAACAGCTCCTGCACAGCAAAGGAAACAATTAACAGGGTGAAGAGACAACCTACAGTATAATTAATAGAAAATATCTGTAAACTAACACATCTGACAAAGGGTTAATGTACAAAATATATAAGGAATGCAAAAAACTCTATAGTAAAACAAGTAGCCCCGTTTAAAAATGGGCCAAAGACTAGGAGAGGTATTATGCAAAAGAATACATACAAATGACCAACAGGTAGATAAAAAGGAAATAATCATCAGGGAAATGTAAATTGAAATCACAATGAGATATCATCTCACCCCAGTTAGAATGGCTATTATCAAAAAGACAGGCTGTTTTTGTGGAGGGTGTAGAGGAAAGGGAACCCTTACATACTGTTGATGGGAGATGGTAAGTTAATATAACTACTATGGAAAGTCGTATGGAGGTTGCTCAAAAAATTTAAAATGTAGCTACCATATCATTCAGCAATCTCACTACCAAGCATATATCTGCACTCCCATGTTTTTTGAAGCATTATTCACAATAGTAATGATACAGAATCAACCTATGTGTCCATTACAAGATAAATGAATAAAGAGAATGTGATACATATACACCATGGAATATGATTTAGCTATTTAAAAAAAAAAAAGACAGAAATCTTGTCATTGAGGACAACATGGATGAAGCTGGAGGACTTTTGTTTAAGTGAAATGAGCTAGGCACAGAAAAACAAATACCACAGTTGAGCCCATAGAAGTAGAGACTAGCATGGTAGTTAGCAAGGCTGGGATGGGGCCATTAGGAAACACTAGTCATAGAATACATAATCACAGATAGGAAGAATAAGTTCCATTGGACAGCGTGGCAACTATAGTTCATGAGGATATATTGTATTCTTGAAAAACTGCAGAGAGTGGATGTCAAGTGTTCTCACCACAAAACAGTAATTATGTGGTAATAATTACACACTTGTTAATTAGCTAGATTTAACTATTCCACAATATCTATGTACTTCACAACATCACATTAAACACAATAAATGCGTACAATTTTGTCTGTCAATTTTTCAAAACAATCTAAAGGGACTGGGCATGTAATTCAGTGGTAGACCACTTGCTTAGCATGCACAAGGCCCAGGCTCCTCCCCAGCTCCCGCAAAAAAACATTTAAATGCATTTGTAGCAAAGTCATTATTTAAGTTTATTTAAATGTTTAACTATGTTTAATCGATCAGGCTGAAAAGTGAACAAACACATTTAAAATTTTTGAATCAATACTCTGAAACAATATAGCTTTTAGAAGTATAAAATAATATCTTCATGACATTGAGGCAAATAAAAATTGTTAAACTGAACCCAAAAATCAATTATCAAGATGCAAAAATTAATAAGATATACTATATTGTAAAATTTTGTGGGCTAGGGGTGTAGCTCAGTGGTAAAGCACATATGTAGCATGCACAAGGCCCTGGATTCAATCCTCATTTTCCCAGCCCCCAATTTTTTTTTCAACAAAAGATATAAATAAGAAAATAAAAATACAAGGCACCCTGTGAAGAGATTTTTTTCAATACATATATTCAAAGGATTCATATCCAAAAAATATAAATCACTTTTAAAAACCTACAAATAAGTAAGAAAATGTAAACAATTTAATAGAAAAATTGGCAAAAATCATAATCAGGTCTTTCACAAAAGACTATACACAAATGGCAAATAAGCTTATATTATGACAAAGAGCTTCTTCATCATCATGGAAATTCACATTAAAACCACAGTGATATACTGCTCCATAACAACAAAAATACCTATAATTTAAAAGATTAACAGCATCAAATGTTGATTAAAATGTGAGACAACTAGACATCTCATATATTGCTGACAGGAATAAAACTTGGTACAACCACTTTGTAAAACTGTTTGTTAGTATCCACTAAAGCTTAATATGCATAAACCCTGTGACCTAATAATTTCACCCTTTGGTATATAACCAACAGAAATACATGTGTGCACCAAAAGACTCTGGAGGAATGGGAATAATGGACTACAACTACTACACATCATTGTGGAAGCTCACAAAAAAGTTGAGCAAAAGAAACTAGAGCAAAAGATCAGATGCTGAAGGATTTCATTCACATAAAATTAAAAACAGAAGCTGGGGTTGTGGTTCAGTGGTAGAACACACACACACACACACACACACACACATAATTTAAAAACAGCAAAACTAGTCTTCAGTATAAGACCTCAGATTAGTAGTTAGTACAGGTGAGAGGGGGAGGGGCAGCAAAAACAGCTTCTGGGTTGCTTCATGTCCTGACACTTGATCTGAATGTCAAGTACACAAGTGGATTCACTTTATAAAAATTCATCAACTGTACACTTAGAACTTGTGTGTACTTTTCTATATATTTAATTTTAAAGTTTGCTACAAAATTCAGTATTCTTTAGGCCTAAACATATCACAAATCACTATGAAAAATTCTGAAGCCAAAGCAGTTCATCTTCCAAGAAGATACTCTAAATGTGCTCGTTTCTTTTATATGCTATCAATTTTGCTTTTTCCTAATGTTGCCATTAGTTAGAGATTTCTCACATCAGAATTAAGTTTCTTGATTTTGCTTTTCCTTCAAACTTTTTAACCCTTTCTTATGAGTTCAGAGTAAGCCAACAACAAATTTTGGAAGATAGTAACAGAATTGAGGCCCTAACCTGGAAGCTGAGCTAAGGTACAAGATCCCCTAAGGATCCCATAAGGGGTGGTGATTTGACGTCACACCTACTTCTGAGCAATGTAGTGAGTGATGGAAGCAAGACAAGAGTAAGTAGGATCAGCTGAAAGTGTGTTTAAGAAATATTAGATCCCAATCCCCTCCCTCAGCCCCCTCAGCTGGGCAGCTGCCCCAACCTTGCTAAGAGCCAAGTATATGATGCACGGCATTTTTGGTCGAAAGGTGACGCCAGCTAGCCATTGAGATGATATGATTATGTTAAGATTTGCATTCATATGGATATTGGACTCCTGCTGTTCACCTAGGCCGGCTACGAGACTCCTGGAGAGTTCCCATTGGTTGGGGAAGTACAGTAGGAGGGAGTTCCGGGGGAGGAGCTCTCTCTGCAGTCTGGGAGGAGGCCGCGTGGGTGGAAAAAATTTTCCCGGGCGGTACCGGACATTGGCGGCAGTTTCAAAAAATAAACTTTGTTCCTGCTTGAGTGGCTCGTGATTTTGTGCCCAGCCAGACTGCGGCAAACCTACTCCAGGAGAAAGCTACAGGTTTATTCTCAGAAGAGAGCCTCAAGAAGATCACTGGACAGAGAGAACCAGGCAGCGTTTAAGGCAGAAGTATTGCACTGACAACAGAGAATTAAAATCAACGTTTACATCCTGAATGCTGAGATCCCCAGTGTTCTTCCCAGCACTTCATGGAATGCACTGGCATCCTCTTAAAAGAAATTAAATGGAACAGCAAATGGAGGCAGGCACATAGGGGTGTGATGATTCTTCAATCACTCTCTTGGAGCTTAATAAAATGGGCCTATTCCCCAAAGACTAAAAGAAATAAAGGAAACACATTGTAATTGGGCATAAATAACCATATTGAAAAGCCAACAAGGAAGGACTTTTAAAGGAAGTTGGACCAAAATAAGCCACCACAGCATTTCACCACCCCCACTAATTCATGGTCATATAAGTATCAACTTGTAGGTATCATGTCCATGAGCCCCTCTGTGTTTTTACATCTCACTACCTCATTTATTGGCATCTTTTTGAGTGGGATTTTAATTTCTTTTAAGATGAATTTCCAATAAGTCTGCCAACAGAATCATCTGATTTTAAGTGTATTAGTGTATCTGGCAGACTAATACATCCGGTCCCTACAAGCCACTCCACTCACTCATTCACTCT
The DNA here is from genome assembly GCF_001458135.2 of Marmota marmota marmota. Classification (NCBI taxonomy): domain Eukaryota; kingdom Metazoa; phylum Chordata; class Mammalia; order Rodentia; family Sciuridae; genus Marmota; species Marmota marmota. Next base: position 1,886,791 of record NW_026000082.1, read on the forward strand.
TGCAATAGGCTACTCAAAAGGAGACATACAAGTAGCCAACAGGTATATGAAAAGGTGCTCAGTTTCACTAATCACTGGGAAAGTACAAATCAAAACAACAGTTAGATATCACCTCACTTCTGTTAAAATGGTTATTTTTATCATCAAAAAGACAAAATATGGGCTGGGGTTGTGGCTCAAGTGGTAGAGCGCTTGCCTAGCAAGTGTGAGGCACTGGGTTCGATCCTCAGCACCTCATAAAAATAAAATAAAGATATTGTATCCACCTAAAAAAAAAACTAAAAAATAAATATTTATAAAAAAAAGTCAAAATATGTCAAGCATGGTCACACACACCTGTAATTCCAGCAGCTTGGGAGGCTAAGGAACTTGGGATTGCAAGTTCAAAGCCAGCCTCAGCAACTCAGTGAGACCTAAGCAATTCAGCAAGACCCTATCTCTAAATAAAATACACACACACACACACACACACACACATACGACTGGGGATGTGGCTCGGCGGTAATGCCCCTGGGTTTAATCCCCAGTACCAAAAAAAGACATATGTTAGGGGGAGAATATACAGAAATGTAACGGATGTATGACCTGTTTCACTCTAATTCATTCAATCATTCACTCACTGATTTAGGCATTTTCACATAGGCTAGGATTAACTTAAAGATAACAACTTTCAAAATGTAATTGTCATGTGGGCATTAATCCTTACAATGTTACAGTTTTCCACTTTTATCTAAAGAGGCAAAGTAACATAAAGAACACAGGTTGTAGGATCAAAGAAATCTATGTTGGAATCTTGGATCCACCATGTGTTAGAGTTCTACTGCTACAACAAAATACCTGAGATAATCAACTTTAAAGGAAGAAAGGTTTGGTTTAGCTATGGTTTCAGAGGTTTCAGTCCATAGTTAGCTTGCTCCACTGCTTTGGGGCCTGTAGCAAGGCAGAGCACCATGGCAGGGAATATTGGTGAAGTATAGCTGTTCACCTCATGTTGGCCAAAAAAGCAGAGAGAGAGGAAGGAACCAGGGCACCAATATGTCCTACAAGGACACATCCCCAGAGACTTAACCTCCTTCTACTAGGCCTCAGCTCCTGAAGTTTCCACCACCTCCAATAGCCTCATCAGTGGGGGACCAAGTCTTCAGCATATGAGTCCTTCTGAGACATTTAAGACACAAACCATTAAAACAGCGACTAGGAGGCTGGGGATATAGCTCAGTTGGTAGAGTGCTTGCCTCACATGAATAAGGCCCTGGGTCCAATCCCCACCACCACCACCCCCCAAAAAATAATCTACTAGCTGTCTGAGTTAAGGAGGTTATTTTACAATTCTGTCTTTATGCTTTCATCAATAAAATGGATATATCATAGTGACCTCTCAGGATTAGTGCCAGGTTTAAATGAGAAAGCACACTCAGCACTTGGCAGGATGCAGCAGAGTACATGGTAAAGAAGCAGCAACTTTATTGTTCCCTCAGTGTCTTAAAGTACTTTGTAAGATTTTTAAATCAAATGCATAACCTCTCTAGAGTTATATCAAAACCAGCACATTCTTCAGCACGTTTCTGTTGTGGTTTTCTGCATGTATCAGACGAGATAAAAGAGACAGCCTATGGGCTTCTCAAGCCTAAAAAGTGACGTATAAGCAATTAAAAAATCACAAAAACAAAAAAAGATGACCACTGTTCTACATGAGTCTGAGTCCTATTATTCAAATAGCTAAGACTGAGGACTAACAAACAAAATATTCTATTCTGATTTTGAGAGGAGAATCTGGTTAATTCAGAACATATTCTTGATCTTCCAAGTTTCCGGATAGGGAGGAGGTGATAACATTGAATTATTCCATAAGTGAGCCCTGCACATCAACTTGGTCATAGGCACAGTGCAGTGCTGGACCGTGAGCTCTGTGAATTCTCCCCCTCCCCTGCCACACACAAACTAAAATTCAGAACAAAATGAGGTAAATGCCAAATGTGGGAGGAAGAACTGTGAGGGATAAAGGAAAAATGGTAGGGAACACAGGGTTGGGGGTGGTGGTGATTATTTCCTAGTCACCTCAAGTCACCATGACTCAACAGCACTTAATATCATGTGCAATACCTATTGTTAGGACTGTTTCAGTGATAACTTAGAAAAAGCTGCAGTTAATACACTGTTTGAAAGGTCCTTAAATAACAAGTACATTTGAATTGGTCATAGATTGAATTTGAGGAGAGGTGATTCTAAGGCAAGGACAATAACAAGTTAATAATTAATTTAGGGCTGGGGTTGTGGCTCAGTGGTAGACCACTTGCCTAGCATGTGTGAGGCACTGGGTTTGATTCTCAGCACTGCATATAAATAAATGAATAAAATAAAGATCCATCAACACCTAAAAAAAATTTTAATAATTAATTTAAAAAAAAAACACATAGTAGTCAGGATATTGAACATCAAGAATTTTGATGGCCACATAAATTATGTATAGGAGAGTAATGGGAACCTAGGCTGGGAAAGCAGAAGGTGGCCACACTGGAAATACGCCTACCTCCATGCCAGAAAAGGAGAGCAGCTGATGCAACAGGAATGTGAGAGCATCAGATTTGCAAAGATGAAACTGATGAGACTGAAAAGCAGGAACCAATCAAACCAAGGGATCCTGATAATTACAGTTCTTGGGGCTGGGGTTGTGGCTCAGCGGTACAGCGCTCACCTCGAAGGTGCAAGACCCTGGGATCGATCCTCATCACTACAGAAAAAAAAAAAAGTGAAATAAAGGTGTTGTGTCCAACCACAACTAAAAAATATATTTTAAAAAATTACAATTCTTACTAATTTAAAGGAGCTCAGCAGAAAGGTACGGAAAGCAACAGAATTGAAATCAGTCAGTGACTGCAGAACAAACTTGTTTGTTTCCCAAAGTTAGGGGAAAACACTGTTGAGGGAGAGGAAGAGGATCCCAAACCCTTCCTGAGATTGAGGTCTCTGAATCTGGCTGCCCACTGGAAGCCCTTGAGGAGTTTTCTAAACATGTAGACCCCCGGAAGTTTGCCCTGCAAGTGTTAAGAGACTCTAACTCAACAGGCTCAGAACTAAAGGATAGGTGAGGGCATCCTCTCAGGAGAAGGGGAAAATGAAAAGGAGACTGAAAATATATCCTCTGATAAATCCCTACCCTGGGTGGGGGCGGTGCTCTCTGGGAGGCCACAAGAAACAGAAGAGTAGAAATAGAGATGGGGAGATATGGAGATGCAGAGGAACTCTGATGTTTTTGACTTTGATGTGAAGAGGCTGAGGAACTTCCGACTAGACAATCTCAGTCTTTCTAAGAAGCAGTGAGGTCATCTCTGAGAGAAGAGGCTTCAATGATGGTGGGACAGGTTTGGAGCCATACTTACCAGAAATGGGGGTGAGTCACCAAGATAAAAGAAAGGACTGTACAGAATTTGTGATACTAGAGGCCTCGCAGGAGTGCACACAGTTTTGTGACTATTCCCAGGAATTGGGAAGATGGCAGACTTGAGATGGGCCCTTGAACCCAGGCTGGAGAGGGAGGAAAGAGAGTTAGGTTAAGGACATAGAGTTAGGAAAGAGAAACAGAGGCCATGAAATCACAGAACAGACCCACTGAGAGTCAGGATTGGGAAGCTGAGTGTAGAACTTATATGTTTGTTTGATAGAAGAGGTGAAGTGTCGCAATGTATCGCTACACATCTGTCACAATGGCTAAAATGAAAAACAGTAATACCAGATGCTGTCCAGGATAAGGAGAAACTGGGTCACTCATGCAAGGCTGTTAGGAATGTAAAAATGGCATATCACTCTGAAAAATAGCTTGGTAATTCCTTTTAAGAATAAAAGTGGATTTATATACAATACAGCAATTGAACTCTTGGGCATTTATTCTAGAGAACTAACACTTTCACCCGGGAAGTCATATACAGATGTTCACAATAGCTCTATTCCTTACAGCCAAGGACTGGAAACCACCCAAATGTGGTGAACAATTAAACAAACTATGGTACATTCATACACTAGAATATTACTCAGTAATAAAAAAAGAGAGAGAGAATGAAATAATAAACACAACTTAGATGAACCTCACAGAAATTATGCTGAATGAGAAAGCCAATCCCAAAATGATACATACTTCATGTTTTCATGTATGGAATAATCATGAGATAACAATTATAGAGATGGAAAACAGATTAAATTCCCAGGGGCTATAGACTGGGGGTAAAGGGTAGCTAGCTACACAAAGATAACACAAGGGAGTCTATAATGATGAGTCAATTGAATATCTTAATTATGGTGGTTGTTATTCAAGAGAAAAGTCCACAGAGAGAAAACTGCACAGAGCTATATACATACACAAACAAGTTCATATATAACTGGTGAAACTTGAATAAGCTCTGTGGATTTCCAAATCAATCTCTTGGTCTTGGTATTGTAATACAATGATATAAGACTCAGGGATGCTAAAGGGGGGATGTATAGGACTTTGCTATTCGTTTCTTTGTAATATTCAACAAATCTATAATTATTCAAAATGAAAAGGTTTTTTAAATCAAAAGGGCAACAAACTGAGTAATAGTCATAGAACAAATATTCATTGAGTGGCTTGTTATGCCATGTTCCATACCAAACACTGGATGTAACTTAACAAGATAGTCTCTGACCTCAAGAGGGACATATTGGGGTAAAGAGTCTGACCCTGTGCCTCTCAATCTCTTAGTCACTGGAGAAGACATTCTCCGCATGAGTAAATAGCTCATCCCCTATGAATTGCAGCAGTCTCCCTTATAATGCCTTGGAAATAGTAGGGACACACAGGAAGGGATTTTGCCACCACAGCCTAGGAGATATAGCCCATCCCCGCACCCCACCCCATCCCGTCCCCTCCCTCCTCCATCTCTCCTTGTCTGGTGACCTTTTAACACCTTGGTTTTCTCAAGGGCTTAAACCTAACTCTCCTTCGAGGATAGCCTTCCTCATCCAGGCATCCAAGGGCTGACACAGTCGCCTCTCCAGATCCACGGGAGGAAAATTAGACTGTACAATCTGTGTATGTCTCCTGGCTTCGAGGGAGGAGGAACTTAAAAAGTTTTCACTTGCAGTAAATAGAAGTTTGTTTTTTGTTTTTTTTTTAAAGTGTGAGATACTGAAATTGTTTGGCATCTCAATGAGCACTACAGATAAAGCACTCTGCTGCAATGTGACCTCCGCCAATAGTCTGACCTACTTTTTTTTCCAAACTTGGAAAACAAATATTTCCTAAAATACTTAAATAGGAAGGAATAAAGTATATATACATGCTTCCATATGAGTAAAACTTGAAAACATTAAGCTAAGTGAAAGCAGACAGACATGAAAGACCACATACTGTACGATTCCATTTATATAAAATGTTCAGAATAGGCAAATCCACAGAGATTAATGGATGTCAGGTTGCGGGAGGGGAAAGGGGAGTAACAATTGATAGATATCAGATTTCCTTTTGCATGATGAAAATGTCAGGAACTACATAATGGTAATGATTGCACAACTTTATACTAAAAACCACTGTTTTAGTATAAAGGGCACTGTGTTGTGCCCTTTCAATGGGTGAATTTTATGACACATGAATTATATGTCAAAATTTATTATATGAATTATATGTCAAAAATTATGTCATAAAAAAAGAAGAAATGGGGATTTCATTTTAAAGTTTTCTCTTTTTTTTAGATGGACATAATAACTTTATTTTATTTATTTTTGTATGTGGTGCTGAGGATCGAACCCAGTACCTCACATATGCTAGGCAAGCGCTGTACCACTGAGCCACAACCCCAGCCCTCATTTTAAAGTTTTCAAATTTAACTTCTCTTTTAGTCATGTAACTTTTTTACAAGAGGCAATCTTACCCAATATGAAAAGAAAAAAAAAATCTCCACAGAACTATAACACTCAGAAAAGCCCAATTTGAAAATACCCCTAATAAAACCCTTGCATTTTCACAGATGAGAAAAATTACAGATGGGAAAAATTAGACCAGAATGTGAAAAGACTGACTCAAGCTGAGTCAGTAACTAGAGAGTCAGGAGAAAAAGTTCAGCCTCCTCACTTCCAGGCCAGTGGACTTCTCTTCCACTTGGAAGCCTCATTTCTTTGAAGATCAAAAATAACCATTCCTCTGTATGTATAACTAATTAAAACAAGTTTTTTTAAAAAGTAAATAAATAAATAAATAGCTAGAAGCAACAACAACAAAAATAACCTCTCATACACTGAAACAAAGAAGGTTATCTATCAAGCAAAGAGAAGGAAGGGAAGGCAGGAAGGGAGACAGAGAAGGAAAGAGGGAGGGAAGAAGTGGAAGAGGAGAAGGGTTGGTCCATTTCTATCTTATGCACTGTATCACCTACTTACCCAGTCATTTGAATTATCTTCCTAATTCATGTTGTCCTATTTTTAAAAAGGGTTTGAATGGATAAGGTGTCATTTCTACACTTTGCTTACTAACTGAAGACCTCTTTATTATAGTGAAATGTGAATATAGCACTAAAAGTGTGGAAAGCATTGGAGCAGTCATGTCAAGTGAGAAAAAGAAAATATGATGATAACTCAGTACATATATGAATACATAAAGATGCCCAGAGGGAGATACTCCAATTTCAATGGCAACTATTTCTTTTTTTTTAACTTTTTATTTATTTTTTAGTTTGGGGTGGACACAATATCTTTATTTTTATGTGGTGCTGAGGATTGAACCCAGTGCCTCACGCATGCCAGGCAAGCGCACTACCACTTGAGCCACATCCCGAGCCCCACATGGTAACTATTTCTAAGAGATGGAATCATGGATGGTTTTGAGTTTCCTCCTTGCTTTTCTGAGTTTTCATAATTTTTTGAGGGGAACCTACATGCTTTTTACCTACTCTATGTCAGGCACTGTGCTAGGTGCCTTCTATGTACTACTCCTAATCTTACCACAACTCCAGGAGTGAGGTATTACTATTTGTATTTTGAAAATAAGGACACAGAGGCCTAAAGATGTTAAGGAACTTGTCCACATTGTTAAGCTTAAGAGGAAATTTCCAGATCTGGTTTTGTTTTGTTTTTTTCCTATTCCGGGTTTTCTTCCCTTTTGCTTTTCTTTTTTATTTCTTCCTCCGCTTATGGCGTGTAGGAATGATGTGCCCACATCCCACTCAGTAATTAAAAGCATAGAAGAGACATGAAGGGGAAAACACACGATGCTCATCTGGAGGGTGCATGAGCAGGTCATGGGGAGGGAGGGGTCCTAGTATTCAGAACTTCTTCCAGAGAATACTAGAAACAGGAGAAGGAGCCAAGCAAAAGGGAGAGTAAAGATTCCAGACAGTGAACACGCATGCACTCATGTACATATATGTACATGTGTATATATTTTGATGTATATTTTAATATTTTGATTTAAACATAAAATGTTTTAAAGTTGATAAGATTATCAACATTTTGATGTTTATCAATATTTTTATTAAAATACTATATATATATATATATATATATATATATATTAATATTTAAACTTGGGATTCCCAATTCAGAAAGACTCTCACTGTACCCTCAACAGGCAAGTCCCAGGGGGTGGGAATGGGAAAGACAGATGGCAAGACCCCCCACCACCACTTGCCGTGGTCTCTATTAAGAGTCCCTCTCCTTTTAACACTGGTCCCCAGATTTCCCCACTTGTCTTAGAGCAGCAGGAGTCACAGCTGGGTCCAATTTCTGCAACACTACCACCACCCCCTCAACTTGGAAAAAGTATTCTAAATTTATACCACGCAGCACCAAACTAAAAATGGCTTAGAAAGAGGAACAAACATACCTTGTGCTGGGCTCCTGTTAGATTTCACAAGCACACATTTCACCCTTTTTTTTTTTTAAGCATATGTGATCAAATGATTCTTAAGTAATTAAAAAGAAAAAGAAAAACTCCAAGTTATGAGAAGAAAGTATCTGTTTTAAACAGGCAGGAAAGACGATGGAGAAGGGTAAGGGGTGTGCTGACTCAGCAAAATGCATATGGTTTTGTTTGTTTTGGGGGCATTGAGGACTGACCCCAGGGGTGCTCTACCACTGAGGTAGACCTCCTGGGCTTTTGATTTTTTATTTTAAGACAGGGTTGCATTAAGTTGCCAAGTCTGGCCTCCAGCTTGCAATCCTCCTGCCTCAGTCTCCCTGGGATTACAGGCATGAGCCACCATGCTGGGCTGCATTTGGCATCCTAAGAATGTTGTCTGGCCCTAATATTTGTGTACATTCACCTCCCCCTTTCTCATCAACAATTTTAAAAAATGAGACAGAACCAGGAGTTGGAAGTCCTGCTCACCAGGCCTGGTTATGAGACGGAATCCCCCAACAAAGCCCCAGGTAATGTCCCTTTCACAAGCTTCACTTTCCTCATCTGTAAAATGAAAAGGCTAAACTTGACTAGTGCTTCTCAAGCTTTTTTTGTCCTTGTCATTTTTTTTTAATATATAATATTAAAAACTTGATTTATTTTTATTGAAGTGTAACCACATACTTCACTTAGCAAACTTTCTAATACTAGATTTGGAAGAGGGAAACACATCTTAAAAGACTGAAAAACAAGGGGCTGGGGATGTGGCTCAAGCGGTAGCGCACTCGCCTGGCATGTGTGCGGCCCGGGTTCGATCCTCAGCACCACATACAAACAAAGATGTTGTGTCTGCCGAAAACTGAAAAATAAATATTAAAATTCTTTCTCTCTCTCTCTTTAAAAAAACAAAAAAAAAAAAAAAAAAAAAAAAAAAAAAGTGAGGCATTTAAAAAAAAAAGACTGAAAAATAGGGGCTGGGGTTGTGGCTCAGCAGTAGAGCACTGGCCTAGCACGTGCAAGGCGCTGGGTTGGATCCTCAGCACCACATAAAATAAATTAATAAAATAAAAAGGTATTGTGTCCAACTTAAAAAAAATAAGAAATAAAATAAATACTGAAAAATAAGTGCCAGATTCTTTCTTGGTTTGATTTTAATAGAAAAGCTGGGGAAACATGAACATTTTCACAACGGCTCAAATCACTTTGTCACTGTCAGCTTGATGTCACACATGAGTAGAGCTATTTACTGACCTGACCGATTCCTAAAACTACCATAATATGTACTTGTGAAGAAAGGTGCATCAAGCACCTAAGTGCTCAAAAAATGAGATGAGTAAATGATCAGAACTTGCATTTAAGGGACTGAGGACATGGCAGTGACATGAAGCTCACAGATATGACCAGCACAACACATAACCCTGCAACCTGGGAAGGATATTGAAAGAATGCCTTCTCAACTATAGTAAAAGGTTTGCATCAAGTTTTCTAAAGCACTCACTTTGTAATACAATCTTTCAAATTGTTTTGTACATTTTGGAATAATATTGAACTTGTTGGGGAAGAGTTGACTATTCCAAATCATAGGATAATGACGGTATTAAGTATTTGGATGGAGAAACAGACTTAGGAAAACAGAAGTTCTTTTAGCATATTTACCCCCTACAACAGAGCAACACACATTTGTAAACATTGCTGAGTGTTTTAGTCAGTTTTTTCGCTACTGTGACTCAAGGACCCAACCAGAAAAACTGTAGAGGAGGAAAAGTTTATTTAGGGGCTCATGGTTTCACAGGTTTTAGTCCATAGAAGGCTGGCTGCATTCTTCAGGGCTCGAAGTGAGGCAGAACATCATGGAGGAGAGTGTGGCAGAGGGAAACAGCTTATGTGGTGATCAGAAAGCAGAGAGAGATCTCCACTCTCCAGATACAAATATATACCCAAAGCCATGATCAAATTCCCACATCCTCTAGTCACACCCTACCACTTCAGTTACCACTCAGTTCATTCTTATCAGGGGATTAAGTCACTGATTGGGTTAAGACTCTTATAACCCAATCATTTCTCCTCTGAACTTTCTTGCATTGTCTCACACATGACCTTTTGGGGGAACACCACACATCCAACCATAACACTGAGAGAATACAGAAAAAGACACTCGTAAGCATTAATAAGCAAGAAAGAGTAACTAGAAATCAACTGCAATATCCATTGTTACTTAAATGTTTAAACTGTCCTTGACATCACAGGTTGTTTGGTTTGCTGCTTTCATTTTTTTTTTTTTAATGAAGTCCACATTTTTAAGTAACTTAGGCAATTTCAACTCTAGTTAGAATAAATTGTAGCAGTAGAGCTGCTGAGCTCTGCTACAGGCAATTAGAAAAGCCAGACAAAATATAAAACCATCCACGTTTAGTAATAGGAAAGGCATAGCTGGGTGCAGTGGCACATGCCTGTGATCCCAGCAGCTCAGGAGGCTGAGGCAGGAGGACTGCAAGTTCTAGGCCATCCTGGGCAACTTAGCAAAACCCTGCTTCATTAAAATAAAAAAAAAATTAAAATTAAAAAAATAAATGGGGGCTGGGGAGTATAGTCCAGTGGTAAAGTGACCCTGAGTTTAATCCCCACTACCTTAAAAAAAAAAAATGCAAGGAATTGAGGAGTCTGACCTTGAGGAGAAGGGAGGCTCATTGACATGAGCCCAGCTTTCTGCAAGTCCATTTTCCCACTCATGGTATTTGCCAATTCATCACATGAGACAAAAAGCTAAGAAGCCAGGCAGAGAAAGCTGCTAAGAGTCAGAGAAGCCTGCAGAACTTCAACATTCTCTTACAGATGCAGAGACAAAGAGTGGAGTCGGGCAGGATGGTACATGCTTGCATCCCACCAGCTCAGAAGGCTTAGGCAGGAGGATTGCAAGTTCAAAGCCAGCCTCAGCAACTTAGTGAGGCCCTAACCAACTTAGTGAGACCCTAACTCAAAATAAAAAATGGGCTGGGAATGTGGCTCAGTGGTTTAAATCCTGGATTAAGTCCACCGTGCCAAAAAAAAAAAGGTGGATTTCAGGGCCGAAAAGTCCATTCTAGATCCTAGAATGACTCATAGAAGTGGGCCTGTCACAAGTTTTCTCCTTGAGGCATTACTGACTCCCCTGCAAGGGGCAAGGAGAAGGAAGCTGAAAAGAGAATGAACATTTTACAGAGTAGTTTTCAGCAGACTCAACAGTACTAAAAACACAAAAATTGGAGTTTAGAGCTTAACAGGAGGAAGAGGTTGTGGCTCTCAGTCATTTTCCTGAGGGCATAGGATTGGGAGAAAACACAAGAGGACCAAATCCTTAAAAGTCTGCAAAAAAAAAAAGCCTCAATTAGACTCAGTGCTTAGTTGAACTGAAGTGACTATAGAAGAGTAAAGTTCTGCTGAGGCAATTAGAAAAGCCAGACAAAATCAAAAAAGATCTGCTTGAAGTAACAGGAGAGCAATTAATCTGCTAGGCAAAGAATAGTACTTTCTACTGCTAGAAAAGAACAAGATAAATACCCTCAGCAGCAGGGAGATGCCATCATCAGAACATCTCCATACACATGGTTGGACATTTAATTAAGCATTCCAAGGCATAAGAAGGAAGAAGCCAAAAAGAAAAACGGAAAAGATGGAGCTAGGAGCACTCTCCTAGCACATGTGGGGCACTGGCTTCGATCCTCAGCACCACATAAAATTCATAAAAATAAATCAATCAATAAAATAAAGGTATTGTGTCCAACTATATATATATATATATATATTAACAAAAAAGAAATATATATATATATATATTAAAAAAAAGAAAAACAGAAAAGAGGGGCTATTGATAGAGTACTTGCCTTGCATGCACATGGTCCTGGGTTCAATCCCCAGAACCACAAAATATATATATATATAGATAGATAGATAGATACATACATACATACATACATATATAGATATAGATATAAAGACTCACAAGTGACCAATACATTAGAGTTTTTAAATGTGGTTTTAAAAATGACTATGATTTATATATTCAATAAAACAGATGACAACATGGGAAACTTATTTTTAAGGAATCTAATAAAAAATAGAATTAAAAAACACATAATGAAATTAAGAAATCAACACGTTGTCTGACAACAGATTTGACAGCTATGTGAGCTATGTGAACTCTAAGGCTAGGGGAAAAAGTGAAAAAGTTGATAAGAGTACAGAAAATAAAGTAAGGAATATATTGACAGGGTGAAAAAGTTCTAACACAAAAGTAATTGCAAAAAAAAAAAAAAAAAACAAAAGTAATTGCAGCCCAAGAAAAAGAGGACAGGATGGAGCAAAACAATATACGAAGAGGTGGTAGTAGAGAATTATGAGAATCACAAAAACATCAAGTTATACAGAGCTGAAAACCCCAGGCAAGGTAAATACAAGGAAAACCTAGGAAGCTGTTGAAAACCAAATACATAGAGAAAAGTCTTAAAAGCAGCCAAAGGGAAAAAATGTAAAATCAAATGGTGACAATAAGACTGACAGTCAACTTTTTCAAGAAAGGATAGAAGCCAGAAGAGGATGGAACAAAAATTTAAAAGTGTGGGGGCGGGGGGGGGGAATCTGCTTCCCCAGATTTTTTTTTTTTTAAATAGGGTCCTGTTATGTTGCCCAGGCTGATCTGCTTTAGCCTCCCTAATAGTTTGGACAAGAGGAGTGCATCACCACTTCTAGTTTCTCCCCAGAATTCTCCGTACTTACTGAAACTACTCTGTAAAAAGAAAAGGCAAAATTAATTCATGCCAAGTCACTAAAATTGAGAGCATTCTTTTCTATCTGGTATGTACTTATTACAAGTACAAGAACTACTAAAGGAAGTTTTGTTTTATCCAGTTTGGATTTTCTTTTCTTTTTTCCTTTCTTTGTTTTACTCTGTTTTTTATGCAGAAATAAAACAAATAGGAATTAAGGAAGAAATGAAAAACAGTGACCAGAGTAAATATGTAAGTAAATCTAGGGGAACACAGATTCAAATGAATACAGAATATAAAACAATAATTTTAGTCTCTCATGGAAGCTTAACTATGTATATAATTAAAATGAATTACAAAAATAACACAAAAGGCAGAAGGTAGGATGCAGATGGGAGAGAAAACAGTAAGTGGAGTTAAAGTGTTCTAAGATCCTAACATTGTCTGGAATATGATTAAATAAAAATAACACTAGCATGCACACGCGTACCCACACACACGCAAAGTAAGATGAAAACAAATGTGTAACTACTATGCTAGTAGAGAAGAAAAAGGAAAAGTTAAAAATAATGCTTGATTAATCCAAAAGAAGGGAAAAAAAAGGTAAGTAAGACAGATGGGATACAAATAGGAAATATGCAATAACTAACATTGTTGCTACAGATCTTTATATATCAATTTTCAAACTAAAGACAAAATTGCTGGACTGTATTTTTAAAAACTCATTTATATGCTGCTTATAAAAGATACAGATTAAATAAAAGGGAACAAAAAAATTGAAGTATAAAATATTGGGCTGGGGCTACAGCTCAGTGGCAGAGCGCTTGCTTCGCATGCATGAGGCACTAGGTTCAATCCTCAGCACCACATGAAAATAAACAAGTAAAATAAAGGCATTCTGTTCATCCAAAAATATATATAAATAAATAAAATAAAATATCAATTAACCCAAAGAAACCTGGTATATCTACAATATCAAAAGAAGAATTAGTAGAGAGACATTTTGTAATTAAATATAACAATTGTAAATTTACATGATATGAGCCAGGTGCAATGGTGCACACCTGTAATCCCAGGGAGAACTAGTCTCAAGATAAAAATTAAAATGGGCTGGGGATGTGGCTCAATAGTAGAGTGTCCTTGGGTTCAACCCCAGTACCATCAAAAAAAATTATATAATATGCATTTAATAACATAACCTCAAGGTTAAATAAAAGAAATATTGGAAATCATAAAAGGAGAAATAGGAAAATCAAAAATCACAACACAGGCATTTTACTTCTCTTAGGAACCAACAGAATGAGAAAAAAGAAATTAGTAAGGATATAGGAGATCTGTACAATAAAATTAACAAAATTGAAATAATTGGCATACATAAAATGTGGAACCAAACAACCTTAGTATGCACATTATTTAAAAGTAAAAACACAATATGCATATATAAAAATCGATCATATGCAGGACCTCAAAAGAACTAAAGTCATCCAAAGTATGTTCTCTCACTACAGTGAAAGTAAGTCAGAAATCAATAATAACAATTACTATAAATCAATAATAATAACAAAAAAAAACTAGAAACATCCAAAATACTTAGAAGTTAAGGACTACATTTTTAATTAAAAAAATTAATCATAATGGAAATTGTGAAATCTTTTAAACTAAATAATATAAAATATGACATAATACTCTCAAGATACACAAACACTATGCTTAAAAGAAAATTTATAGCCTCAAATGAAAATATTTTTAAAAACAAAGGCTGAAAATCAAAGACATAAACTTCAATGTCAAGAAACTAAAAAAAAAATTCTGAAATTACAACCAAAGTGCATAGAAGAAAATAAGAAAGATAAAAGCAGGAACTCATGAGATACAAAATAAATGTAAAATACAAAAAACAACAAAGTCAAAAACTGAAAGGATTACTAGTGCTCATAAAACTTCAGCAATATGAATCAAAATAATTGAGAATTACCAGTTTAAAAAAATCAATATTAGGAATGAAAAATAGATATACTACCACAATAACTATAAATATTTAAATAATTATGAGGATATTATTTTTAAAAACTTATATCAGGAAAAAATGAACAAATTTCTAGAAAAACACACCTTGTTAAAACACAAAAAGAAATAGAAAATTTGAACAACTGTATACCTCTTAAAGCAATTGAATCCACAAAAACATTTCCAGACCCAAATCGCTTTTTTCTAGACAGTGTGAATTTTTTTAGACATTTGAGTAATAATTTAACTTTTACAGAACTCTTCTTGGGAACAGAAAAAGAACAAGTACTTCCTAACTCATTTCATTTAAGTCAGCATACCCTGATATGCCAAATCCTAACAAGGGTGCTACAGTAAAGGAAAATCACAAGTTAGTCTCTTTCCTGAACAAAGATGTTCCTCAATAAAATACTAGCAAGTCAAATCCAGCAATACACAAAAAGGACAACATGACAACTTAGGTTGAGTTTGTTCCAGAAGTACAAAGTTGGCTTAACACTCAAAAAAATCAATATACTATCAACAAGATAAAATGGAACATATGATAAGAAAGAAAATATTTGCTAAAACTCAGCATCAATTCTTAGTAAAAACTGAGCAGACTAAAAATACAACTTTCTTAATCTAATAAAAGGTGTCTATATGAATCCCCTAAGAAATATTGTAGTTAACAGTGGGAAAAGTTGATGGCTTTTCCCCTGAGATCAAGAACAGGATAAGGATACTCACAATCACCACTTCTCTTAGGAACCAACAGAATGAGAAAAAAGAAATCAGTGATGATATGAGAGATCTGTACTATAAAATTAACAAAATTGAAATAATTGGCATACATAAAATGTGGAACCAAATCTCCATGAATATGACAAATGAGGTGGAAAATAAGGAACTATATAATACCAGTCATGCAATATTATGAAGTACACAAAAATAGGAGAAAATGTAATTTGAGAAATGATAAAAAAATATTTAGAATCTAAAAAACATGGGGCTGGGGATGTGGCTCAAGCGGTAGCACGCATGCGTGTGGCCCAGGTTGGATCCTCAGCACCACATACAAACAAAGATGTTGTGTCCAACGAAAAACTAAAACATAAATATTAAAATTCTCTCTCTCTTTCTCTCTCTCTCTCTCTCTCTCTCTCTCTCTCTCTTTAAAAAAAAAGAATCTAAAAAATTTAACGAATAAGTACTAAAAAGGCTCAATATATAACACTAAATTCAACCTGGCTCTAATATATCCCTTCCAATAAAGTATATCTGGACAATGTTAACCGAACATAGCAACTTAAGAGAGATCCTAGCTCGTGAAATAAGACAAGGAAAAAACAAAAAAGAAGATAGGAAAGGAGAAAATGAAATTGTCATTATTTACAGAAAACCAACTGGTCGCTGAAATAAAGTTGACATATGAAAATGAGTTTTATTTCTATATTCAGGAACAATTCAAAATGAAATTTGAAGTGTTCATTATAGTAACATAAAAAAATAAAATAAAAACAATGAGCAGTAACATTACTTCTTAGCAAATTTGTAACACTTAAACCCTAGTGTCTTTGCCCTCTGAAGAGGGTAGTTATGGGTCAATAAATCCCACTGTTGTGAACTGTTATAAGTTTGTTTGTTTGTTTGTTTGTTTTGGTTTGTTTTTTGTTGTTGTTTGGTTTGGTTTGGTGGTACTGGGGATTGAATGAGGGCCTTGTGCATGCAGGATAAGCACTCTACCAACTGAGCTATATCCCCAGCCCTGTCATAATATTTTTTAAAGTGCCAGAATTACAGTACTGAATATGTAATCCTCAGAAGTTCTAATATTGTCTCAGACTCCTTTGAAAGAGGAAGCTCAGACTCCTTTGAAAGAGGAAGGGGAGCAAAACCAAGTCCTTTTACTCTTCACTGAGCAACACAGATATATAGAAATATAGGAACATTTTGTCTCTCCCTTGAATATCTTTAGATGACATCAATCTACCTAACACAAAATTAAACAAAACAGGAAAAATATATATATATTGTATATATAAAACGTTTCAGCTGCAATGTAAAGGGGAAGTGACATAAATCATTTATAATAAAACAATGTGTATTTCAATATGCAAAAGCTCAGGTAGAACTATGTGAAAAGACATAATAAATAAAATACTTGTAGCTGTATGTAGATAGAATGAAACAGGTGTATTGTACTGGGGTCTCAAACAGAAGTGGTATTGCTTTTGGGGAAATGATTTTCTGAACTTGAGAAATACAATCTTCCTTAGATTTACATAGCTTGGAGATTTCAGTACGTATGAAAAGCCAATTTATGTTCTAGGCTCAGAAAAGCATGAGGATTTTTACCTACTTCTTCAACAAAACATTTGAAAGTTGAAGAGGACATCAGCTAATCTGCCATTGATTGGAACAGTCCAGACACTGCAGGACATGTGGTATTTCTGGTTTCTGCCCATGGATATTACCAGAGCCCCTCAATCAGGTGACTATTAAAAAAGTACTTGCAAATCTCCTGTGTGTCCATTCCCAATGAGAAGCAATGGCATAGACAAATCTCTAATCACAACTCTACCACATGCTAGTCTTGAAACCCTGAGAAATTCTTCAACCAGGTGCAGATCACCATTAAAATATCATTTCGCCACCCATCCAGTCAAAAGCAGCACTGAGCCAGGTACAATGGCTCACACATATAATCCCAGCAGCTGGGGAGGCTGAGGCAGGAGGATCACAAGTTCAAAACCAGCCTCAACAACAGCAAGGTGCTAAGCAACTCAGTGAGACCCTGTTTCTAAACAGAAATACAAAATAGGACTGGGGATCTGGAGTTGTGGCTCAGTGGCAGAGCAGTTGCCTCACATGCATGAGGAACAGGGTTCGATTCTCACCATCACATATAAATAAATAAATAAAGTCTATTGACAATTAAAAATTAAAAAAAAAAAAAAAAGGACTGGAGATGTGGCTCAGTGGTTTAGTGCCCCTGAGTTCAATCCCTGGTACTTAAAAAAAATTAAAAAATAAAAACCCACTGACAAAAATCCTTGAAAGAATGTGAATTTTCTCTAAAAGTCAAAAATCACGGTAGTTAAGAAAAAAAGAAATCACAATATTTTGGGGTTTTCTTATGCTTATTTTATTCTTAATTACAGATTAAGGGCTGGATACTATATTATTTTTTTTAATATGTAGGGCCTAAAAGTCTGGATCTGAGTCTATTCAGTTTCCAATAGATTTTGTAATAACTTCCATGAAAATTCTTTCATGAGTCATAGATAAGGCTCAAATCCTAGCTTTGCCACATTAAAATGTTATACATGTGTTAATTTGCTTACAGAATATTATATTGTTCTTTAGAAACAAAATGTAAAAAAATAACAGAAACATTGAAAGAGAGCTATCTTCTCTGACCTCTTGTAGACAAAAAAAAAAAAAAATTCCATCCAACTTTTCACATTTTCCTCTCCTTTCTACTTCTATTTCTAAGACTTGTTTCATAAAATACTCAAAGAACACATTGAAAAGAAAATCTGGAGCTGAATGTCTAGAGTTAAAATGTCTGTTTTTCAAATAAACACAATCTGGCATATTAGTTAAAAGCGATCATTTTCTAAGGTTCACATTTCCCTTTTTATAATAGTAAATTAATTCCAATAATGAATGATGTTGACAATGTTATTAAAACCCACAATTTTACAATGTTTCTTATTTTCAAGCCCTTGCTTGCCATGTGAATGGTTTTTGTTTTTTTTAAAGAGAGAGAGAGAGTGAGAATTTTAATACTTATTTTTTAGTTTTCGGCGGACACAACATCTTTGTGTGTGGTGCTGAGGATCAAACCAGGGCCGCACACATGCCAGGCAACATCCCCAACCCCCATGTGAATGGTTTTTGATTAAAAAGACTTGAGTTTGAATTATGGCTCTACCTCTTACTAGCCATGTGTGCCTGAATAAAATCTTAATCCATTTCTTTACATATAAAGCACCACCTACCTTCCAGTATTGTGACAATATGTAAATTACCTCACAGAGAGCTTTTTGTGTACTAGTTGTTCATTAAATAGAAGTATGGTTATTATTATAATTAGCTGTCATGTTTGCTGATATCTACTCATTAAATAATTTCACTATTTTCTTCTTAAGATGTGTCCTACTTTTATTTTTTCCTGGCTTGCAAAGCTATTGAGATAGGCTGGTGTGTGTTATACAATGTCTTTTGAATTAAAAACAAAACAAAACAAAAAAACTCACTAGGCCAGGCGAAGTGGCACACACCTGTAATCCCAGCAACAGCAGCTTGGGAGGCTGAAGAATGAGGATCACAAATCCAAAGGCAGTCTTAGGAACTTAGCAAGGTCCTAAGCAACTCAGCGAGACCCCATCTCAAAATAAAAAAAAATAAACGGCTGGGAATGTGACTCAGTAGTTAAGCACCCCTGGGTTCAATCCCCGGTACACAAAACAAAAACCAAACAGACAAAAATCTCACTGGACTATCCTAAGATATATTAAAAAGAGGGAAAAGTAGGCAGTTTTTAATTTTCAAATTCTGAAACATTTTACTGAACACCAGTCACGTGACAGTGAATTATAAAAATGCAACTTCTGCCTACCAATATCCTGATCATTTTTTAATATTTTTTTTAGTTGTAGATGGGCACACACACAAAAAAAAAGTCTTTATTTATTTATTTTTTATGTGGTGCTGAGGATAGAACCCTCTGCCTCACACGTGTGAGGCAAGCACTCTACCACTAAGCTACAGCCCCAGCCCTATTCTAATCATTTTTTCGCCCCGTCAACCTCTTTAAATTTCACCTAGTAGTCTTGTTCGGTTTTTACAGGGAGAGTTAACTTCTGAACAATTAGTACATTTTAGTAGTTTTTCTGCTGTCCTTTTCAGCAATAAAGACTTTAAATTTTTGTGTATTTGTTTTATATTCAGGTCACCAACTGGTGCATTGGTACCCACAAATAGCTCTCATGGTCTGGTTGCCATGGTCACATTTTCTCCTCAGAACCCACCCGCACATACACACCACTTCACATCACATTCTCAGCTAGGTTCAACAGCACATATCTGTCTCCCAGCTCTTAAGAGATTCTTTCCAGAAATGGACTTGGAAGAATCTCAGTAGATGGATGGGTGGGTGGATGGATGGATAGATAGATAGATAGATAGAAGGATGGATAGAGAGGGAGACAGAAGGATAGATAGAGAGATATAGACATAAATATGCATATAAAACTGCATTTCACAAACTTTGAAAACCAAATTAATAAGTGATCATGTATGTCAGTATTCTTCCAACTGTTTTGACTGGAACTCAGTTAAAAATAGATCTTATGTCAGAATACAGCCAACATACCTAAATACATGAACATAAATATTTAAAACAGAAATAAATTACAGAGAACAACGGTAACTCTTGCCATGTGCAACAGTTTCTGACATTTTCTATTGTTTCATCTAAAATGTTGCTTAAGACTCACTGAACTAATCCCCCACAATAAAAAAAAAAAAAAAATCACTATTGCAGTCTAACATCTCTGCATATTAGAGATAAAGAAACTGAGACCCAAGGAAATAAAGGGTCTTGTCCTAGGTCACCAAGAGTGATAAATGAACAAGCCAGAACCTGACTATTCTAACTCCCTGCCCAAGGCTGTTTTCAACCCAAAGTGAAACAAACATTCTAAATACTCCCCTCAGATAGGACTGGGGATCTGAAGCCTAAAACATGCTGCTACACTGAGAAAACAGGAGTATTTTGATTCTAAACAATGGTGAATACTGACCTCAGTCTGAACCTCCAATTTAGGCAGGTTTAATTTTTTCTAACTCAAGTCCACGGCCTAGCATGACTTGGCAAATAAGCAAATTTTTTTTTCTTTTCATTAACCCTTTCTCCAGCCACTGCAAATAACACAGGAAAAGCCACCGTTCTTCTCAGAGTTAGTTTTACTTTGATTACACATGCACAGGCATTGTTTGTCCATGAGAGACTGGCTGGCTTAGACACAGGAGTGAATAGTTCCTCTCTGCATTTACCAGGCTCATGGACAGCTGTTTTCTTCCCCACTAAGGCTGCTTAATTAAAATTTAAAACATCAAAACCACATAGGTCAATACGTGGACGCGAATGATCCAGAGCCTATGAGATATTAATGCTACTAACACTAGCAACCCCGGGCACTTTTAAAGCCTCAATTATAGAAAGTGGGATTGCTTAAGAACCGTCATTACAAACAGTATGGTAGCTTAAAATGTCAGTCTATCCACTGGCATCAGGTTGTGTGGGGTTTGTTTTTGTTATTTTGTCTTATATTCCTCCTTCTTATTGTGTGTGCCTGTATGGTCGGTCTGTCTGTCTGTGGATGCTGTTACAAGGAGGGAATCCTATAACAAGCCACAAACAGAGGCAGACTCCAGGGAACTGAAGGCCAAGCCCGGTGGTCCAGAGCACAAGAAGGCTTGGACCCTGAGCTATGGCAATGATCTCCCAGAAAACCTAACCCAGGCCCGGGAGGGTCGTGAGACGCACTAGCGGCGAAGAAGCAGCATGTGACCTGCCCTGAGCGCTGCGTGCCTCCTAGGGCACACGCAAGCCCCCAAAGCCCAAGGGCAAAGCGCTGGGGCCTCCTTAAATCAGAGCGCGCCAGCAGAGGGTGGGGTGCAAACTGCTGCGCAGCAGCTCCTGGGAGACACACAGACAGCAGGCGGGATGAAGGGCGGGCTGGAGAACCCTAAAATTAGTGCTCCGGAAGCAGGGGCAGTGCACCGCGGCGCGGAGATGGCGGCCACCGGAGCGCCGTCCCCAAGGCGCGCGGTCCCTCTGAGCCTTCCCAGCGCACGAGGACCAGGAGGGCGACCAATGCAGGAGGCAGGAAGAAGAAAGGAAGAACGTGGGACCACGTGTAGCCTCCTGAGACTCAGGGGTCCATTGCTCCTCCCCCAAATGCGGCAGAAATTTTAAGAGCTTCAGAATTTAAAACCCCAGAATGCTCCAGAATTCTTGTTGTTGAACTTGAAATTTGGTTACCTCGTTTTCAATGAGATCTTTCCTTTCCTGAGTTTTCATTTAAACACGTTTCTCTCCTCTCCCATTCCTCAAACAGAATGATGTTGCTCTTTGATTTGAGGGGTCTGGGGGTTGTTTCTGTTTTAGTTTGGGGGGTTCCTTGTTTGGTTGGGGTGGTGGGGAGGCTGGGGGTGGAGTTTGCATTCGTATATCTCTTAGCAAGATAAACAGTTCTGAAGGTCAGATGGCTCCCCACTGGGCCCTCTGAAAAGATGATTCTCCATCAACGTTTTTTCTTGAAAATCCAAATTGTTTAAGTCCCAACTATTTTAGATATTCCAATAATGCATTGAAAACCTACCTTTTAATGATTAACTATTAGGAACATCCCAAAATACAATTATCAAGATTCTGAAAGCTATTATAAGGAAATCTGTGAAATGGAAATATGTGCTAGCCAAGATCAAATACAGAATTAAAAAAAAAACTGTAGTTATATTTAGGACTACAAAAATGGTAAATTGAATGACACAATATTTGGAAACCAAAAGTCATTTAAGACAGACACACTTATTATATAACTAGAATTTTTGAATAATATATGCATAGTAATGTTAAATCAGCCAGTAATACAACTTAAACATATTCACGGAGTGACATCTCACCCCTAGCATCTTTTAGCCTCCCCTCTGCAGTTGGCCCCTTACCTTTATTTTCAGAATCTTTCATTCTCTGCTTCCTCCCTCTGCTGCCAATAAGCAGAAAAGTCCAGCTGATTCTGCAACCCTGACTTTTGATTTGTCATTCACAGACAGCGGTCTCGGGGGCGAAGTCCCTCAGCGGAGGAGCACCCAGGCTATAATTGCATGCAAGTCAGTGTGCGGGGTTATAATTTTGCTTATGCTAGAGCGGAAAGGATGGGGATGAAGGCAGACGTAAACACAACTTCCAAAACATGGCATGGAACCGGATCCGGAGCCAGACTTGCCTTTCCTTCCCTCAGGATAAGGAACCAATTGTTTAGCGCCTCCTTGCCTCAGGAAAGATTTGGTTCACATTGAAAGGGCAATGTCTATGCCATGTGCTGGGCTTCTTTTCAAACAGTAACTGCATTTTTTAAAGGGGATTAGGAGCCCTGTGTTTTGTTTCCTCTTACATATTCATTCATTGCTTCATTCATCTCTTCAACAACATTTTTTACCGATGTGGTTCAAGAACCATGCTAGGCAATGAGGATACAACAGTGCACTGAGACCGGTCCCCAGTACTCACAAATGCTCCCAGCTGTTCTGAAACAAAAGCATAGGGTGCAATACAAGGGTCTGGTGCATGGACACAGATTACTGAATTCATTCCCCCCAGGTGTAAGTTGACAGTCAAGGAGACTTTGGTTGGTTGTAAGCCATTGGGTGGCTCAGCCAGGAATAGGTATGAGGAAGCCATACCAAGAGATCCCTCAGTGGAAGGGTAAGGAAATTTCAGGCAAATCTTCCCATCATTCAATTCAAGCTTACTTCATATCCTTATGCAACTTGGAATCATTAATTCACTCTTTGATCATTCACTCAACAAATGATTATTTGTGCCAGGCACTATTCTACCTGTTAGGGTTTTCGAGTACAAAAACAAACCAAATGCCTGCTCCCATGACTATTACATTCTGGTGGGAGGATTCAGACATGCAGTGGGCAAACAGAGTCATATAATAAATGGCAGTAAATGCTGTAAAGAAAAATGAAGCATGGTAATCAGGTTACAGAGGTGCCATTTTAGATAAGGAAGCCAAGTGAGGTGACATTTAACTCATGGAAAATAGGTCAGGATCAGTCTTCCAAACATCTTCACTCAGAATTCTTTTTATTGTTGTTGTTGTTATTTGCTTGTTTAAGTTCAAACCATGACAACTTCCTCTATTCCATATGCCCTCACTGATATCTGGTGTTTGTTCTCCATTATTCAGATTGGTAAACTGATACCCATAAGGATTAACTGACCCAATCTAAAACCTAACTAAGCTGGGAGAAAAACAACAAAAAGAAATATATCTATCTGTCGCTCTCATCCACAGAATTGCTGGGTTAAATACAATATTGACACAGAAAATTTCCTGGACTAGGAGTCAAGAGAAGAGGTTGAAGACCTCTCTCTCTGCCTACCAATTATTAACTGAGTGTGTAAGGCAGATGATTTAGCCTCTCTACCATCAGTTTCCTTGTGTGTAAAATGGGCTAATCATACCTTCCCTGGATATATACCAGGCTGTTTGCAAGATCAAAAGAGAGAACAGATGCAGTACTTTGTAAACTAAGCACTCTATAAATGCAAGGTATAATTACCAACTGCTTGGGTACATTTAAGAGGACTAATTGCCAGTGTTCAGCTACTTATTATGCAGCCAAGAGTCAAAGAAGGCTATGGAGTGAAAGACTTCATGACCACTAGTGCTCCCTGGGGGTGATTCCTAGCTGCTAAAATTTGAAGACTCCCTGGAAGTTTGGAAGATTTTAAGGTTGTTTTGTTTTCTTTTGTGTTTTGTTTTTCTGGTTTCCATCTTTCCTTGACAGTAATGCCTTTTTGCTCTTGTTTGACAACTTAAGACCAATCAGGAATATGCTGCTATAATTTTGATCTTGAGTGACCTCCAATGTGTTAAAGGCTTTGTCCCCAAGGTGGTAGAACCTTTAAGACTTGGAACCTAGAGGGAGATCTTTAAGTCAAGGTATAGCCTCAAAGGGCACTGTGGGACCCCAAACCTTTGTCTTTTTCTTTGCTTCCTGGTCATGAATCGAACAGTTTTGTTCTACCACATGCACCTGCCATGATGTGCTGCCTTACCACAAGCCCCCCAAAATAAAGCCAGTCATGGACTGGAACCTCCAAAACAGTGAGCTAAAAATAAACATTTTTTCTTTATAAGTCATCTCAGGGATTTTGTTACAGTGATAGAAAGCTCCTAATACACGTGCCTTCCTTATAACTCCTCACTGGCCACCGAATGAGGCACTGGCCTATACATCACATCAAAGATACGGGCATCTCTGCCTTCAAAAACTAAGTTCAGAACAGTCAAAAAGTTACCAGTAGAAGCACATTTCAGAGCTGAGAAGGCTGAGGAATTTATGCACCATTTCATTCAATAGTATTCTTAGTGCCAGGTACTGCTCTGAACAAATAAGAATGACACAGAGCCAAAAAAAATTCTCTGTCCTCAGAAGCTTGTGGTCTCAGGTCAAGAAGTTTCCACAAGGTGTGCTAACTTACTGAGTTAGGCAAAGGGATGTCCAGACCTGGGCTGAATAGTGGGGCAAGGGCTCTGAAAAGGCTAGCAAGTTCTGCCATTTACTGACCACTAAGGATAGTTGGGACAAATTTTTGCACCTCTCCAAGTTTCCATTCCTGATCTGTAAGATGAAGATAAAAATGGTACATATCCCCTAGGGACAGTAGAGGTTCAAATGAGTTAAAACATGTAAAGTATGTGGCAGGAAGTTTGACGCACAAAGTAGGGCTCCATAATTATTGTAAGATTGTTACCTTTGACCTGGGTCAAGTTTAGCCCTCTGAGTCTCAGTCTCCTCATAAAATATGAAAAATAATAACTAGTTTGTATGGTTATTATGAGAGGATATACATATCAACGGGATATATAGCCCTTGGCATAAAGGAGTAGCTAACCACTGACCTGTCTCACTCTAGGCCCCTTTTAATCAAACAAGCTGCTCCAGGGTGGGGGTGGGGAGATGAAGACTGGGAGTAGTAAGAAAGTGGGAGAAGGGAAAGAGGGCTGCCATTCTATATTCTTCATCTATTTTTTTTTAAGTGTGGTCATTGCTAGGGGTACCTGCATCTTACCCAACATTGTTGGAAAGTTTCAAGTCTTCAGAAAAGTCAAAAAAATTGTACAGTGAGCTCCATGTTCAGGTTCATTTTGGTATATTTGGTACATGTGTCTATTAATCCTTGATTTTTTTTTAATATTAAGTTGAGAGGCCAGGGTTATGGCTCAGTGGTGGGAGTGCTTGCCTAGCATGCACGTGAGGCACAGGGTTCAATCCCTGGTATTACATAAAAATACACAAATAAATATTGTGTCCATCTACAGCTAAAAAAAAAAAAAAGAAATTTTAAAAATATTAAGTTGAAGCATTTTGAAGGTATCATTAAATAAAAAGCCTTTGTTTCCCCTCCTGACACCACACCAAAGCTTTAGTCCCCTGATTCCCTGGCCATTCCTTCCAGCATCAGATGAATACTCACAAGTCTTGCACTGCCCCACAGTAATCCCCGAGGCCACACCTCATGGAGGGACAATTAACGGCCTTAAATTTTGGAGTTCTCCACAACAAAGCAACTCTCTGGCAGACCCCAACCTTCAAATAAATTGGAATAATGAAAACAAGGACCACTATAAGCAGGCACGGCTGGGCTTGATGTTCTGTCTCAATAACTGCATTGAGAGGATTCAGGCAGGCTCCACTGGCCACTAAGTCCCTCCACAGCTCTGCACATTCCTTCTCTTGTTAGATGCCACTCCTGAGTCACTAGACTGGTGAGTCATGCCCAGTAGGCGAGGCCATCTTGAGAGCAGATCGAAGAGAATTTTCAAGAACAACAGAGTAAGACTCTGAACTCAAAGGGAATAAGGATTCTTATTGTCCTGGCATTTAAAAAAAAAAAGGGGGGGGGGGAACAACCCTGCTGTAATATTGGGGGTTAAATCTCTAAGCTGCAACTTTTACTCTGAAGAAAGACTGGCACAGAAAAATAAAATAAAATTAAAAACACTTCTATAATTCCTTTGAAACTTTTGTGGCACTTTTATTTCTTGCTTAGTGGACAGGTAAGCAAAGAGAGACCCAGAAGATACATCCCTTACTAGACAGACCAAATGTCTTTCTGATGAGGCTGGAGCCTCTTCTAGCTTCATCATTCATTCCCTAAACATGCCAGGGTGAGGTGAAGGAGGGTGGCTTCCCCTCCTCCATCCCACCTGCTCTTCCTCAGTCCAGCCAGGGCTCTGGTTTGCTCAGAGCACCTAAATGACCATAAAGAGGTGAGGCAAAGAGAGAAAAACTGCTGATGTGTTGGGGGTGGGGTGGAGGTGTATGATTAGGGAATCAGCCACAGAAGAGAGCAACACCGCTATAAGAAAAGCTGGTTAGGGCTGGGGTTGTAGCTCAGTGGTAGAGCCTTGCCTAGCACATGTGAGACACTGGGTTCAATCCTTAGCACCACATAAAAATAAATAAATAAAATAAAGGTGTTGTGTCCATCTCCAACTAAAACAATTATTGAAAGAAAGAAAGAAAGAAAGAAAGAAAGAAAGAAAGAAAGAAAGAAAGAAAGAAAGAAAGAAAGAAAGAAAGAAAGTAAGTCAGACCAGTTAAAGTCCTGTGACTTCAAACTACCAGGCAAGGGGAAGGAAAGTGATATATGAAGCACCTCCAACCTGCCAAGTGATTTTCTATTGCCATTGTCATACATTTATCAAGAACTTATCGGTCAAAGAGTATCTTTAAGGATGCTCACAGCAGGCTACCTGGATTTGAATTCCAGGGTACTAGCTGTGTAACTTTGGAAATAAAAGAAAGGTTCTCTCTGCTCTACCTTTCCTCATTTATAAAGTAGGGATTACTGTAAGAATAAAAAATAAAATAAAAACATGCACTGTTTCAGACTGTAGCTGTCATACAATAAGAGTGGAAACAAGTTAACTCTTGCCCATCCCAGTTTTCTAGATGAGGAAAAAAATGAAGTAAAAAGAGTCAAGGTCACTTGCCAAGACCAGGGAGGGGAAGGAAATCATCCCATTATTTTCCTTTTATTGGTGAAAGCTTGGGAGTCCAGGAGGGTCTGATTAACATATTCAGTACACAGTTAGCAAACAGAAGAACTGAGTTAAGCCCACATTTGCTGGCTTGAAAGCCCTTGCTCATTCCACAGGTCACAGGTTCTCAAACTTCCATGTGCATCAGAATCACTTGTCAAGACACAGGTTTCTGAGCCCTGTCCCCAGAGTTTCCAGTTTGGTAGTTCTGAGGTAAGTGCTGAGAATTTGCATTTTTAACAAGTTCAAGGGTGATGTTGATGCTGTTGGTCTAGAGAACATGGTCAGAGAACCATGGCTCTACAATCGTGTACCTGTCTGCAGAAAGGAACACAGGAGAAGGAATCAGACCTAATATTGTAGGTCCATTGGATTTTCCCACTCGGGCAAAAGACTGGTTAGCTAACATATCTTGTTTTTACACAGTCTTTTCATATTTATGACCTCACCTGATCTTTTCAATAACCTTGGGAATAAGCTGGATAGGTATGATTGTCTTCATTTAATGTGATTTGTTTTTAGGAATAGGTTTTCAGAAAATGACAATAAGAGACAAACCCACCAATTACCGGGCAAGGGTTCTATGCTCCTCTCCAACTAACCTGTCCTAGAAAGTACTTCCTGCTGATGCAGCCTGACTCTAGTTCCAGCTGTGTTTTCCCAGGGCTGATCATAGCTCAGGCCAGGACTCCCTGCCCCAGGAGGGTCTGGATAAAGTGATTTCTCCTGGGAGGAATTCAGGGTCAATTATCAACAATATTTCTAGGACTAGCAAAGTCTACTGATCACAAAGTATTTTCACTCTCTGTTCACTCCCTTTTCTGTAAAAGCTTTGATATTTGACTAAAATAGCATTCTCTGGAAAGAACAGATGCATTTGAAGGGCTAATTCCACCCAGCACAGCTTGCCTATTCCCATTCAGAACTACTTACATGGTAGATTTTTTAAGCTGTTTTTTTTTTTTTAAAGAGAGAGAGAGAGAGAGAGAGAGAGAGAGAAAGAAAGAATTTTAATATTTATTTTTTAGTTTTCGGCGGACACAACATCTTTGTATGTGGTGCTGAGGATCGAACCCGGGCCGCAGCATGCCAGGCAAGCGCGCTACCGCTTGAGCCACATCCCCAGCCCTTTTTAAGCTGTTTTGACATCTAAATCAAATAAACGACTAGCATCTAGAATATGTAAAGAAGTCCTATAAATAAATAAGAAAAACTACTGAAGACAAGCTTAATGGTACCTTGTAAAGTAATTTATTTGTGCTTTCATATAACTGATATCATGGAAACGCCCATAAGTGGATTGTTTTGAAATTTAAACAAATAAAAATTAAAAGAAAATACTTACAGAAAAAAAAAAACTACCAAGTAAAAGATTAGGAAAAGATATGAACAAGCTTTTCATAGAGGTTCTCATAAGCATGGCCAATATTCAGGTAAAGAGACAAGAAAAGACACTCAACTTCATTATTCATCGAGGAAATCAACATAAAATAAGTATACATTCCACACCCATCAGATTGGCAAGCATTAAAAAAATCTAGCAATAGATAAATAGATGGAACTGGAGAACATCATGCTAAGTGAAATAAACCAGACTCAGAAAGTTAAGGGTAGAATTTTTCTCTCACATGCAGAAGCTAGAGAAAGAGAGAAAAATGTGAATTAAAAGAGGGGGATCTCATGAAAAAAAGAAGAGAGATGAATAGAGTAGAAGAAAGGCCTCAAAAAGGGGAGGGGGAAGAGAAAGCATGGGGAAGTACTCAGGAATGAAATCTACCAAATTATGCTATGTCCACGTACAAATATAACACAATGGTTCATATATGTAAATATATTGTGATAATGAAGTAATTAAAATAATAATTATAGAATGGAGAGCAGTAGAGTGGAACAAACCAGATCACGGGGAGGGAAGAGGGGAAGAAAAGGGAAGGTACTGGGGAATTAATTGATCAAATTATGTTATGTGCATGTACAAATATGGTATAATGAATCCCACTATTATGTATAATTATAAAGCACCCATAGATTTTTTTTAAAAGTCTAGCAATGAAATCATGAATCTCATACATTGCTGATAAGAACTAAAATAGCATGAACATATGGATATTTACTTGTTAATATCCCAAACTTAAGAAGAAAAAGAATATGTCCTCTGATCCAGTAATTGTCCTTCTAGGTATTAATATTATAGCTATAGTCACAAATGTTCAGACTCATTCTGGTTCGAGCTATACAGGAGTGAAATAATTCATTCATTCTGAACATATTTATTGAATATCTACTCTGTACAGGATACAGCATTAGGATGAAAAGATGCCAAGAGTCCCTAGAAGCCATGGTCTTTCTTACCTTCAGCCTCTGTGTTGTGAGGGGTGGAAGATGAGAGAAAGAAGGATGCTGGTGCAGAAGAACTTTTGCTTTGCCCAAAAGATTTAGCTGTCCCCAAATATCCTCCAGCTATGATCTTTCCCATTGCTCACTGATTTGGGGAGCGATCATATTGTCAAAGACCTGGACTCAAATACATAAAAATAACAACCAGCCCTTTGTGAGTCTCTATGTGT
Source organism: Marmota marmota marmota (assembly GCF_001458135.2). Lineage (NCBI taxonomy): Eukaryota > Metazoa > Chordata > Mammalia > Rodentia > Sciuridae > Marmota > Marmota marmota. Next base: position 1,916,795 of record NW_026000082.1, read on the forward strand.
TAGGAACTCATTTAATCATCATAGTAACATGACATACAAATTTTCATCTCCGTTTTATAGATGATAATTAAGTTTTAAAAAGATTAAGTACTATGTTAACTTTTTGTCACTGTGACCCAAATACCTGACAAACAACTTAAAGGAGGAAAGATTTATTTTAGCTCATTGTTTCAGAGGTTCTAGTCCATAGTCAGCTGGCTCCATTCCTTCTAGGCCTGTGATCAGGCAAAGCAGTATGTCCTGGTGCCAAGGTGTTGCAGAGCAAAGCTGCTCACCTCATAGTCCAGGAAGCGGAGAGGAGTGCGTGTTACGGACAGGATGTAGTCCCCAAAGACACACCCCCAAGGACCAATTCCCTCCAAATATGCCCCACCTCCTGCAGTTTTTATCACCTCCCAATAATGCCATCAGCTATGAATCCCTCAATGGATTAAGCCATTCATGAGGTCATAGCCCTTGTGATCCTGTTGCGGAGAATAGACAGGCAAGACACCAAATAGGAACCGGAAGCAGATTTATTTGGCTATAGCCAGATTCAGAGGGCAGAGCTTTCACTGTAATCAATCCATCCCCTGAACTCCGTCCATCGGAATTCAGGCAGTTTTGGAACTTTATACCCAGCACGTAAGAGGAGTGGATCAGAAGTTCACAGTCTGCAGAAGATCACACAAAAGCAGCATTTTCTTTCACTGTTCTGGGCAAGTTAACCCTTCAAGGACAGTGCCTGAGAAGCTCTCCTTTTAGTTTTCTCCCCCTGCTAGCTGTTACCATGGAGCCCAATTAGTAACTTCTTCTCTTTGAAATGTAAACACCTCTGTGAATCTCCAGACCAAGACCAGAGACCTAGTTAAAAGAATGTTTTTCTTATCACACTCTGCATTTGCAAGCACGCTTCTATTATATATGTTGTTATTTATATTAAATAGTCCATAAATGTTTGTGAAAAACTAGTAAAGGGGGCTGGGTTGTGGCTCAGTGGTAGAGCACTTGCCTAGGACATGTGAGGCCCTGGGTTCATCCTCAGCACCACATAAAAATAATAAAATAATAAAGGTATTGTGTCTATCTACAACTAAAAAAAAAAAAAAACTGGTAAAGGGGTGTTCAGCACCTGGAGTGCTGATCGATTCCAAGCAAAGCCAAGTAAGATAGAGCAACAGGAAATAAGTAGTTTAACGACACTGAACTCTTCTGTAGAGATTCTTGTGCTGATAAGATCAATTATGGTGAAGACTTCTGGAGAAGCTTAATTAAAATTTTCTGTGGAAGACAGGGTGATACTATAATCAATTTCCAAAGTCTCCACCTCTGAACAATGTTGCATTGGGGACCATGCATGCCATCAACACATGAGTTTTTGGGGGACACTTCATATCTAAACCATAACAAGTATCCTGGCTAAGATCACACAGCTTATTAGTGTGCCACATGTTAGTGTCATATTATAATCCCAGTCTAACATCAAAGCTATGATTCTGGAAGCCCAAAGTGATATTGATATCATCGTAAGAAATTCAGACCACTCTTGAAAATATCAAATATAATTAGGATATAGATTTCTTTCACTACACAATATATATTAATTTTACTTTGGCCCTCCATGAATATAGACACTAAAATATATTTATTTTGCTCAGGGAGATGTGATAGGGTAATTCACAGGTAGTCAGGCCTGAGCCAGACACTCACCAGTCACGTGACTGCCTATATGCCACTCAGTGTCTCTAGATTCACCTTCCTCGGGTTATAAAATGAGGCAAATAAGTAACATCTGCCCTCTCTCCTTCCAGGGGTATTATCAAGATCTGAGAAAGATCTTGTAGTTGAACTACTCTATAAAGTATCTTATAATAGAAGATATTATAATAGCCTTATCCACAGAGTGTATTGGGGAAAGAAAGAGAAATAAATAGTAGAAAAATGTAGGGAACAGATAAAATCCCACCTACGAACTATACTTGGAAGCAATGGGTGAACTCCTAGGACAGGAACACAGAAACAGAGAGTAGAGGATGCTGTGCATGTAGTATAGACTTGGTTCATAAATTTAAAAACTGGAACACTTATTCTAACTCGTTACTATAGTGGCAATATCCTTTACTCCTCTTTTGTAAACATTCATACAATTCCTGGAACCACACTCTGTATGCAATTGCCTTTCAAGGAATACCTGTTGCAATCCCCAATCTCAACCAAGTTAAAGAAAAGAAGTTCTCAGCCTTCAGCCCTAGGATTCAGCAACAGCTCTTGACGACAGGAGAAAATTTTACTGGCAAACTGTCTAAAAGTAGGAACACATACCTTGAAAGTCAAGCAAGATGACAATTTCAACCTACAGAATCTCCCTAACTACACTACCAGAAAAGTTTGTTTCCAGTGCAATAAATAAATATTTGAAAGGTAACTATTACTGGTCTTTGTCAAATTTATTCTTATAATGCTTACCATGTGCCAGCACCTTATAAACTTTAATTCATTGGATTCATTCATGCATTCAATCCTCAGAACAAAGGGGTGGAGGTGACTATCAGTGACAGGACCCAGGTGCCATCTGGTTTCTGCCCTAGATCAGGTCAGCCATTTTAGAAATCAAGGCATGTCAGCCTCTCAGAGCAAGCATCTTTGAATGATGAAAACAGACAAAATTCTCCCCATCTCCCCACACACAAGCCAATGCTGTGCAGGTGTCTACAAAGTGCCAAGCCCTGCACTTAGCCTAGTGGGAGAAGAAAAGATGAATGCGCTTTTGACAGCCAAAATACCAGATGAAGTGACAAATGCCCTACAGGTGATGAAATTCTAAAGGAGAGGTTACAGGTGGCAGGAACCTCAGGAAAAGCTTCAGGGAGATGATGACATCTGACTAGTCTTGGCAAAGGATTAGGAAGCAGCCAGGCTGAGCAATGAGAGCATGGCCATTGCAGAAAGAGAGAAGTCAGAGGCAGCCAGCATGTCATTTCCTTGCTTGATCACTTCCCAGCTCACTTAGAATAAACTCCCCACACCTTCCCCTGGCCTGCTGGGGCATTGAGTCCAGTCTTGTGTCCCCCCTTCCCCTTGCTGGGCTCCAGGAAACCATTCCACAAGTTATTCCCCGAGGCAAGCAAGCACTCCTCTGGCTGCCTGCCAGAAGAACCCAGTCAGGCTCAGGTCTCCACTGGATGGCCCTGCTTTAGGGGGGCTTCCTGTGCACCTTCCTTTCCCTCTCCCAGCTTCATTCCTCCCAATTACCCACAGCCCTGCCAGATGAGGGGTGTGTCTGTTTTACGTGTGGAATGACCGCCATCTCTAGAAGCAGTTCCACAAGGAGGAGGCTTGATATTTTGTTCCCTTCGGGCCCCAGCAGAGAGAGGGACTCCATACAAACTGTGGAATGAATGGATGGAGTGAGTCAGTGACTAGACGGAAGTGAATTAAGGCCCTAGTGAGGACAGGATGAAGTGTGCTTGGAAAGTAGTTTATCGTGGCTAGAGTTTAGGAGGTAACCCGGGAGTGTCCGCAGACGGGTTAGAAAATGGGTAGGTTGAGTCCAGATGGGGAGGACCTTGCTTTCGGATGAAGTCCCTCGACGATACTGCATTGCAGGCTCCAGGCCAGGTGTGGGGGGACCGGCTACGGGGATGCAAACCTGAGAAAGATCGCGTCGCCTGGCCTGCATTCCCTCTGTGCAAAGCCAAAGGGACAGACAGGAAGGTCTAGGCGCGTGGGGGAGAGGTGCTGGAACCGACCCTGCGCTTCACCGAGGTCCCCCATGGAGCTCCTGAGTGGTCTTGTCCCCGCAGCCGACCGAGGGTCGACGTGGGGGGTCGCCCGGGCCGGGCATCCAGGCCCCCCCACCTACCTGCGGATCCAGGGCCGCTAACACTGCCCACTGCCCTAGAGGCGGCCACGGCCGCGGAGCCACCGCGGCGCCCAGCAGCTGGAGGCCGGCGCGGGCGGGTAACAGGTCCCCGCCGACCGCGCCCACACTCACCCAGCGCCGCCTCGCGAGCCCAGCGCGTCCTCCAGTGCCTCCGGGTCGCCTTCCACTGCCGCAGCGACGAAAACAGCCTCCGGCTCTTCTTGCCTCTTTTCTCAGTCGCGCCCATCGGTGCGCCCGCGCCCCTCCCCCACTGCCGCCGCCTCGGCCCGAGGGTCACCGCTCTCTGTCACCGCAGCCGCGCGTCTGCCAGGTGCCCGGCCGCCGCCCGGGTGGACGCGGCCAGTGGGGGGAGGAGCTTTCGGAGGGGAAACCGAACCCGCAGGAGGCGGCGGGCGGGGGCCGGGTCGCGCTGCGCCGCTCGGCCTGCGAGCACTGAACAGGTGCAGGCTGAAGTCACAGCCCTTCACTCAGTGCCCAAGTACTGTCTTGTTAGGCT
>NW_026000082.1:1921169-1923669 GCF_001458135.2 Marmota marmota marmota
GGGGGGGGGGGGCGGGAATCAAAACGACGACACTGCCAGGCTGCAATAATAATAGCTAGTATTTGGGGAGTGTTTTTCATATGCCAATGGTATTTTCAGGGAAGTGAAACAATTAATACTTAACCTCACAGATTGGGAAACTGCACAAGAGAGCAAATTACATATCTAAAAACCTCCATAACAGTTAAATGTCTCTTGTAATTAGAGAAATACAAATTAAAACTCCACTGAGATTTCATCTTATTCCAGGAAGAATGCCAATTATCAAGAATACAAATAACAATAAATGTTGGCAAGGATGTGGGGGAAAAGGCGCACTCATACACTGCTGGTGGATTGCAGATTGGTGCGCCACTATGGAAAGCAGTGTAAAGATTCCTTAGAACACTGGAAATGGAACCACCATTTGACCCAGTTATCCCACTCCTGGGTATATATCCAAAAGAATTAAAATCAGCATACTATAGTGATGCAGCCACATCAATGTTTATAGCAGCTCAATTCACAATAGCTAAGCTATGAAACTAACCTAGGTACCCTTCAACAGATGAATGGATAAAGAAAATGTGATACACACACACACACACACACAAAATGGAATGTTACTCAGCCATAAAGAATAATGAAATTATGGCATTTGATGGTAAATGCACGGAATTGGATATTATCATGCTAAGTGAAAATAAGCCAGTCCTCAAAATCCAAAGGCCAAATGTTCTCTTGAATATGTGGATACTAACATACAATAACGGGGGGGGTAGAATAGAAATTCATTGGATTAAAGGGGAATGAAGTGAAGGGATAAGGGATGGGGATAGGAAAGACAGTAGACTGAATCAGACATAACTTTCCTATGTTCATATATGAATACATGATCAGAGTAACTCCACATCATGTACAACTAAGAATAAAAAGCTGTACTCCATGTATATATAATATGTCAAAATACATTCTACTGTCATGTATATCTAAAAAGAAAAAAAAATTCATCTTTATTTACTTTTATGTGGTGCTGAGGGTGGAAACCAGTGCCTCACACATGCTAGGCAAGCACTCTACTACTGAGCCACAATCCCAGCCTAAAAAGAACAAATGTTTTTAAAAAGTTAAATGTTGGGTCAAATCATATAATTGCCATTTTTATAGGTCCAAACAATTGATTATCAGACAAGAGCTTCACTAGGTGGTCAAATTTAAAATCACCAACGGAGGCAGATGAAAACTGAATGTGCCCAGATGTAATACATTCAGAAAGACATGTTGCCTATGGAGAATTCTGGCCAAAAAAGAACAACCTCCTGGGCTGGGGTTACAGCTCAATGGTAGGAGTGCTTGCCTAACATGTGTGAGGCACTGGGTTCGAGTCTCAGCACCACATGAAAATAGTTATCCAAGCACCAAAATAACAAATAACCCAATCAATAAATGGGCCAAGGACATGAACAGACACTTCTCAGAAGAGGATTACAATCAATCAACAAATATATGAAAAAAATGTTCATCATCTCTCGCAATTAGAGAAATGCAAATCAAAACTCCTCTGAGGTATCATCTCACTCCAGTAAGAATGGCAGCTATTATCAAGATAAACAACAATAAATGCACACTCATACATTGTTGGTGGGACTGCAAATTGGTGCAGCCAATGTGGAAAGCAGTATGAAGATTCCTTGGAAAACCGGGAATGGAACCACCATTTGACCCAGCTATCCCTCTCCTCATTCTATACCCAAAGGACTTAAAAACAGCATACTATAGGGACACAGCCACATCAATGTTTATAGCAGCACAATTCACAATAGCTAAACTGTGGAACCAACCTAGATGCCCCTCAGTAGATGAATGATTTTTTTAAATGTGGCATATATACACAATGGAATATGACTCAGCGATAAAAGAGAATAAAATTATAGCATTTGCAGGTAAATGGATGGCGTTGGAGAAAATAATGCTAAGAAAATAATCCCCCAAAAGAACAAATGCCGAATGTTTTCTTGGATATAAGGTGACTGACCCATAATGGGGTAGGGAGGGGGAGCATGGGATGAATAGACGAACTCTAGATAAGACAGAGGGGTGGGAGGGGAAGGATGGAGGCAGGTGATTAGCAATGATGGTGGAATGTGATAGACATCATTATCCAAAGTACATGTATGAAGACATGAATTGGTGTGAACATAACTTTATATACAAACAGAGATATGAACAATTGTGCTCTATATGTGTAATAAGAATGGTAATGCTTTCTACTGTCATATATTTAAAAAATAAAATCAATCTGAAAAGAAAATAGTTGTCCATCTACAACTAAAAATAATAATAATAAAAGAAAACAACAGCTGTTTAAAAAAAAAGAACAATATCAATCTAATAATCATGAGGAAACATCAGATAAACCCAAAATGAGGACTATACTATTATAAGGGATGGGGTGGAGGGTGACTGGATGCTGTGGCCTATGCCTGTAATTCCAGCTACTCAGGAGCCTGAAGCAGGAGGA
>NW_026000082.1:1925034-1958824 GCF_001458135.2 Marmota marmota marmota
CCCCGCCCCCCCGGCAGACACAACATCTTTGTGTGTATGTGGTGCTGAGGATCGAACCCGGGCCGCACGCATACCAGGCGAGCGCGCTACCGCTTGAGCCACATCCCCAGCCCCCGCCACCTGCATTTCAAAAACAAAGAGGACTTCAGAAAAGAAACAGATGGCTTAGAAATTCCCTTCCAGCTTCTCCTACCATATTTCCCTGCGTGTCCTCACTAACTTATTTTAAAATACAGCTAAGTGTTAATAGCTCCAGGAGGCCTGGCTTAGATTTACCTTGACTTCCATTTTCTTAGCACATCCAGAGGATTTGATCTGCTCCTAGAGGGACCCAGCTGCTGAACCCTTTTGACTTCACTGGTTAGGAAAAGATGAGAGGGACATTCTTTGACTTGCCCTTTTTGTCCAAACATCATGTGACTTCATGGCATTCCTCCAACTCAGAGCTGAAACAAGGCTGGGAGCCTCTGGCTCCCACAGTTACAACATGCTCCAGGCAGATCCAGTGGAGAGCCAATCCCTAGAGCCATGGGAAAAGAATGCAGCCTGAGAGAAGATCTTCCAATGAGTGGAAATGCTCAAGGACCCTGAGGCACATTCATGAGCATTAGCAATGTGGAATTTCTTTTCAAATGTCAAAAATTCAAATCAAATAAACCTACTTATTTGTATGTCTGGCTTACTGGGCAAGGAGAAAAAAGAAGGAAAAAATATTAATTCTGCTCATGTCATTGTTTTTACAAACCTAGGTACAAAAGGATTCAAAGGACAGTCCTCAAAATCAATGAGACATAGTATTTGTGTGTGTGTATTTGTACATGATGTATGTGTATGATGGGAGAGAAGCCTAGACTTCCCTGCAAGGCAGAGCCAGGAAAATTGTGGTTCTGCTGCTTAGTAACTGTGCAACCTCACCCAACTTGCTTACCTTCTCTGTCTCAGTTTCTCCATCTGTAAAATGAAAATGGTAAACAGTACTACCTCAAAATTGTGATAAGTTTTACTATCACACGTAAAAGATCAAATGGGCTCAATAAGTAGTAGCTTGTTATAATACTATGTCCATTTACAGAGAAAATTACAGATTAAAAAGCATTTTTTTCTCAATGGATAAATAAATGGGTGTATGCCTTTTAAAAGAGAAATGAAAAGGTTTGAATCTTTGACAAAGATCACATTCTTCAAACTTCATGATTTAAATGTGACTCTCCTAGTATGCCTGAGTGGCCCTGTTACTTCCACACCCTTACAGAAAATTCCTGAATATAAACCAAACTGGATAATCTAAAGGCATCCCAAACTCCTCTGGAGTCACTGGAATAGTGTTGCTTCATGTTTCAGTTGTCCCATTGGGGGTGCCAACAGGATGATTAGCAATGCTGGGAATGATGAAGAGTAGTCTCCATGTTAAGTGGATTTTTCAAGCTGAAGTTCTCCAGGTTGGCTAAATTAAAGAGCAATACCTACTAAAGCTCCCCAGTCATAACAAGTGGCAGTACTGGGTGTGAGAAGAGGGATAACTGCTCCAGTAAAATGTCTCAGGGCTTCCAAACAACTTGTTTCAATTGCCTACTGCTGCCCAATAAACCAAAGCTTAAGAGCTTAAAATAACCACAATCACATACTCGTTGACAGTTTTGCAATTTGGGCAGGGCTTAGAGGAGGCAGCTCATTTCCACGTAGTGTCAGATGAGGTTACTGGGGGGCTTGGAGTTCTGCTTCTAGGAACTTCAAGGCACTTTGAGGAATGTCACCCATATACTTAACAAGATGGCCTGCCTGTCAAGTGGGAGTGAGCTAAGAGCTTGATTCTGCTCCACGTGGTGGCATGAACTTCCTCACAACATGGTGATAGGTTCCAGAAGGAAGAAGCCAATGCCCCCAGGCTTTCTTAAAGCATAGCCCAAAGATGTCCTTAAACTACTTCCTGCACATTCCATCAGTCAAGTCAGTCGCAGACTCAGCTCTTTAAGAAAGAAGTCCAAGACTGCATTTCTTGCTGGGAGGAGCAGTAGGTACACACAATGGGCACATGTTGGTAGATCACCTCCAGATTCTAGCTGGCACAGGACTGCACCTATCCAGATTCTTATAACTAGCTACAATATACAGTGTGCTAAACTCCACATCTTCAGAGAAAAGGGGTTCTGGAAGGGACCCATTCAATAGGGAAACAGACAAGGAAGGGGACCATCCTTCCAACACAAAATAATATCTCAGTCTAAACCATCAGAAGCTGAGCACAGTGGCTCACATCAATAATCCCAAGGACTCAGGAGGCTGAGGCAGGAGGATCACAAGTTTGGGAATCCTTTTGGACAGAGTTGGGGGAAGCTGTGATGTGCATTAAGTCAATACACTCTCCTAGAATTCCACAGTCTTCGTGCTTTCTATTTCCTTCACATAAACTTTATGAGCCCAGGGATCCATAACCACTGGGTGACTAGGAAGGTGGTCCTGCCTGGCTGGCAGTTCACTCAGCCCCTCAGCCACAAGTTTTCCCCTAAAGAGCTTTGTAGTTAGTTGCCTTCTGGTTGACCAGCCTCAGGGGCCACCTGTTATCCTACCAATGAGTTACAGTTCCTCACTGTCTGTGAATCTGCTGATGTTGCCTTACAACATGATGTTGCCTCATCCAGCCTGGTGCACCTTCCAGATGAGCCAGGGCACTGACTATAGCTAACTCCAATGACTCTAATATTACCCTTGTGTAATGAACTTTTCACACATTTTATAGGGCCTGCTCCCTTTCTGCAGTCATGTGCAAAATATGTGAGAGAAATCAAAACTTCTAGAGCTATATAGTTCAATACACTATACACTAGACACATGTGACCATTGCAAGGTAAAATTAATAAATAAAAATTAATTTGAATCATTAAATATCGAGTACCTCAGCTGAAATAGCCACATTTCAAGAGCTCGATAGCTACGTGGAAGCTACTTTTTGGACAAGACAGTTATAGAACATTGCAGAAAGTTCTATTGGACAAGTCTGTTCTAGAAACATGCTTTATACCCCATTTCAAGATCTATTGTCACAGCAGATCTATAGTCAAGGCTTATTTTATTCCAAAGTCCTTATTTTACTATGGTTTATTCTCATTCATATAGTATTATTTTTTTCTTATACTAGTAGATACTGAACATCTACCATGTGTTAGAACTTATGATGGATATTCAAATAGGTTGAACTGTCATTTTACTAAAAAGTCTTAGATAGCTAGAGCAAAAGTGTTTGAAATATGGACATGCTGTGTAATGTAAATTTCTACTTATTTTATAGACCTGAGTTACAAAATTATTATATATACACATACACACACAATACTTTTTACATAAATTGTACTATAATGTACACATTGCTTATATTTTTCATTATATTGTACATCTGGAAACAATTACACTGTGTAGTATTACTTATATGGTTGGACTGTGGTTAATTATTAATTACTTAACCATATTCTTATCATCAGATACTTAGATTGCTTCCAGTTCTTGCTGTTTTACCAAGACTTCAAGTGATATCCTTATGTATACAAGGATAGGGTATGTAGGAAAAATTCCTTGAAGTGAAATTATAGGATCAAAGGACTTGTGATTTTTAAAATTTTTGCTACATACTGGTACTTGGCCCTCCAAAATGACTTTATCAAGTGACCTGTCCTGTGCCAGTATATGACATTCTTCCTTTGCTTCACAATCTCACAATTATGGATATATTAGTCTTTAATTTTTGAGACTCTGATAGTTAAAATGATTTTTTAATTCTTCATTTTATTTATACTTCTCTAATTGGAAGGTTTAGAAATCTCTCACTTACCATTTGTGCTCCTTTTGTAAATTATCTGTCTTGGATCGTATCTTTTTTCCTACTTTTTCCATTGAATTTCTCTTTTTTTTCTTTGCAAGTTATGGATATCAGTATTCTATTACATATACATTGATATTCTCCTCTAAGTCAATCACTGTTCTTTTAACTGCTTAGATATACAAAGTACATAAAATTTAGGTCTATATAGTAAAAGATGTTGATGTTGTGTTTTATTAATATCTTAATTTTAATTCAAGGAAGATGGAATAAATGGGACATAAAAATTCAATAGCCAACTTTCAGTCAGCCACATGCGACTGGTCTTTAAGACGACAAGGAGATAGCACCAGCTAAGTCACCAGGCCACTAAGCACACTACTGAACTAGCAATTTTTGTTGTTGTTTTTCTAGGGATTGAACCCAGGGGTGCTTAACCACTGAGCAACCTCCCCAACCCTTTAAAAATTTTTTTTTTTTTTTTTTTTTTTGAGGCAGGGTCTCACTAAGTTGCTTAGGGCCTCACTAAATTTCTGAGGCTTGCTTTGAACCAGTGATCCTCCTGCCTCAGTTTTCTGAGCTGCTGGGATTACAGGCTTGCACCACCGTGCCCAGTCACTAGCAATTTTTTTAAACAGGTAGACTCCCTGATTTCTGAAGAATGCAATGAATTGGTTCATATCCGGGATGGGGAGTAGCACCAGGATAAAGCAAATGACAAATATATTAATGTTAACGGGAAAGAAGATTTTAAGATATGTGTCTATCTACAACTTAAAATTTCTTTTTAAGAAAAGAAAGTGATTCCATTTATAATAGCATGAAAAGGATAAAATACTTAGAAATGCATTTTTAAAAAGTATTTCGACTTTCACACTGAAAAATTCAAAATGAAAGCCGTAAAAGACGAACTAAGTTAGTAAATGGGATGATATCACATGTCATGGATTGGAAGGCTTAATATTGCTAAAATGTTCACACACCCCAAATGGGCCTATATGTTTAATATCATTCCTATCAAAATCTTAGGTGTCTATTTTGCAGAAATTTACAAGTGTATCCTAAAATTCACATGGAAATGGAAGGGACCTGGAAGAGCCAAAACAGTCTTGCCTAAGTGCCTATAAGAACTCTTCAACAATTGAAAGACAATCCAATTTAAGAAGGGACATAGAGTTGAAATAGACATTTGCTCAAAATTTGGTCAATAATGACACATGAAAAGATGTCCAATATCTTTAGGGCAATATAAATCAACATTATGAGACACCACTTCATATCTGCTGGCATGGCTATAATAAAAAAGATGGACAATAACAAGTGTTGGCAAGTATTGAACCCCTCTTTCCTTGCCAGTGAGATTGTAAAATGGCATAGGTGCTTTGAAAAACAGTTTGGTAGTTCCCCAAAAAGTTAAATTTAGGGTTATCATGTGGACCCAGCATTTCTACTGTTAGAGATATTCCTGAGAGAAACTAGAACATATGTCCACACAAAAACTGTACACTAATTATTCATACCAACAGAATCAAAAAGTGGAAACAACTCAAGTGTCTATTAATTAATGATTGGGTGGTCAAAATGTAGTAGGACCATACAATAAAATGTTATTCAACCATTAACATAAAAAAATACTGATTCATGCTACAACACAAATGAACCTGGAAAATATTGTATAAAGTTAAAAAGAGCCACTCACAAAAGGTCACTTATTAGGGGCTGTGATTGTGGCTCAGCAGTAGAGCACTCACCTGGCATGTGCAAGGCCCTGGGTTTGATTCTCAGCACCACATAAAAATAAATAAATAAAATAAAATTTGATATTAAAAAACAAAAACAAAAAAAACAAAAGGTCACTTATGACATGTATATGAAATGTCCACAACAGGAAAATCCATAGACAGAAAAAAGATTTCATGGTTGCCATTGGATGGGGACAGGAAAGAGGGGTTGAGAGTAACAGATAAATAGGTACAGAGTTTCTTTTTGGGGTCATGAAAATGTTCTAAAATTAATTAGTAGTGATGATTGCATCCTCTTGTGAACATACTAAAGACCACTGAATGGTGCACTTTAATAAGCGGAATTTCAGGATACATGAATTATATCTAAGCAAAAAAGAATAGTTATATAAATGGATTATGACACACTAAAAACTGAAAATCAATTACTCCATAGTGACACCAGTTCCCAGCCCTGCAAGTGGAGGGAGGGAAGCTCTTCTTTATAGAAGGATATCTAATCAATGTAGAAGAAATTGTATAGTTAGAAAAAGACCATTTCACAACTCTCCACTTAATCATTCAGGCAATCATTAGCAGACACCAAAACCTTTGAATGAAGGCTATTAGGGGAATAGGATATTTGTAACTTCTCAACATATCACCTGACAGATCACTTGTTTTTCAATTATAAAAGGCAAAACAACTTCTAGGGCAGATGTGTTTTTATATGTACACATGTAGGAGTAGTCAGAATATATTTTGAGACAATTAGGAAAATGTAAATATGACCTGGTTGGATGATAATATGTAATTATTTTATGCTCATTTTTCTTGACTGAGAAAATGGCATTGTTATTATATAGAGAATTAATAAGAAATGCATATAAAATATTTAGAAGTGCAATCTTAATTTTGTCTGGGACTGGAGAATTCCTTGGACTCTAGATTTTCCTGGCTAAAATTATAATGTTGAGCAGAGACTTAGACACCCTATAGAAAGTGTCACGGTGTTTGTAACTTTTTTGGGGGGGTGGGAACCAGGGATTGAACTTAGGGTCACTCAATCACTGAACCACATCCCCCAGCCCAATTTTGTATTTTATTAGAGACAGGGTCTCATTTAGTTGCTTAGAGCCTCGCAGTTGCCAAAGCTGGCTTTGAACTCGCAATCCTCTTGTCTCAGCCTCCCAAGCTGCTGGGATTACAGGTAAGGGCCATGGCGCCCAGCTTGGTGTTTGTAACTTTGGTTGAAAAGTTTTGCTCATAAAAGAGAAGGAAAGGATGAAGAGAGAAAGAAAATGCAGGGAGAAAAAAAGAGCAGTATCCTGGTTGAAAAGCCCTAGGTGTCGTACTCTTTCATATGTTCTGTAGATGAAAAGAATTCTAAATATTAAGTTGGGGAAAAGATGTCTAAGTCTAAAAAATATTGACCATTTGAGTCTTTATTAATCTCTTAAAAACATGATAATTTCTGTATCTAGATAAAACCAGGGCATGAATTCATAGAAAGATGCCTACAGTTTTAAGTTTGACACTGGACAGATGTTTGTGCTAGTGTATAGATATTTATATTTGTTATATTCTCATTTTGGATTGTGCAAAGCATGCTGCTTTATGTCAGCACTTTGGGGACCTGAAATATATTTTCATATCAGGTTGACAACCCTTGTTTTCTTACTGTTTACATTTTCTTTGTATACTTTGCCTATCTTTCAGAATTATTTGTAGATGTGACTGTAGATATGGATCTTGTTTTGAAAGACAATCTGAAAAAGTTTTATTTTAATAGGTGATCCAAGCCCATTCACATTAATTGATAGAGCTGAGGTGCTTGGTCTTAACTCTGTTACACTGTTTTATTTTATATTTATTGTACATATTGCATTTGGTACATTTATGTATCACTTTTTTAATTGATTTTGATATTAAGGAAGTTATATATTTTTATTAATATTATATACAATGCCCCTATATGCTTGTTTTTACTTAGGTTTCCAGTTGGTTTGTCAGCCCTGAATAACATCCCTCAATTTCTATTTATTCCCTATGTAAGTAGCTTATTCTGCTCTCCATTGTCTCTCTCTCTTCTCCAATGTTTTAATTGTGTTATTTCTATTTTTGGAATACAACATTTGTGTACTGTTCTCACAATTCTTATTACTACCTGCATTTTAGTCTCTTCAATTAAACAAAGTACATACTCACCACAGTTCCTTGCTGTGTTTTCTCCATTGTGCTGTTATTTGGATAAGACTGGTCATCAGTATTGACAGATTCCTAAGTAAGGACTATTAATTAAAAGATACCTCACCAGACATGATGGCACATATCTGTCATCCCAGCTACTGGGAGGCTGAGGCAGGAAGATCACAAGTTTCAGGCCAGCCAGGGCAACTTAGTGAGAGTGTCTCAAAATTAAAAAAAAAAAAAATTAAAAAAGACTACAGACAGAACTCAGTGGTATAGTGTGGATTAAATTTCCAATAACCCTCCCCACAAAAAGGAAAACACCTCAAATCTTGCATTTTAAGATTATTTATCTATATATATATCTTTGAAAATTGAGGACCAACTTAGCTAGATATAAAATCCTTTGCCCACACTGCCTGTTCTTGAAAGTATTGCTCCATTGATGTTTTGATTTGTATATTCAATCACTTGGTCCTTTTGCCTGGAAGGCCAAGGAATTTTCCTGCACATACAAGAGTATCTTATAGTTGATCATTCTAAGTTAATTTTCAGAGTTCCATAATATACTCTTTCAATATTTAGGTTCAGGATTTTTAAATATATCTTTTGTAAGCTGTACTGAATTATAGATTTGAATGTTAGTCTTGATTTATTTATATTGCCATATTGAAGATGGAACCCAAGGCCTTGTGCATGCTAGGCAAGTACTCTACCCATGAACTCATCCTTTTCTCTTTACTTTGAGCACAGCCTAGCTAAGTTGCCCAGACTGGCCTTGAACTTACCATCCTCCTGCCTCAGCCCCTGAGCAGATGAGATTATAGGCATGCATCCCTATATTTTGCTTTTCTTATTTAGGGAATTTTATTGTAACTTTGTTAGATCATAATAGTTGTCTTCTATAGTTATTGTTTTCCCACTTTTTCTTCATTTTATCTTCACTCTCTGGGAAATTTTCATTCCATTTTCCATGTTTCCTTTGCACATTCTATTGAATCTGTACTGTTTATCTTACAATTGAATTTTCAGGATCATTGTCTTCCTTCACTTTCCTGTGCTCAGTGAACTCTCATTTCACATCTTGAGTGTTTTTTATCAGTTGAAGAATTTTGGTTCTCAATTTTTCTCCTTTTTAAAGTAATTTTTTGTGGATTTAGGCCTGTTGTGTTCATTTTCAAAGGGTTGAATTATCCAGAGCCAAGTATTTCTACAGATGGGGTTGGAAGAAGGATCAAGTAGCTCACTAGATTTCTTAGGTCAAGAGCACCCTCTTCATTTGATCCACTGAAATGCATTTCTTAACAAATAGCATCTTTTTCTAGGCAGTGGAGGGAGGGGAATGAAGGAGAGTTTAATGTATGTCAGTTTTCATGAAACTTATTTCTATAGGACTCTTTAATTTATACTAAATTCTTCTTCCCTCTTAATCAACAAATCTCCAAGAGATTACTATTCCTTTCAAGTTACCTTGTTCTCTCCCCAAAGCAGTGACCTCTCAAGACTTACCTATTAGTCAGGTGTGGTAATTCATACATGTAATCCCAGTGACTCAGGAGGCTGAGGCAGGAGGAAGTTCAAGCCCAGCGTCAGCAATTTAATGAGGCCCTAAGAAACTTGGCAAGAACCTGTCTCAAAAGGACTGGCAATGTGGCTTTGTGGTAAAGAACCCCTGAGTTCATCTCCAGTACCAACAACAACAACAAAAAGAAAGAAAAAGAAAAAAGAAAAAAACATCAACAATAAAAAACTATTTAAAATAGATGAATTGTGGATAGGGAAGAGGGGTGGGAGGGAAAGAGAGGAGGCAGGGGATTAGCAAGGATGGTGGAATGTGATGGACCTCATTATCCAAAGTAAATGTATGAAGACACGAATTGGGTGTCAACCTACTTATATACAAACAGAGGTATGAAAATTTGTGGTATATATGTGTAATAAGAATTGTAATGCAAAAAAAAAAGTACATGTATAAAGACATGAATGGCATGAACATACTTTATATACAAAGATATGAAAAATTGTGCTCTATATGTCAATAAGAATTGTAATGCATTCCAGTGTCATGTATTTTAAAAAAAATCAATTAAATTAAAAAAAAAAGAAAGAAAAACTATTTAAACAGATATTTAAACTCCTTTGCTTCCACAGTAGCAAGTGACTCTAAGTCACCATGGCAGAAATACTGTTCTTAGTATTTCTCCATTTAGGATATTATTCTCTGGGACCTACTATATTCTCATTTTCCCAAATAATTCCTGTAGTACTCTCCACTTCTACATGGGCTCCATAGCTAGTCCTACTGGTTTCAGGTATTTTTTTCCCCCACTCAAATGAAATGGGAGTTTGCAGTATTCTATTTCCTGGTACTGTGGTAGATATGAGTTAATTGTAATTTTATTTGCTCTTTGTTGATCTGCTTGGGTTTTGGGAGATGCATAGAAAGATTCAAATTAAAGCACCCATCATTGTCTTCAGAATGCTCATTATCTACTCTGAATTTATAAATACCAACATTATAAACTTTTATATCACAAGAACACTAGATAATTGTTCTTTTTATTGGCATCATGGAAAAAGAGTTTGTTATACAGATCAAATATAGAAGATGGTTCTTTTAGTCTCTAGGCAACTTCAGCCAACCTCCCTCTCTGATTCTGTTGAACTGATAAGCCTCCATATTGTGGTGGACGCATATAACGGATGAGTCCAAGGTGGTCAGTATGTTCTGAGATGGTCAGTGTGGCAGGATGGTTGATATACATGACAGTGGTCAGTGCATGTGGGCCATTACTGTTAAGATAGTGTTGAGTCTGTCCTCACTAATCTGGATATGGACTATTCCTTTCTGTATCCCTGATTTCCTTTTGTTAAGGAAATCATACTCTCTCTCAAGGTACATGACTCTTAATGGAGAAATGCAGGGTATTAACTCCTGATGGAATAAGAGACTGAATATTTCCATGGGATGCTTCTCAGGCTTGTTAAAAGGACTGGCCTCAGGATAATGGCTAGGAGAACAGCTAGCCACAAGACTGCTCAATTCCTACTCACCTCCAAGTGGCAAGGCTCCCCACCCCACTCCTTACAGTCCTGACCAAGGGCTACCAAATGTCAAAGCTGCTTCAATTATGATCCCTTGGGGTCCTGGGAAATGAGTCAGAATGAGGAAGAACAGCAGGCTAATCATGAGTGAGCAGAGGAGTTGTCTTCATTCTACCACTTATTGGGTAGGCAGTCTACAGAAAATAATTTCTCTGAGTCTAGGGTTCATCATAGATAGCTCCTACACAATGACTGGCCTATTGTCTGGCTTGAGTAAACTGTCAATAACTGTAACTATTATCTTTCATTATTTATGCATATATGTGTATGGTTTTCACTTCATCATTGGATGTGACTATTCAGCGACTGATGTTAATATGGGAATTACTACTGCCATTTGAACACAGGGTTGGGGGAAATTCAAGTGATTTAAATAGGTAGTGCTGATAAATTACACAGAATTCTAAAATAGCTCTGCATTCCTTTGTTTTTGTCAGAGTTGGAAAATCTTCCCATCTGTTAACTCTACATATCCTAACCCTGCATCTCATAGATATCTAGTCACCAAAATCCTAGTTGCTACTTGCTGCTTCTTATTGAATCTGGAAGTCGCAAATGGGTCTGTAACAATCTACCAGCTTGCCAGGTGCACCAGCTTGGGAGACTAAAGCAGGAAAATTACAAGTTCAACACCAGCTTCAGCAACTTAGTGAGGCCCTAAGCAACTTAGGGAGACCCTATCTTAAAATAAAAAATAAATAAATAAACAGGCTGGGGATGTGGCTCTGGGTTCAATCCCTGGTACCTCCCTCCCCCACCCCCAAAAGAATTTGCAAGCTTAAAGTTTAAATTACAAAATAAGTTTTCTGCTTAGAAGTGACACAATTTTAGTGCATATTTCAATGGCCAAAGCAAATTACATGTCCAAGCATGAAGCCAACAGTGCAGGAGTGTAAAATCCTCCCAAAACAGGAGGGAATGAATGTGTGCATTTTAATACAACAGCCCTGCTGCCATCATATCTAGCTCCCCTTTTCAGGGGTGTGGAAGTCTAGAACTTGTTTCTCAGACTCCGCTGTCAGCTGGCTTCTGGCTGGGTTCAGCTAATGGGAAGATCTGCCAGGGTGGGGAAAGGTCAGTGCATTTCTCCCCGCTTCCCTCCCTAACTTAGGCTCCTCCAGCAGATCTTTGCTATTCTTCTGTGACTCCAGCTCCCCCACTGAACAAACCTGCTCCGATATCCCTTCTACCGAGTAGCCCCAGAGGCTCTGACCTGAAAGACATAATCTGATCCAGTCTCCTAATCTGTTAAAGGGTTAGAATCTGCTCACATCGTGCAATTGCTTTAAGAATAAAACTGAAGATAGACACTAAAATTTGTAATGAATAAAGTGCTGGACGAACAAGGAACTTATATATGGTGTAGTAGAAAAATAAAATGGGACTGGGGATTATAGCTCTTGGTTTAGGACCTTGCTTGCCACCAACTGTGTTCCTTAATTTCCTCATCAACAAATTGAAGATTACTGTTGATAATATGTAGTGGTTGCAGAGTGGCATAAAGAAAGCCATTTGTGAAAACCAATATTGTCAAGTGTGAACAGCTATACGAATATTAAAGGAACTGACCAGTTATAAGCAGAAAAAAAAAACTTTATTTCTATCAAATTAAAAAGTATGAATCAATCTTCAAGCAAGATAACAACAACAAAAAAAATCAATAGTACAATCAACAGTTAGGAGAGCATATACGGAACAGAACACAGGGTTAGCTGCTCTGAACTGAGCACATACACCAACATCCAGGGGGAACAGCTGTCACACCAAGGAGAAGCACTCTCATCGTAAACACACGACTTCTGGGAAACTCCGAGCTGACATTTCACAGGACGGTAAACGGAAGAGACAGGTCGTTGTCGCCGGGTTAAAAACAGGCTTGAGCTTGAGAGGGATCACAGTGAAATGCCATTATAACTCAACAGTCTCCCCAGAGATCTGTTCATCTCAAAAACAGGAATATATAAAAATCAGTAGTACAAATTCTCATAAAACTAGAAAAGTCCTCTGAGCCCTAATATTCCTTGGAGCATAAATAAAGAGTTCATTTTTCATTCCTCTACTCTTTTCTAAGTTAAATACAAAATAGTTTGTTCCCCAGGGAGAATCTTCAAGGTGGGCTGCTCCTTTGAAAAGTTTTAAACAGGAAACCTTTCATTTAAAGAATGACACTGAACTTCCTCGAAGAGCCTAATTGTTACCAGAGGAAGGAGTTCGTATGCAGGACGGTGCCTTTTTGGAAGTGTTTTCTCCTATCTCTCTCGCACACACCACACACATACACACAACGATCAAATTGAGGAATATCCTGAAGCATACTGATAATGGCATTTATTCTGGCAAGAATTGTGCAATTTGGTACAAGAAAGATAAGGTATGGCATTTATGAGCAATTTACTTTTAGTATGTCTCAAATACAGAAAGCAGATTTTCTTTCATAATTAAAATATAGCCTCATGGTTTCCCAACTCTCACGCTGCACGTTTCATCTGGAAACCAGGCTGGGTCTGTTATATATGGAAAAGAATGACAACTTATGACCAGACCACATTCTCATATCAAAAGAATGTGTCCATATTGGGTTCTTCTCTGGAGACACCAAATAGACCAGGAGTTACTAAAACTGGAGGGAAAAAAGAAAGCAACTCCTAACTATGAACAGGACTTGACCTTATGAATTGCCTCTCTCGCATATACCTGCAGCAAGAAAAGACACGGTCAGTTAAATGAAAGGTAAACAAATGAAATTCATCTGGTGGATATGAATGCCTCCTGAGATCCTATAACCCAGCAGAGTACAGAGACATATGCCCTCTGCATATACAGTGTGCAACTACCGCCATGACCCACTGAGTACAATTTTCCTGTCTCAGCATGAGAGCACCAGAAGAGAACAAAGTTTCTAGGCGAGGGCATATGCATTGGTTTACCTACTCAAGAGAATGGGGAATTTAAATTAGGGAGATGTACAGAAAAGACCCTTCGGAATTTCCCAATAAATCCCTACAAGTACAGGTAAGCACATGTCTCACTCTTTAAGAACAACAAGACAAAATAATCAAGATAACATCTGTCACATTGGGTAACTGTTGAGGATTTCCTTGGATATTGCATGTAATGCACTTAGCACGGAGAAACTGCTAAGAGCACCTATACCCCAACACACTTGGAAATACACAAGTCTTTATGATTAGCAAAAGTCCCCAGGGGCTTAAACTCCTTAGACAAATAACTAAAGTCAAATATTGAACTCTGGTTCTGGTGAACTAAATTTTACAAAAAAAAAAAAAAAAAACCCTTATGTATGGGTTTGTGCAGGCATCTTTTCTACCTGAAATTACACTGTCTGAATACTACATAGCACCTCTAAGAAGTCACCCTCTCCCACCGCTATTTTTACCTTTTCCTCTCCCTACCAAACACAGGGGTAGGCCTTGCATGACACAGGGGCTCTTTTGAGCTACAGTGCTGAGAGTGGCCAAGGGAGTGATCTCCAGGAAAGGAGGACAGGACAGGATGTAAATCTCCCCTGGTTACTGCCACAGTCACTGCATGAGAAGTGGATGGCAGGCAAAGGCATGAATTTGCATTCGGAGCAACACAGGGATGATGGTACAAAAAAGAGTTGCCCTGTGTTGGGTGCTGGATCACTATTGTTTCCTTAAAGCACTTTCAGAATGATTATTTACCATCAAGGCCTTGTTTGAGGGCAGGAACGAAGGAAGGATTTGTTTTGATTAAGAAGAGCATGTCTGGAGAGCCCAAGGAGCTCAGGCCTGTGTGTAGGAACCGTGGCCAGGGAGATCTCAGGGGGTAAAGGCCCCTTAAGGTCACAACACATTGGACACCAAAAGCCAGGATGAGGACCATGAGGCTGCCTCCTCTGCCCATCAGCCTGCTTTAACCACCTTTTATTTGTAGAACAGAATTCAGAGGGGAGGCCCAAGGGCTCGGACACTCCTCCGGCATGCAGTTACTGTAATGAATTCTACAGCTTCTGATATAAGGCCACAAGCAGAACAAAGCAGGCTCAAGGCTCTGGGTTGCTTGCAGGCAAGACATAGGTAGCTAACATCCAGGGAAAATGTCAGACTTTGAAGTCAGGAAAACCTGGGTTTGAGTCCCGGCTACACTGTTCAATGGCAGGGGAACCTGGGCAAGATGCTTCAATTCCCTGATGCTTACCTTCTTTGTTTATAAAAGAGGGATCAGATCTAGCTCAAAGAATGCTAGAAAGATTCATGAGATGTTTGTAAACGTCCTATAAAATGCACATTTCACTCAGCAGAACTTCAATAAATGGTACCTACAATAAGTCTGCCTTTGTGTTGGAAAATAAACACAACAGCAGTTTTAATTTTCCAGTAAGTGGGAAGTCCATTAGGATGATGGAAAGCAAACTGAACTTAAGAGCTGGGTAGAACCACAGAATGTGGGGTCAGGTCAGAATCTGAAAGACCATCCAAACTAATCTCAGCTCCAATGTGAAGGAACTACAGGTATGGCATTGGAAGGAAAACCAAGAAAAGATGTCCCTTTAATTTTACTGTTGTCAAAATAGTTTCAACCCAACTTTGATTTTATAAAATCATAAGAAAACTAGTGCATTTATTGAAGAAAACCAGAAATGATTTTGTTGTTGTTGTTTAAAAGGCCATTGAACATGAAACAAGCTTTGTCTTTTCCAAGTCTGTGGAAAATGTGTTAATGTCTTGTAAATCTCATCTAGCAAAAGGACCCGCAGGTACTGGGCAAGCTCTCCAACAGCAAGCACTGTGGAGGCTTACTGAGAGAGACTGGATAACAGCTATAACTGCATATTTAGCTGAGAGGGAGGAAAGAGAGAAGGATGGAGGAGCAGAGTACACAATCAGGGATCTCACCATTTCCACTACCCTAAAATTCTAAAGGCAATGCCGACATTAGGGAGGAAGTGAAAAAAGGAGTTTGGAGATCACCGTACTTCAAAAACGCACACACTTTCCTCTTCTGAGTTATCCATAACAACCTGAACTCTACTTTTCCTTTTCCTAGTTTGTAGAAACCATCTCCATGGAAACACCAGTTTAAATTGTGCAGTTTTCTCCATATTGGATGTGTTTTTCTCTATACCTGGTTCCCCAGGAAACCTGAGCTTTATCTACATGTCTGATTTTCACCCCTTCCCCATCATCAGCCCCAAATGCAACTCTTATAAAGTGCTCAGAGTCAACATAATAATGCACTCAACATTTCACAGACCTGAACTAGGCAATTGCATTGGAGAGAAAGTAAACAATCTTGTTTTTTCTGTGATCGAGAAGATGAGGACACTGGTCTGTATTTCCACTAAGATAGCCAAGGAATATTCATATGAAGGGACGAAGGGAAATATGTAAGGAAGGTGGGTTTATTAGCACATAGGTAGTGAGCTGACTGGGGATTCACGGGATACCTTTAGAAAGTAAATGATGTGTTTCAACACCAGTAAAGTGCTGGAATTGGCTTCTTTTTTTCTCCTCACCAGTATGAAGGTTTAGCCAGAAGTCATTCCCAGGAATAGTAAAGGACACTCCCTGGGGACAGGCATGATGCATGAAGGAAGGATACATATTTTTAAGGCAGCAGGAATAAACTTCATTGTTCTTTCCAAAAAAGAGCAAGAATTATACAAGGTGGCCACCAAGTCTGGAAACCAGGAAAGTCTTTTAACAAAGGACTTATTGATACAAGGAATAGCAAAATATTAAGATCTTTATTTCTAGGCTATATGGCCACCCCATAGACTGCATCTTTGGAATGGGGGGATGGGGGGTTGTAAAGCTGTCAAACTTAATCTAGATACAGCTAGTGCAATATTTTCCTCAACCCCACAAGGCTCTGTTCCCTTTAAAGACTATTTATAAATCGGCTTGGATCACTCACAGAAGAAAAAACACTGTCACCATCAATATTTAGCAGCATATTCAAAATTCATTTTGTTGTTTTGAATAAAAAGCTTAACTATTCTATTAGTCCAGTAATTCCATATGGTCTTATTTCCTCTATACACAAAATATGATCTTCCAACATTTCTATAGATTAATTTTTGAGGATTCCAAAAGATTCAGTGGGGGAGGTTCTAATTTTTTTTCACAATAAAATGAGCAGAACAAGCCCATGAGAATCAGACCAGCATTTAAATAAGACCCTCTGCATGGCTCAGTTCATGATGCATGAAGAGATTCAATGTAACCCCTAGCTCTCAGTTCATAAAAAAACAAATTTGAGAGGGATAAATGCAGCAACTATCTGTATTATTTAATAGCCTCTATTTAATATCCTAAGATGAGAGAAAACAGATGTAAGAAAACAAATCCTTTCATTCCAGGATATCTGCAAAGGAGGGACACCATGGAGCATGGCTGAAAGGCGTTACTCTTAGCAGGAAAAAAAAAATGAATTGTGAACACAGTCACTCAAGAGAAGCAACCACTGAGAGCAATAAGCTTCAATTCCACTGTTACGAGGGGGCACAAAGCAGAGAACTGTGGCAAAGCCAAGACTAGAGTCCTCTGCATTCTCGTGTTTACTGGTTCTGTGTTTCAATACCTTGGAAGGGTGGGGAGAACCAGAGACCACCGTCATCACATGCAAAAAGAGGCTATTAAAGCAACAACTTGGCTGTCCAAACCCAACTAGAGTGTAGGTTAGACACCTGAAATCTAGCCTGCACTGGCTTGCTTGTGAAGGGCTTGACAGGTCCAGAGTTGCCTTCTTTTGAAAGACAGAGGAGGGCCTCTTCATGAGCCCTTTCTATTTACTAGTTTTCCTATCAGTTCACCATTTACACAGAAAAGATGCTGTAAGCTATCTCAGCTGACTTCTAATTTGGACATGGCATCAATGTTACACACACGATTGAATGAACGACCACATCTTCTTGGTTCTTCCATGGGACAGGCTCAGTAGGCTTCTTTGGACTGAATAGGTGTGATCTTGTTGGAGAACAGTGTGTAAACATAAGGCCAGATTTTGTTCGTCTCCGTCCCAGAAAATTGGTGGAGCACTCCTCGACTCCTGAAAAACAAAGTCCAACAGACACAAAGGCATTTTTGGTTTCTTTTAATACAGCATTAGCACAGATAAAGTCTGGGATACAAAAAAAAGCATGATTTTGTGGTCTCTATCACACGTCACACTGTCAAAACTTCCCAGCTTCAAATTTGGGAGGCCTCTCTTGGGCACAGCTAAACAAGGCCACTGGCTTTTGCAATTCTGGCCTGCTTGCATGATGCCACCTTGTGTTTTGCCCTAAAAAAAAGGATAATGTGACAGGTACAATCCCAAATTTGCCTCAAATAGACTTTTCAAAAGCAGATCACTGTCAATCTTTGATATTCTAAAACCTGTGATACTTATAAAAATCAGACATGGACCACAATATGAACCTTAAAATGATCAGAATATCAAATCTAAAGGTTTGCTAAATGGGGAACTGGGGGATCTACAAGGTGAGAAGTTGGTTATAGCAGAAGCTGTAAACTGCTATCCCCCAAATAGCCAGCATATCTGTTTGTCTTGCATGTCGCTTAAAATTTTTTAATTTGTTGAAAGATTAAAGCTGAGATGTTTTTCTTCCAAACAGAGTCATATTTCTGCTTTTCCTCAAAAATGTCACACTGTGCCTGTGTGTCCCCGTGGTGATGATGATCAGTCTAGGTGCTGTACAGTTCAACTACATGGTTTAGCACATCTCCCCAGTGCTCAGGATAGAACTGAGGCCCTCACCCACACAAGGCAAGCAATCTATCAGTGAGCTACATCCTCATCCTTAAGACTCATACATAAAACCTGTCTGGCCCTGGTGGCCATTTGAATTTGCAAACCCAAATTCCTGGTTTTGACTTTTCTTTGTTAAATACCTTACAAACACATCTATGCTTAATCTTCTGTCCAGATCACATACTTATGTGGAGGGATTCTTATTTTATAAACAGTTCCAAGATTAAAAAAAAAAAGTCCTAGACTCCTGGATTCCCAGGTACAATTCCAGCATTTCATCCACTTTCAAGGGAGACAATGGACCTTTATCCAGCTCAGGAAACATTTCCCTGCCTCAGTACAATGTCCTTCCCAGTAGTCTCCAAATACTTTTTAGTTGATCCTTTGCCATGAAAATAAAGCACACTTACTTGTATAGTTCAATGACTGGTTTGGCTGCATCTTTATACCGTCTTAGCTTGGCAGCGACCGCTTCAGGCTTATCATCCTCCTGCTGGACGAGTGGCTCACCTGTGATGTCATCAATTCCCTGAAACCACCAGAGAAACCAGTTAGTACGATGAACCATTGGACCAATCCACAGGTCAGAACTTTCCTGTGCAAACCCATGTACTCACCTATGAGTAAGTACAGCTGGGAGACAGTGGGCACTGTGAAGGGAGTTGAATAAGAGCTAGTGGTTGCACAGTGTGTTGACATTATTTTCTGAGAGTTGGCATTGAATCTTTTTTAATTGTCATATCCTTCCAAATATGGTCCACTATTGTTGATAAATGAGACTTCCAATTCAATTTAAATTCCAAGCAACCTCCCCAACAAAAAAACCTTTGGACAATGTCACTCTGGCCTTTTAAATATTTAAATATTCCTAAAACTGCCTCATTTTCTAAAGCCTGAGTGTTTTTTTTTAGTTGTCAATGGACCTTTATTTTATTTATTTATATGTGGTGCTGAGAATTGAACCCAGTGCCTCACACATGCTAAGTAAGTAAGTGCTCTACCACTAAGCTGCATCCCCAGTCCCTAAAGCTTGAGTTCTTAATCTGGAAAATAAAACGTTTTAAATAACCAACTTGATTGTTTAGGAAAAATTCTAATCTCTAAGATGACATCTCTGCCAGCTTTCAAATTACTATGGAGCCTCTCTGAAATTTATCTTGGGTTATTTTACAAGATCAAATAATGACATATCTAAAAGTATATTAAAATAATCATGACCCAAATCAGGGACAGCATTCTTAGAACTGAAAAATTGTAATTTAAACAAACACTGATTTTTCGTATCTTTTAATCTCCCTAGGAGGCACACCTATTTACATGGAACAAAATGGACACATTGGAATGTTGCCTCTCATGTCCGTAGCTACCATTCATCAGGGGAAAGTCGCAGGAAATAAATCTGTCAAAGGCAGCTGGAGCAGAACCAAAAGGCTCAGGCAACTCAAATGAATAATCAGAAACTGGTCATAAATTTGAAACACACTAAAATTCCATTACAGCTCAGGGTCTCGGGGACATGACATACATGTGTGATTTATCGGTGAACCACATAATTATTACATGTGTATTCCATGGTAGTTAACTGACATGACAGGAGAGCTGGGGATGGCACCAGTCTGTGCATCACCTAGATTTCTCTCTTCTTTATTTCACATGTAACCACAATGCTCAAAATTCATAGAAGGGTTCCAGTAAATACAATACTACTCCCAGAAAGACCAGGATGACACTAGGGCAATAGCATCCCTCCTTCCTGGGAAGAGGGTTGGTAGAGTTGGCCAGGTTAGCACTTTGTTATCTTTGGGAATACCACTATAATAGTCTGGGAAAGTAACTCAGTAATAAAGCTTCTCATTTTTTATAGAATCTGCACTAGTAGATCTGGACAAAGTTAAGATGTCAGGTGTTGTGGTGGACTTCAGTGGACTTCCTATCTATGTCAGAACTCCTTTTTTTTTCTTCCCACTGTTTATTTTCCTAATTGTAGCCTGTTAGAGTTAAAACGAAAAAAAGATCTAGCCTGGCGAGGCAGCACATGCCTGCAGTCCAGGTTACTTGGGAGACTGGGAATAGCCTGGGCTATATAGCTAGACAGTGTCTCTAAAATGAATGAATGAGTGAATAAATAAAAAGGGACTCTAAGGAAGGTATTACAGAACTATTTACACTTTTTGAAGAAAACTTCAAAAGGAGTTTATTGCTTAACCTAAACGATCAGATTTCATTTGGGATATTACTATTACCAGCCAGAAGTGGGGGCGGCATCATTAACCCTGGAAATGATTTTCTGTAGTAATTACTATTTCCATTTATATTCAAGTCAAGGCTTTTCCACAAAAATTAACCCAGTAAGACATAATGCTGCTTTTTCCACCTTTGGAGAATACTTTGGATAATGACAAGAAATACTACCTACCAACCAAGAATAGGAGTTCAGTGTTATTAGACTAGATTAATGCATTAGTTCAATCTGTATCAGGAAGTCAGTTTTTAACATAAAGATAAATTAGAAATGGTTTATATCAGGGGCTGGGGGTGTAGCTCAGTGGTAATCCTTTGTCTAGCATGCCTATGGCCATTGATTCAATTCCCAGTACAGGGCAGGAAAAAAAAAGTCTACATCAAAAAAAGAACCATTATGCCAGGTATGGTGGTTCACACCTGTGATCCCATAGACTCAGGGGCCTGCGAAAGGAGGACTGCAATCTCCAAGTAAAAAATTAAAAAGGACCAAGTGGAGATGTAGCTCAGTGGTAAAGTGTCCTTGGGTTCAATTCTCAGTACAAAAAAAGGGGGGGGGGGAATTACCCTAAACAAATGTGTTACAGTATCATTACAGCTGCCTACTTTTATACCATATAATTATTATACTGAGTTTTTATGGGCAATCTTTCCATTCCTTAAACGCTTCTCCCCTACCCTCACACATATCAGCTGTGACCCCACTCCCTTATCCTGTCCACCCCAGCCTCTTTGCCAATGTAGGATATTTCCTTCAAAACTTACTCCCTGGCCTTTCACTGACAGCATATCTACACACTCAGATACACATAAAGATGTGGACACTGTTTTGCAAAAAGGAGGCCATTCTGTGTGATTTTCTTGTTCAATGATAATTTCAGGAAATTTCTTCCTATCAAAAAGCATTGTGCTACTAAGTACTCTTTTGTCCTTTTTTTTTGGGGGGGGGCAGTCCTAGGGATCTAATTAATTTATTTTTATTGATTATTCTTTATATTCTTAGCTGATATGGATGTCATATCAATTTATTGGACCAGTTCCTTATAGATGAACATTCTTTGATTTTTTTGGTCATTACAAACAAAATTTCACCCTATATATGACTTTACCTGTTTTAAAAAGACTTTTAAAGAGTCTATTATACTTTATCAAACAGAAAAAGAGAGTGTTGTTTTTCCCTGATCCCCATCAGCATAGATGCTGTATTTTTAAAAATTTGCTGAGTCCAGTGGATCTAAAGTGACATTCTATTTGTTACTTAAGTTTCCCTTAGTCTGCTACTGAATTTGAGTACCCCCTACCCACCATCCTGTGGTACTAGGAATTTACCCAGGGGTGCTTTACCACTGAGATATATCCTCAGCCCTTGTTATTTTTTTATTTTGAGACATGGTCTCACTAAGCTGCCAAGCCTAGTCTCAAACTTGCAATCCTCCTGCCTCAGCCTCCCAAGCCACTGGGATTACAGGCAGGTACCACTGTACCAGACTCATGTAGTGTTTTTTAACAGTGTATTCATGTCCTCTATTCACTTTTTAACTGGAAAATTTTGCCTTTTTCTTGCCAGATTGTGAAAGCACTTTGTATATTCTTACATGCACATGAGGTGGGTTGAAGTCCAAATTATAGACTCTTCCACTAGGAGGGTGAATCCAACGTCGACTGAGACGATCTTTAAGTGTTTCAAATGGAATGTTCAAACTTATCACTAGATCCAGGTCACAGATTTTGTCGAGGGCTTCAGCCTGTACTATTGTCCTTGGAAAACCTAAATGTTGAAAACACAACAAATGCAAGACATGACCCAGTTGGTCCTTCAAACATTTTCAATGACTTAACAATCAAATCTACAAATAATCCAAAAAGGGGCTTCAACCAAGAATTTATATATTTAAAACAACAACAACAACAAAAAGAGGGCTGGGGATATAGCTCAATTGGTAGTGCCTCACATTCACAAGGCCCTGGGTTCAATCCCCAACACCACCAAATAAAAAAAAAAAAGAAAGAAAGAAAGAAAGAAAAAATTATATCTACACCCATAAGTTTAATATTAGAAGAAAACACTTCAGTTAATAACCTCATGGCTATATAAGGAGTCACATGACTGACAAAAGTAGAAAGTGCACTAAACTAGAAATCATTAAACAGTGATTTTACTTGATACTTTCAGGAAATTTGGTCTAGTTTGGTCAAGTCCCAGCATTGCTCTTAACTACCAGTGTGACCTCAGGCAAGTTATAGCCCTCCATTTTCTCTTTGTTGAAGAAGAGAAATGACAAGTAGTTATGTTGTGTCCTATCAGCTCTAACAGCCTACTTGTACATTATTCTTAAGTTACCACAAATAATTATATACTTATATTTTAAGGCATCAGTGAAAGTAGGATCCTTACTAACCTTCACCTGCATCTGCACTTTAACCAAGGTAAACACTTTAATGTAAAGCATGGTGATGTAGTCAACACTTCCCTATTGTGTACCTGAAATATGCTGAATCCTTTTATTTTTTTATTCATTTATTCTTTTTGGGGGGGGGCGGGGGAGGGGTACTGGTGATTGAACTCAGGGGCATTCGACCACTGAGCCACACCGCCAGCCCAATTTTGTATTATCAGAGACAAGGTCTCAGAGTTGTTTAGCACCTCACTTTCACTGAGGCTGGCTTTGAATTCGAGATTCTCCTGCTTCAGCCTCCGAGTCGCTGGATTACAGGTGTGCCACAGGCCCGGCTTATTTATTTATTCTTAAGAAATGAAACTCTTAACTGTGCTGGACAGGCTGGCCTCAGATTCTGGGACTCAAGTGATTCTTCTGCCATAGCCTCACAAGTATCTGGGACAACAGACATGCCACTGCACCCAGCTTATGAGAGTGAGGGTCATTTTAAATGTTCTCACCAAGCATGAAAATCATACCTATTCCAGGTTAATTATTAAGCTTCACAATGTATAAACATAGGAAAACAATCCATTGTACACCTTAGCTATTACTTACATTTTATTAGTCATGTATTCCTCAATAGAGCTGGGAAATGTTTTTAAATAATAATACACAATTTAAGCTGTTATTTTGAAAAAAAAATAGTATTTTAAACCATTTGGAACTGGGAATGGAAATCAGTGGTAGAGCACTTGCCTAACATGTGAGAGGCCCTGGTAGTGCCTGGTAGTGCCCCCCAGTACACAAAAAAGAAAAGCTATTGGGGATACTCCCCCAAAGTTATAAATTCTTCCTAACTTTGTAAATGTTGGTAAATAAGCAACAAAACTAAAATTTGGGCTCACAGTCATGACTTCTTCAAATTCTGGGTGAGTTATGTCACATGATCCCGAATTACATTGTTGCTGCTGCCTCCTTGGGATTGTAACTACAGATTTGCCTGGGGTAGGACTGCTCATTAGTTATCTTTTTTTAATTATTTTTTTTACTTTTTGGAGTGCCTTTATTTTATTTGTTAATTTTTATGTGATGCTGAGGATCGAACCCAGTGCCTCACGCATGCTAGGCAAGTGCTTTGCCCCAGTTCTGTAGTTAACAGTTTGTCTGCTCTAGCAAAAACCTTTCTGTATCTAATGTCACTTCTTAAAAGTCTTTACATCCTAGTTAGGTAAAAGAACCAGATGGATAGAGAGCTGGAAGGAAATATAGTAAGAGGTCCGACATCTAGCCAGGCACAGTGATGCACATCTGTAATCCCAGCAATTTAGAGGCTGAGGCAGAAGCATCGCAAGTTCAAAGGCCAGCCTCAGCAACTTAGAGAGACCCCGGTCTCAAAATAAAAAATAAAAACAACTGAGGATGTAAATTCAATCCCCAGTTTAAAAAAAGAAAGAAAGAAAGAAAGAAATCAACATCCAAAGAGGAAATTTCTTTTAATTTTATATAGAATTATTATTATATATTTGCATTTTTAAAAATTTGTTCTAATTAGTTATACATGACAGCAGAATACATTTCAATTCATTGTACACAAATGGAGCACAACTTTTCATTTTTCTGGTTGTACATAATGTAGAGTTGCACTGTTCGTGCAACCCTACATGTGCCTAGAGTAATGATGTCCATCTCATTCCACCATCTTTCCTGACCCCACCCCTGCCCCGGGCCAATCACAGTTCCTCCATTCTCCCTATTGTAACCAAAAGCTCATTCTCTGACCCCAATGCCAATCAATGCCAATTTAATAATAAGGACACGGTTTTGAGGGGGGGAAAAAAGGTTTGCTAGCAAAGGAGAAACACAAGGACTCCTGTCCCAAAGATTGTGACTCTCTCAATCAGGAGGGACAAGGGGTTTACATTTCAGGTATGCTCTGGTAGGGGGTCCCGGGGTGCCCAGATGGTGTTAGAATTCGCTTGTTGATTTGGGAGGACTCATTTCCCAGATCCTCAGCAGGCATCTCCTCCCTGTAATGGATGTGTTCAAGGGCAATTAATTAGGGGAAGAAAAGATATCACTGTCTCCCTAATCTTGTTAGGGAGGGGGACAGGGGAGAAGAAAGAGAAAAAAAAACTTAAAAAAAAAAGCCTTAGTGGCTGGGGTTGTGGCTCAGTGGTAGAGCGCTCGAATGCTACCTAGCATGTGTGAAGCACTGGATTTTATAATCAGCACCACATTAAAAAAATAAACAAAAGGTATGTGTCCATCTACAACTTAAAAAAAAAAAAGCCTTAGAGCAATGAGGGCTACATTCAGAAGGTGAAGGGACCACCGTTACACCAGGCCACTCCCCCATTATGGATCAGCATCCACATATCAAAGAGAACAATTGGCCTTTGGTTTGGGGAGGACTGGTTGACTTTGCTTAGCAGGATTTTCTCCAATTCCATCAATTTACCTGCAAATGCCATAATTTTATTCTCTTTTTATATTGAGTAATGCTAAATCATTTCAAATGAGGATACCATTTCCATGGATCTTTCCATCATTGGAAAGTTATCAAGATGACAACTTAAGCCAGGCATGGTGGCGCATGCCTGTAATCCCAGCAGTTTGAGAGGCTGAGACAGGAGAATTGCAAGTTCAAAGCCAGCCTCAGCAACAAAGAGGTGCTAAGCAACTCAGTGAGACCCTGTCTCTAAATAAAAACTTGGGAGCTGAGCAGGACAGCGACTCTCATCACACAAGAATAGGACAGAGGGTATGACTCAGTGGCTGAGTGCCCCTGAGTTCAATCTCTGGTAGCCACCCCCACCCTCAAAAAAGATGACAACTTAAAATGTGGTATGAATCCAAGTTGATTTCAGAGTGTTTGTTTATAGGGCTGCATGTGACAGACGCCACACAAAGGCTGTCCCATGCCCCTGCTTTGGGAACCTGCTGTTTTGCCAGCTACTGCTGCAAACTCTTTCCACTGTCCCTCAGAGCCTTCCTCACAGCCTATGAGCTATCCACACTAGGTCACGCTTTCTTCTTTCTCCAGGTAATCCACTTACCTCTAAAACATCAAGACAACAACTGGAGCTTGAAAGATGTCCATCAAAAACAAACAAGATCATCTCTACACTCTTCCCAAACCCTGGCCCAATCAAGGAAACACATTTCCTAAAATAAAGGTATCCAAAATTACCTCATGTATTGCAATATTTCATTCATTCTATTTTGAGGGATATATTTGATAGGAAATACAACACATTTGGTGATACTGTATGTGTACATAATTTATACCTAATTAGTCATGTATTAATCATTTAAGACAAACTCAACTTTTTACTGTTAAGTATATACAAAGAATTTTAAAGACGACCCTTCTCAACCTTAGTCCCAGCCCTATGTTCTGAACAAACTAGCTACTACCCTGACTAGAAAACAGTGTTCTTTATCCTTTAGAAAGTCCGAGAGCTGAAAATGAGGCATCAGGAAAGAATAGGGGAACTAAAAATACAGCATGAATCCCTTCAACAAAGAAAAACTCAAATCTGACTGTCTTTCTTGCGTGATGAGTCGATGTCCTGCTCAGCTCCCAATTGTCTCTGACCTCTGGGGCCCTCTGGAGGAGGAAAACACAATGAGGTACAAAATAAGCAGAACTTAACTGACCTATAATTCAAAAATATGTTAAGTAGTGCCTACCTATTGAGCAATGACATTCAGATCTGCTACTGAACAATGGGAAATACAAAAACCTGGGAGTAGATAGATTTAAAAGAAAAAAAAAATGATTGTGAATGTTCAGATTCTGTCCCAAGCCTTCCTAGAGTGGAAATCTCAAACTGAGATAAAAACTTAGGTATTTTTTTTAAAAAGTTGTTTAGGCAATTTTAATAGCTACCCTGGATTGATTTAAGAACCACCAAACTTCTCAGCAAGAGTATGATATTAGTGATTGTTATCAAGCCCATTTCTGGCAAGTTTGACTATATTTCTAAGAAGGTACAAATAACTTTGAAGAATAAGAACAGGATGGTGGGAAGATGGGAACTGGAAAGGAAGGTCCCAAACAGACAAAAGTCTCCAGATTTGCTAAGGCTCAGCTAGCTTAGTCCTGTTCAGGCCATTCCTGTCTGAAGAAACACAGGTACTTGTGAATGCATTACCTCAAAAGAAAGCAGCATGGCAGGGGAGTGGCCTTGGTAGTGAGAACAGTGGACCAGAAGTCAAAGATCAGCGTGCCTGTGACTGTTTCCAAGGTAAGGGGAAGCAGCTTTATATCAGACTCACATGAGCCTTGGTATGAAATATGAGTGACAGCTCTACCTAGTCCTAACAGAGAATTCAGCAAGTTTCATCCTCTCTCTGATCCTTTGTGTCCTCAGACGTAAAACAAGGGTGTTTCAGTTTGCTAGAGCTACCACAATAAAGTATGCCACAGAAAGGATGGCTTGGATAGTAGAAATTTTGCTACAATCTGGAAGCTAGAAGTCTGGGCCCAAAGTGTGGGCAGAGTTAGTTTCTTCTGAGGCCTCTCTCCTTGACTTGCACAGAGGCTGTCATTTCCTGTGTCTTTGCATGGTCCTCTTCCCTCTGTATGTATGTATCTGTGTCCGGATTTTCTCATAAGAGCACCAGTCATATTGGAATGGGGTCCAACCTAATGATCTCATTTTGGCTTAATTACCTCTTTAAAGATCTTATCTCTAAATATGGTCATTGGAGGAGGAATGGGAGGAGGTGGTGGTGGTCTCACAAAGACCATAACCAATGGTAATGTTGGGGATTGACTGCATCCTGTGAAAGGTTGACCAGCCCACAGTGAGTGCTCAGAAGTGGCTGCTGCTGCTCAGGACAGCAATTCTCCTAGAAGCTCCAAAAAGTGGCAGAGGGAAAGGTCCCCATCCACCAACTCACCTATTTGATTCCTTTTCTGAGATTTTCTAAGAGTTCTGGGAGTCATCAGTGCTCTGTGCTCTCTGCCACAATTACAGTTCCACACTTGTAGTTACTGGTCACATGGACTCCATGTTCTGGTTCCCACCCACTTGCAAGGGAGCCCGGCCTGGGCATGGCATAGCTGCTACTTCCATTCTCTTCCCTCCCAGTGGTTTTCTATTAGTCCCTTTCATCCATAACTTACCAGGTTTTTTAACAGGAAAGCTTCTTAATCTACTTTCTTGACCTAGTTTCATACCTTATCACAACAAACTTTTATTTATTTGAATCTCTAGACTGCACAAAGACTTAGTCCCACCCAGGAACCTTGAGGCAACAATGTGACGTAACTTCCAAGGAGCCCAGGCACATGAATGCTGCACTATGATCAAACATCCAAATCAAGAAAGTTCCAGAGCTTTGCATTTTTTTCCATTAGTAAACACTCCATGTTTAGACACATTCACACAGACAAGTCTGCTTTGGGAGAAAGTAGACTAAATTGCCTTCAAGTCCATGATTCAATAATTTAGCAAACAGCCTTTAGTTATATTGTGATCTTCTGCTTATAAATGTATTTCTCTTACTTCATATCAGTCCTGTGATTTGGGTAGAACAGAAACCACCACCTTCTATTTAACAGAAAGGTACATTTGAAATTGTTTAAGTGCTCTTTCTATTCTAATATGCTGCTGTTGAAAATTCCTAAACTGTCTCTCTCTTCTACCAAAAGAATACAACATCACTGTGGGATCCATATGGTCCCAACTACCATTTATTGGGCATCCTTGATGTGGTACGTACCTTTTGTGAAGAGAAAGGCCTACCCATCAGGGTCCTGCCCAAGCGACTGTGCTTTGTTGTCCATCTCCATATCAGCCACACTGATGTCCTACTGTTCTCAAACAGGCAAGCATGCTCCCACCTGAGATATTTATAGTTCATGCTTGCTCTGCTATCCACATGTGCTCAGCTGTTAAATCTTGGCTTAAATGGTACCTCCCCAGTGACAGATTCTCCAACTGCCCTGTCAACTGTGCCTCTGACTCCATCTAACACCTCTACTTACCTTCTATTATTTTTCCTCTTTTCTTCATAGTATTCATTAATCATTTGTCATATGATACAAAATTTACTTTGTGTTTCTACTCCCACCAGAATGTAACCTAAATGAGATCAGAACTTTTAAAGTTTTTATTTGCTAGTATATCCTTTGTGGCTAACAGTGCCTGACACATAGTAGGCGCTGAATGAAGAAATGAATTGATAGCTATTATCTCAAAAGTCATAATTCTGTAAGGTGGGCATTATCCTTATTTCAAAATTGTAAAGGCCAGGGTCAGATTTAGATTTGACAACTGCTATGGGTCTCCACCATCATATACCATGTATTCACCATGCTATCTTCCTCCTGAATAGAGAACCGCAGACTGTGAGAAGCAGATTCTCAGATAAGGAGAAATGGCCAATCCTGATGATTATAGTAGTTAGCTTACAAAATGGCTTGGGAAGCCCAAATCCTGCATGATTTCCAGGAACTGCCTAGTCCAGTGCTGGAGGCAACAACAAGCCAGACCTTCCCCTCGCCCTGCCCCTCTCTCACACACACACACACACACACGCATACACACACACTAGACGTTCTCACATCTAACTTGTTTCCAGTCATAATGCATGGATGCTACAGTGCCTGACCTGGAACACATGATTAAGGAATGTAGCTGAACAGATAAGCTTAACTGCCCAGGACATCCAGCCATGCCACTTGCTCACTATGAGGACTCTACCAACTTGACCTCTCAGTGCCTACAAAATGAGGATGATGACACCCAACTCAAAAAGTTATTGTGAACAGAGGATTAATATCTAGAATATATGAAGAACTCAAAACACTTCACACCAAAAAAAAATCAAATAAGTCAATTAGTAAATATGCGAACGAATTAAACAGTCACTTCTCAAAAGAAGAAACACCAATGTCCAACAAATGTATGAAAAAATG
Source organism: Marmota marmota marmota (assembly GCF_001458135.2). Taxonomy (NCBI): domain Eukaryota; kingdom Metazoa; phylum Chordata; class Mammalia; order Rodentia; family Sciuridae; genus Marmota; species Marmota marmota. The sequence continues at coordinate 1,955,155 of NW_026000082.1, forward strand.
TTCAACATCAGCAATTAGGAAAATACAAATCAAAACTACACTGAAATTTCATTTCATACCAGTCAAAATGTCAGTCATGAAGAATACAAATAATAATAAATGCTGGAGAGGATGTGAAGGAAAAGGAACACTTTTACACTGTTGGTGGGACTGGTAAATTGGTACAACCACTATGGAAATCAAATCAGAATGCAGGTTCCCAAAAAGACTAGGCATGGAATCAACATATGACCCAGCTATCCCACTCCTCGGTACTTATCCTGAAAAATTAAAATCATCACACTATAGTGATACATGCATACCCATGTTTATAGCAGCACAATTCACAGTAGCCAAAGTATGGAAACCAGCTGGGGTATCCATCAATGATGAATGGATAAAGAAAATGTGGGATATACACACATGGAGTTTTATTCAACCATAAAGACAAAAGAAATTATATCATTTGCAGGAAAATGGATGGAATTAGAGATCATCATATTAAGTGAAATAAGCCAAACTCACAAGGTTGGGGGTCGTATGTTTTCTCTTATGTGTGGAAGCTAGAAAGGAAAAAGGAAAGCTGGAGGGATCTCATGAAAATCAAAGAGAGATCAGTGGGGGAAGGAGACCAAAGGGTGGGAGGTTGGAAGGAAGGGAAGAAGCAGTGGGGAATGATATTGGCCAAAATATACTATATATTGTGCATTGTGTGCATGTACAAATAACGTAACAACAAATCCCATTCATACGTACAATTACAATGCACCAATAAAAAATGTAGCAAATAAATAAATAAATAAATGGAAAATGAAAAAAAAGTTGTTCTGAGAAATAAGTGCATTAGTAAGTGCCAATTGCAGAATGGTGGCTTGGGTTTGGGCAAACGACATGGGGAGGGAGAAGGCACATGGGGCAGCAAGCCAATATTAGTGGAAAATGAAGGCAAAGTGGGATTAAAGGTTAAAAAAAAAGACAAATAAAAAATAGCAGGGCTGATAACCAAAAGAGACAGGGTGGATAGAGATAAATTTGAGCTTTTATACAAGGACAAAAAGAGGCACTGGGGAGACAAAACAGCATCATCACCACCATCAGGCAACAGGATATCTTAATGTAGCAGAATGAGCCTTCTTAGTAGCAGAAGAGACAAAAAAGAAAGAAGCTTCCTAAGGGGAGACCCAGGTCTTCTTTAGGCAGATGGTACAGAGTAGAGCACTGGAGAGCACGGGTCCCTGGAGAGGGGGTGGGGAAATATTTAAGGAAAGAGGATTCCAGAGGGCACAGTGAGGAGGGGAAATCAATCACTGAGGGATGGCTCACCTTTTTGTTCATGACCAGGCATCAGCGTCAAAAGGCAGTTAGAAGTGACAGAATTTGAATAGCATCATTTCAGGGCAGGTGGAGTGTCCTGGACTCTGAATTGGTCACAGAACCCTGGGAATAGGATGGAACTCTCACTGAGGTTTAGGGTGCTGTTACAGGTCTGGGGTGTCACAGTTCTGGAAGTGGAGCTCCATCACTTTGGTTGGGCATAAGGGCAAGGGCTCCAAAAATGGGCGGCAGAAATTATCTGTCTGTGAGATTCTTAAAACATAAAGAGTACTCAGCCTAGATTCTATCTTTAAAGCCTCAGGGTCTACAATATGAAAGAGTGTCCTAAATTATGGATTCGGTATGGCATGGTGGCTTTTGCATCTTCTATGTTGATATATTGTGTTTTGAGTTGGACTCAACAAACCACCAAAGTAGTTCACAAGTGATAGTCACATCAATCAGCTGCCAAAAGCAGAAAGTCAGAAAAGATGCAGAGAAACCCACACTTTTTAAACCAGTTGAGCACAGTGTCATTATCCAGCTGCTACTCTAGCTATGGGCATGTATTGCTCTAGACATGTTGGCTTGTAGCCCCTATGAGAAGGGGGAGCACTGGGGCAGTGCCCAGGACACAGTGAGATCCCCTGTGGGCAGGGATGAATGGCCAAGTGAACCAGATGCACACTCGAATTTTGTCAACAGGTGGCAGCATTTATAATTTTTCCATTGAGAGAATTAGAAAGTTTGGGTATGCTTTTATATTTCTTAAAAGGACTCCTCAAAGGCCTTCTATAGGACTGAGTAGCAGTATTCTAGCTTCCTTAATGAGATAGCTTATTCCAAGTAAATACATCCCATCAATTGTCCAAGAAGTGGAAAAGTCAACAGCTAAAGTAAAACAAAGACGTTTGCCTTCCTTCCGCCCTTTAGCTGCACAGATGGGGCTGCTCCAGGGCATGTCTTCATCAGGATCGTGGAATATGTGCCTCAGGCCCCCACATAAAGCTGTCCCTATCCTTCATCCCCTCATCTGCCTAGAAACGCTGTTCTGGCCCATTCATTCCAACAGCCAATCCAGGTTGAAAGCTGACATTTCACATAGTTGAAATTTCTACTGAATCTGTCGCGCAACTGCTAATTATAGAGCTTACAATTTCTGTTTTATAGATTCCCCAAAGATTTACTTGGTGCAGTAAGATGTTGCTAAATTCCCGACTGGTACTGTGTTCCCAGCAGTGCTGACCACTGGGCCTTGGCACTTGCTCCTTCCAGCAAGTGCCAAAAATCTGAGGAAGGGTCACTAAAGCAGGAGGTGCCACAGCAACGAGCTCAGGCAGTGAGGGGAATGGAAGTAGGACGCATCTGTTTTTCTAATTTGAGACTGCATTCACTCCATGGGGAGGTGCAGAGCCAGAATCCACTGCCACATTCCCAGGCAGCAAAGCAGGCCATCCGCCTGGTGGAAACAAATGGAAAGTCCTGAAGGGCACCATCCAACATCCTCCTGGAGTTGGCAGCTTGTGAAAAGACCAGATAATATCATCCCCCCCCTTCCTGTCTCCATTAAGGTCTGCAGCCAAAGGGCTGTTTCCGACCACCCATCTCTTCCCAGCTGTTGTGAAAGCAAGAACCCAGTTACAAATGCAAGCCAGTGTTCATCACCATTAATCACCAAACAATGGATTAAAGTTGAAAAACAGGTGGTTATTCTTCTCCAGTCTTTTCTGGGCCAAAAGTTCAAACTATTCACACCAACCCAGAATCCTTGAAATTCATTGCCTCCAAAGCCTGTTCCTAAGGACTTTTCTCTCTCCTATCTTATCATGACCTCATCTATTTACGTGATTATTTTCTCATATCTGAATCTAAAACCTCCATATTCCATTTCATCCAGTTTTTATGAACAAATGGTAAAAAGAATAAGCTCCATGGTCCCCACTGTTTGGAACACTCCAGGTCTCACCTCTTGTTTGTTGAAAGCTTTATGGGACATATGAACCTACTCTAGGCTTTGAAACTTTAGGATATGTAAGAGATTTGTAATAAGTAGATCCTGCCCTCAAGGAGCTTACAGGTTAATAGAAACCACTTTAAACCCGGCACAGTGGCATACAACTGTAATCCCAGTGACTCCGCAAACTGAGGCAAGGAGGATTGATTATAGGTTCAAAGTCAGTCTGGGCGACTTAGTGAGACCTTATTTCAAAATATATATATATATATATATATAAAGGGGGGGTTAGGAGCTGTTTCACAGTGGTATAGTGCCCCCAGGTACAAATCTCCAATACTAGGGGTAAAAAAGAAAAAGTGACCTAAAAGCCTAAATATACAACCCCCTCCCTCAAAAAAAAAAAAAAAAAAAAAAGCAAAA
>NW_026000082.1:1958849-1998478 GCF_001458135.2 Marmota marmota marmota
AAAAAAAAAAAAAAAAAAAAAAAGGCTAAATATGCCACAATCACTTAGTGATTAGCTGATAAAAAACAGAAGGCAGATATCCAAGAAACTTTGATTTTTCAAACCACAAGTTTGCCTCTTCAAAGTGGCTTTAAGAAATAAAGGATGAAATCTTTTTTTGTAGGAACTCGGGATCCCCTGGCATTGCTATGAGGATTAGAGATGAAATGACCACCTTACAGTCCGTATTCTTAAGCCAGTTATACTAATGTCACTGCACCCTTTTCCCCATAAGGGAAGATGCACAATTAACTGAAGAAGGAGCTATTCTCTGCAAACACCTTGAATAAAGGCTCTGGCTTAAGAATTCTGCTTGCTTGTCCTTTGAACATAAGTCTCCACTAAAAACAAAAAACAAAAAAACTAGGAGGCAGGGAATGGTCCCATTCTATCTCAATTAAGACAGAAGGAATTTGCAGATGATTGATACAGGCCCATATTTCTGCCCCAGTGAAAATAACAGGCTGAGTATTCCCTTCCTGGACTCTGTTATTGGCTGCAGGTGAGATCTTTCTATAAGTGGACCATAGGCTTTCCCATGTGCCAAGCACTGTTGCAGGAACTGGCAATACAGCCATGAACAAGACAGTCTCTGCCTTCCTGGGTCCACTTGAGGGGTGAGAGAATGGGGAGAGGTGTTGATTAATGTGATGTCACATGACTGAGACACCAGCATAGAGTTGCATGGGAAGATGGAAGAGTACAAGAAAAGATGCTCTGAGGAGGATCTGGCTGGTGGTCTGAATTCAGCAGTCCACATGGAAATCTGAAAGCAGAGCAGATGGGAGAGGGAGGCCCACAGCAGTGTATGGCACACGTAGGCAGAGACCTTATGAAGTAGTTACAGAATATAAGCTTTCTTCTTTCCTGATCTCAAGATAAAAGATCTCAGAGGCTCAGGAGGTCAAGGCAGGAGGATCATAAGTTCAAAGCCAGCTGCAGGAACTTAGCAAGGCCCTAAGCAACTCGGTGAGACCCTGTCTCTAAGTAAAATATATATATTTTTTAAAGGGCTGGTGATGTGGCTCAGTGGTTAAGTGGCCCTGGGTTCAATCCTCAGTACAAAAAAAATAAATAAATAAATTCTTGCAAGATAAAAGATCTAAGCATGCCTCAAGACAAAGGAGAATGAAAAACTTGAAGTATATAAAAGACAAAGAATATGCAGTTTAGTATTGAAACTAATAATAATCAACATAACTGGGAAATAGAACAGAAAAATTGAGCAAATGGAAAACTTCCCTGAAAGCAAAGAACACACCATATATTGGAGAAAAGTAAATGAAAACAACCAACATTGTGATAGTCTATTTATATCAAGAATGAAGAAACTGGGTGTGGTGGCGCAACACCTGTAATCCCAGCAGTCTGGGAAGCTGAAGCAAGAGAATCATGAATTCAAAACCAGAATGAGCAACTTAGTGAGACCCTAAGCAGCTTAGTGAATCCCATCTCAAAATAAAATATAAAAAGAGTTGGTAATGTGGCTCAGCAGTTAAGCATCCCTCGGTTCAATCCCCAGTATGCCCTGCCCACTCACCTCCCCCCCCAAAAAAAGAACAAAGAAATAATTCTTCAGAAAGTCTATATTGGGGAGGGGGCGGGGTTGAGGGGTAGGGTTCACCTTCAACATAGAGGAGTCAGACTGGCTTTGGGCCTCACACCAAGAACCCAGGTCAGAAAAGCAAGCACCGGTGAGTGGCCATAAAGTTCCTACAGACTCAGGACCACACAAGAATATCCCAGTCAGCTAGCTGGGCTGTTGAACAGACATTCCCAAACTAGAAAACTCATGAAATACAGCACCTCATGGTGTGTGGAGGGAAAGAGGAAGGGAAACAGGGAAAGTATCCAACAAAATTCAACTAACCAAATAATGAATGGAAAAATCACGTTAAACACTAGTACACCTTCAGTCAGATATAAAGCCCATACTGTACAAATCAACTCATTTAAAGTGTATGATTCAATAGTGCATTCAGAGAGGTGACCAAGAAAATAATCAAAATAAAATGAACAAGATGGGTAAGAGAACTAATGCACAGAATTCATTTAAATTTTTAAAACAGACGACAAAACTGGGGAATTTATCAGAAAATAAAATAATCACAATAAATTTTAACAGCAAAAGCTGATGAAAAATTCTGAAGGAGACACAGGAAGAGGAGGTGATAGAAAGTGTAATAAGCCCCTGCTATTTATTATAGATGATACCTCCTGCCTAGATTTGAAATTATTAAACAAATGTCATTCTCTCATGGCATTCCTAATCTTAAAGTACTCCCAGAAGAACTTCTGTGGTGATAAAGATTCATCTGAAGTTTAGTAATAATTTCTTCAGGTTCACTTGGTTTTGTCATTGTTGTTAAGTTTGAGTCAAATTAAATGCCTTTGAGTGTGTATAGTCTGATACCAACTTTCGATGGACGGTTTTCCATTACTAACCCAGGTTATTTCTGGCTGGTAGGGTTTCAAGTAATAAATTTTCATTCTTTGCATTTTTCCATGTGGATTAAGGATTTCATTGTGATCACACATTATTTTTATAAAAGCAACAGGGAAAATGAAGTTAAACTACCTGCATGTTCCCCCATCTAATTTTCCTTTCAGCCTGAATCAAGCTGTTCATCTCTCCAATGTCTCCATATCAACTGTTTTATATTGTTTTGTATAATTTATTTTTATAGAGAAGACTTAATGGAAGATGAGTGGTTCTATTTGTAATGCATTGGTCCAGAGTACTTAGTGATGGGTGAATATAATAACTTTCATATTAGAAAAATGTTTTCAAGGGCTGGGGTTGTGCATTAGTGGTAGAGCGCTTGCCTAGCACACATGAGGCGCTGGGTTTGATTCTCAGCACCTCATGAAAACAAATAAAGATCCATCGACAACTAAAAAACTATTTTAAAAAATAATGTTTTACATTTCTGTTTATAATTGGAATTTTACCTTCTAATATCTATCAGTATCAAGCTTAAGCCAATTACAATAAATAGTAACACAGATCTTCCCTTTGATGATCTATGTTCCAGAACTCTAAGTTTCATACTTGTTGGCCAATCCTTGCAAACTTACATCAAAAATAGACCTATTTTATGGATATGGGGAACGAACCCAAGAAAGGTAACTTGGCTTGCTCAGGACAACACAGTTAGTCCATTACAACTGACCATTTGGGTGTTCCACTAATCCATGATTCTTCTACCACATTCATGTTTTCTCAGCATTGTACTTGTGCAAAATGATTAAACTAGCAAGGTTTGCCTCCGATGCAGCTTTGCAGCCCATTAATTAATCAAATTCCCAAGATACTTGTTCCATAAATTAGGGGAGCAGGCTCTCCTAACGTCTAAACTTAGATGTGGAAGACAATTGTCATCCTGTGCCTTACTTTGTAGGCTCCTAATTAAGTAACAGGGGTTGCGAACTTCTGAAAGTGTTGGACAAGACATGGCCAGTACAGAGGAACCATGACCTAATGTCTAAAGTATATCTAAACTTAATTTTTTTTTCTGAAAAAAAAGTTAATTTTTAAAATGTTAATTGGAAAGAAAGTTAAAAAATAAGTTATTTATGCTGTCAAACACATAAGTTTAAAAATTTTTAACTTCCTTCCAACTTAGTTTTTAATATTAACTTTGGCACTATTCAACTGCCTGTTTTTGAATTTCAAGAAGTGTTTAACTTTGCCCTCACCAACTTTTCCAGCCTCATGCGCTCATATTTTTGGCTCCAGTATTAGCCAGTGGTTAACCTGGGGTTTCCAGAATAAGCAACGCTGTTTTAAGCCTCTGTAGTTTGTTGTGCACATTGCCTGTCTAAAATGTGCTTTATTTCCATCTTCGAAACATGGCTTAGTGTCACTTTCTCCAGGAAGCCTTCTTAATTAATAGCTGTGTTTAAAAGAAGAGTTCGCCTGCATTAAAAAATGACAAAATCATAGAATTTACAGGGAAATGGATGGCATTAGAGCAGATTATGCTAAGTGAAGCTAGCCAATCCCTAAAAAACAAATGCCAAATGTCTTCTTTGATATAAGGAGAGTAACTAAGAACAGAGTAGGGTCGAAGAGCATGAGAAGAAGATTAACATTAAACAGGGATGAGAGGTGGGAGGGAAAGGGAGAGAGAAGGGAAATTGCATGGAAATGGAAGGAGACCCTCAGGGTTATACAAAAGTACATACAAGAGGAAGTGAGGGGAAAGGGAAAAATAATACAAGGGGGACAAATGAATGCCAGTAGAGGGGGCAGAGAGAGAAGAGGGGAGGGGAGGGGAGGGGAGGGGAGGGGGGATAGTAGAGGATAGGAAAGGCAGCAGAACACAACAGACACTAGTATGGCAATATGTAAATCAATGGATGTGTAACTGATGTAATTCTGCAATCTGTATATGGGGTAAAAATGGGAGCTCATAACCCACTTGAATCAAAGTGTGAAATATGATATATCAAGAACTATGTAATGTTTTGAACAGCCAACAATAAAAAATTAAAAAATAATAATAAAAAAAAATAAAATAATACCTGTAAAAAAAATAAATAAATAAATAAAATAAAAGAAGAGTTCGCTGCATACTCCCATGTCACCCTTTTTTTAAAAAAAAAATATTTATTTGGACATAATGCCTTTCTTTCTTTCTTTTTTTTTTAATGTGGTGCTGAGGATCAAACCCAGGGCCTCTCACATGCTAGGCAAGCGCTCTACCACTGAGCCACAACCCCAGCCCCCTCCATGTCACCTTTTAATACTTTCACTCACGTCCCCAGATTTTACACAGCACAGGCCTCCTGCACTGTGAGGACAGGAAATGTGCTATTCCTTCCTGGGACTAACCAATGCCTAGCTCATCGGGATGCACAAAAATGCACTCTATTTGTTTTTTGATCCCTGAAACAAGTTCTTCTAGGGTGTGTTCAAATATCTGCATGAATATGTTTTCCATATGGTCCTTAATGCCTTTTTCTTGCTTTGTTTTGCTTTTTGTTGTTGTTGTTGGTGGTGGTGGGGGTGTGGTTTATTGGGAATTGCCAGGATGCTTTACCACTGAGCTATATCCCCTACTCTTTATATTTTTTATTTTGAGACAGGGTCTCCCTAAATTGCTTAGAACCTCACTACATTGCTCAGATGACAGGCATGTACCACTGAGACTGGTCTCTTAATGCCTTTTAAGATTAAAATCTGGTTAATTCTCTGAAAACACACAAAATAAACCAAGTCACCATTGTCCAATACTATAGTAAGAGCGTATATAGACAGCTCAATCAGAGGAAAGCCTCTAGAAGTGGACATGGAGGGCAGAATCTCAGGAGAAAAACCATACCAAATGAGAAAGAAGAGATCCAAGACTTTACCATGTTTTTCAGTCAGTTACTCTGAGCTCATCCTGCCATCAAGGGTGCTGGCCACAGAAAAAGTCACAGGATAAAATATGAGTTTCTATGGTTTGGATTTAAATTTTTAAAAAATTAAAGATATCCCTTACTGCCTAAGGCAGGACAAAGGCTGAATCACCACTAGATACTGAACTCCAGGGAACCATGCCCTGTTCACTATCTTTATTGTTCCACTGTGGTGTCCAGACACTTCATTGCACTGAGTTGGTGCCTAAACAATATTTTGTTGTGCAAAGAATTATGAGTACTTAGCACCAAGAAAAATTCACACATGCTGGGAATAGTGGTATATGCATGTAATCCCAGTGATTTGGGAGGCTAAAGCAGGAGGATTACAAATTCAAGGACAGCCTCGGAAACGTAGCAAGTCCCTGTCTCAAAATACAAAATAAAAAGGACTGGAGATATAGCTCAGTACTAGAGAACCCCTGGATTTCATTCTCAGTACCACACACAAAATGGAAATTCACATGAGCACTTGCAATCATGAATAAGGGAATTATAATAGCTTCAATGGAATCAGTAGCTAGATATAAACCTTTTTAACGGTGAATAAATATCCTTGTACATACTAGGTAAGCACTCTGCTCAATTTTGGATGCAGAAAAAATCATCAGATATATATTTACATTGTCTTGGGGGCATGGGTGAGGTTCTTGGAAATGTGGCACTAAGACTAATCGAAACACACCCATCTTTTTTCATGTGGTCATTTTGACCAAAAATGTCACTCCTTGCTTGTAAAATCATTCCATTTACCTCCCAGAACACAGATGTCACTTCACCTAACCATGGTTGGCTGAATACACATCTTCCACCCTTCCTGTGTGTCTGGAGGAACTTAGTCAGCTTCTACTCCTTTCCAACAGATCTCTCCTTTTTCCTTCACTGTCAGTCAGTGCAAAGCCAGTCAGACCCATGCTTTATTCACTTTAGAAATATATCTGGGACAACTGGGCATGGTGTCACCCACCTGTCCTCCCAGCAACTTGGGAGACTGAGGCAGGAGGATCACAAGTTCAAAGCCATCGTCAACAACTTAGCAAGATCCTGTCTCAAAATAAAAAATGAAAAAAGGATGGAGATGTGGCTAAGTGGTTAGACACCCAGTACCCAAAGAACAAATAAGACCCTGTCTCAAAATAAAAAACATAAAAGGACTAGAAATGCAGTTCAGTGGTAGCAATTCTTAGTACTGAAGAGAGAGAAAAAAAAATATCTAGGACCCTCATACACACATACAGCAGGATGATTATTTTCTATTTATGTATGTATGTATGTATATATTTGTAGTGCTGGGGATAGAAGTTAGGGCCTTGAGCATGCTAAGCATACCACTGAGCTACAAAGTCCCTCTCATTTTCTTTTCTCATTTTTAACTTTGCAACAGGGTCTCCCAAAGGTGCTAAAGCTGACCTCAAACTTGCCATCCTCCTGTTTCAGCCTCCTGAATAGACTGAGATTATAAACGTGCCACCATGCACAGTTCTATTTCTTTTTTTGATTGTTGTTGCTGTTTGTTTTATGCAAGGGATTGAACCCAAGGGCATTCAATCACTGAGCCACATCCCCAGCTCTTTTTGAGACAGGGTCTCGCTCAGTTGCTTAGGACCTCACTAAATTGCTGAGGGTGGCCTTGAACTTGCAATCCTCCTGACACAGTTTCCACTGGGATTACAGGCATGCACTACCACACCTGGCTCACTTTTCACTCCAAGAGAACCTTTCAGTGACCTTCCAAACACTTCTATTATACATTTTATTCTTGAAACATAACCTGCATCCACAAGGACAACAGAAAAATATTGCCCTTGGCATTCCTAAGAGATGCAATTCAGAATATATTGTTGGGTTTTTTGCTTTTTTTTTTTTCCAGTAGACATATGCTGCCCAGTGGGATATGACACTCTCCAGAGGTCGGCTTCACAAAGAAAAATAGGAGGAAATAAGGTCAGAGCAGTTATGCATCAGTCTAGTATGGTAAAACACATTTGCAAGATCAGGGCAAAACTCCTAGCTCCTCATCTGTAGTTTACATTCTGGACAGAGACCTCCTTCCAGGAGACAAAGAGCTCTAAGTGAGCACATACCCTGGAATATCTGATAAGATCTTTAACTCTCAGATGGTAAGGGAAAAAAAAAAAAAACAAACCCACATCACCGCACATATTTAAGCAGTGTTAGCTTCTGCATTAAAATAAAAAGAAATTTTAATTTCCTTCAGAAAGCATCAGTTAGTGTTCAATACTGGTCAGACAAAAGAAGAAAAAAAATAGAACATAGTCCAAATACAACTACAGACCAAATGATGACTATCATTCTGAAGTTATCTTTATCTCCAATTAAAGACTTATATTCCACTTTAATTTCCCAATTTTAAAGCTGCTCTCCATGAAACCAAATGCTATGATCCGGATATGGTTATTCGTGTCCCCCAGAGGTTCACGGATTTAAGCTTGCTTCCCCAATGTGGCAATGTGGGAGGGGATGGCACCTTCTAAAGGTGAAACCTAGTGGAAAGTGGTTGGGAATGCTGCCCTTAGAAGAGATTAATGAGGTGGTTGGGAATGCTGCCCTTAGAAGAGATTAATGTGTTCTCTTCAGACTCCAGTTGATTCCCATGAGAGTGACTTGTGAAGGATAAAAAAATAAGACTGACCCCACTCTCTGGCTTCCAGTCTCACAATGGGATCTCCCTCTCACATGTGCTCCTGCCATGATATGATGATGTAACCATGGTGGCCAGTACCATGCTCTTGGACCTTCAAAACTTCAACCTAACTAAACCTTTTCTTTTTATAAGTTACACAGCTTAGGTATTTTGTCACAGCAATGAAAATGTACTAATATACCAAGTTTAAAATATTTTGATACCTTCACCTAAAAAATTAGGGCTAAATGGGAGAACCTGAAAGTTCCTCTTTAAATGCACTGATTGACAGTCAAGTTAAGAAATGAAGACCTTTAAAATATATTTCCCCACTGACCTGACCTCAATGTCCCCACTTTTTTTTTCCCCACAGCAATTGAACCCAGGTGTTTTACTACTGTGCTACACCTCCAGCCTTTTCTATTATTTATTTTTGAAAGAGTCTTACCAAATTGCCTGGGGCCTTATTACATTGCTGAGGCTAGCCTTGAGCTTAAAATCCTCCTGCCTCTGCCTCCTAACTTGCTAGTATTACAGACATGAGCCACTGAGCTCACTGATGGCACTTTTTAAAATAAGTGAAAACCTTTCCACATTCACACGTGTTTTACTTCATGTTACTTTTGTGTGGTGCTGAGGGATGAACTCAGGGCCTCACGCATGCTGGGTAAGGGTTCTACCACTGAGCTATAACTCCCGCCCAGTATTTAGTTTTAAATACCTGATGGTTCCCTAGTTATCATTTTGCCTTGGGAGCACCTGGTCAGAAGTAAACACCTTATTCATAGAAGAGGAAAAAAGGATCTTATAACAAAATTGCAAGGGTCATTTGTATATTACAATCCTCAAGGGGAAAAATCCTCCTCCTCCTTCTCCTGCTCCTTCACCTCTCCCCCATACACAAAACAATAGAGTATTTCTTCTCCAACTACTGTGAAGACATGGCAGTGCTGAGCTTTTTAGCAAGGCCAGAGCTGTCCAAACCCGCAGCACCCCCCACCTCCCAGGCGCGGTGTTCCCTTGGCCTGCTTCCACTCTCCTCCTCCCACCCACCGTTAGCACAATGCCTCTCCAGCCATATGGACCAGATGATGAGTCACCCACCACCCAGAATTCCTTCCTTGACCTTTCCACATTCAATCACCTTTAGAACACTCAACAGGCACGTCCTCCGCGGCGCACGAGCACATGCCCTGTAACAGAAGGAGTTTCAAGCTGAACACAGGAACCAGCCATTCTTCACACTCCTCCCTTGGCCAAATGGATGGCTTCCAGAGCTTTAAAGAAAAATCACAACTGAAAGTGACCAGATGGGTTTTCAAGGAGAAAGATGCAAACTAAATCAGTTGGGAGACTGACGCACTCTACTAAAAACAGGACTGCGACGTAGAAGAACTTCAGTTATTCACCCCGAGAGGCACGATGATGGCAAAAGCAAGCACTGAAAGGAGATGCAGAACATTCCATGGCTGTAACTTGACTTTGACTCTGAACAGCTAAATATTTTTAGAACTGTTTTTGAGATTAATACTTCAAGTAGTCACACCCCCCCCAAATCCCCCACCAAAATTCTGGACCTGCACACCAGCCAGCACAAATGATAAAAATGAAGAAAATTTCAAGGCACGAACTGCATGGCAAGTACTCTTCTAAGCACTTAACATATATTCACTCACTTGATCCTTATGAAAAGTCTTTCCTCATCCATTTTCCATGAGGAATCTGATGTACAGAGGTGAGGTGACCTGCCCAAGGTCAAACACAACCAGGAAGAGGCAGAGCTGGGATTCAAATTGCGCAGACTGATACGAGGGCCCATGCGCTATGATCATCTCCAAAGGAAAGGTGATCATAGGTGATCCTCTCTTAACTTAGATCTTTAAATTCACTAAAACCACACAAGTTCAGTTGCAAGATGAAAAGCCGAACAAAGAATTGAAACTATGGAAATGACCGTGAGGTGATGGCAAAGATAGAATTCATCAGCTGTGCCAAATGCTCACCCAGAAAGTATTGGGGAGCTTGCCTTAGTGAGTTAAAGGCACAGAATCTACATAAATGACTTTTATGATGATAGCCAAAAGCCTCAAAAAGCCTTGGATGACAATGGAAAACGTCCCAGAGTCATAGCACACTATACCACCCATGACTCCTGTCCATCCTCCCTCCTCAGTCTATTCACCCATGTGGTGCTTCCTTTCCATCCTACTGCCATTGCTTAAACTCAGGCCTAGAATATCCATTAGTCCAGTGATTATAAGGATGTCTTCTCTGGCTTCTAGTTGCCACTCTCCCTCCTGCCCCAGCACTCCATCTCTCCTGCACTGCATGACAGGAGAGAGATCTGATCTGATAATGTTGTACCCCCTATTTAATAACTCTTCAGTAATCACTATGATGAGAAATTCCCAGTCTCACCCTTTTTGTACAGAATCAAAGGTTAGCCTCCTGACTTATTCTGCTGGTAGGTTTAGGAGAATACTAAGCATAGTCATGCCCCTCTTAAATTGTACACATTGACTCTCTGCAAAAAAAAAAAAAAAAAAATTAAATCTGCTTTCCCAACTCATTCAGCTACCTGAGGACATCTAGTAACTCATCCATATGATTTGCTTAGGAACTAATTCTTTGTACTTCTTTATACAACTGACTCCCCTCCTGGGATATAAGCCCCTTAAGAGCAGGGACAGTTTGTTACTATTTACCAATCATGCTGAAATAAACAAGCTTGAAGATTCCTCTTTAGGAAGAAATACAGAATAGAAGTGCCAGATGGAAAAGTATACACATCGCTAAACTGCTCCCCAAAGGCTGTCCATGTGACAGCTCAACAGTAAAAGGTTTGCAGATGTTCTGTTAATCCACCAGGTGAAAACTAGTGACTCATGGTTGTGATTTGTGTAGTCCCTGGTAAATGAAAGAACCTCGAATTTAAGATGAGGTATACTTAAGGTGACTGAGTCATGGAAACAGGGCACCATGGAAACTGGAACAATACCAACAATCCCATGAAAGGTTACTTCAAGTCAGGGCTCTCATGACGGTGGTCTGGAAACGGAGAATTAAGAGGATTCACCACGGTGAGTTTCTATGCTGCCAAATCCTAACACTGAATACATGACAAGAGAGTTTAGAGGGAAGAATAGCACTTTCCAATGTCAGGAAACCACAACCAGGAAATCCAGCTCACCCCACAGCCCACTCACCATCCAGTAGCCAGTGTTGGCCGCTCCTGAGCTCCAGCTCTGACACCATTAGGCGTGTGATCACGTGATCTGGAACCAAAAGACCTTTCTCCAGGTACTGCCTTGCCATTTCGCCAACTTCTGTTAAAAGATAGTTAAAGAGACACTAAGAAGGCTTCTAGAGGAAGAAAGAGCTTTTGAATTCTGACAATTTCACCTTCTCTCTCACCCACCCTGATATGGAGGGAAAGTTGAAGGTAATTGCTATAGTTTTTTTTTTTTTTAAATCTTGGCTTCAATAATGGCAGTATTGTTGCTTAATTTAACCCATTTGTCTTCTAACAAATTAGAAAAAGCAACTCTTAGAAATAGGCACAGCCAGAAAAAGGAGAAGAAGAAAAAATATGAATTGGCCAAGATAAAAAAAAAGAGTAGAAAACAAAGTTGGAGTGAAGAGAGAGGGTGGTACAAGAAGGTTTAAAAGATGTCCAAGACTTCTCAGAGGTGAGACACACACTGGACCTCAGGCCTCCCAACAGTTTATGGTAACAAAGACAGATGATCAACCACATGGTATACGAAGACTGAAAGATGCTGAGAAGCATAACCATTCTTAGAAAGACCAAAGGGAAAAATTTCCACTGGCCCTCAAAAAGATGCTGCACGATGTGTAACACAAACAGGTTTATTTCCTTCCATGAGCCTCAATAAGCAGATGGCACGTTGATGACGCAGTTGTAAAAGCAACTCAGCATTAGTGGGATGCCAAGCTCATAAATGGATGTGAACCTTTAAAAAACCACTTTCAGAGGAGAAACTGCTTCTATCTTTTTTTTTTAAAGAGCCTTTTGTGATTGTGGTGTTATAGGCTAAATACCAGTTTGTTTGTTTTTTTAAAGAGAGAGAGAGAGAGAGAATGAATTTTAATTTTTTTTTTTTTTTTTTAGTTTATGGCGGACACAACATCTTTGTATGTGGTGCTGAGGATCGAACCCTGGCCGCACGCATGCCAGGCGAGCACACTACCGCTTGAGCCACATCTCCAGTCCCCTTCTATCTTAATTTAAAATAACAATTCCGTATATGTAGAAACTGTGGCTTGACTTTGGCAGGGCAAATTATCAGTTGAAATCTACGTATTTCTCAGAACTGAATTTTTTTTTTTTTAACAAAAATTAAGTCCTCCAGGGAACTGATCATGAACATTTAAGAATCACATTCTCACAGGCTAATTAAGTTCTTACAACAACACAAAGCAGAATTATATCATATATATTACCTTTTATCACCTTGACCCTTTTTGGTAAAAGTAGGGTCAAGGTGATTTAATTTTGGTAGAGCCTTTACTACTCCCAAGTTAAGCTCTGAAATATATTCAGTAAAGGATTCTAATCACTCAATTGCTACCACTGGACAAGCAGCTTAGAGCAAGGCCATTCAGTTATGCACATTCAGTAACACGCTGCGAGAAGCGGGACCCCAAGACTGCTGTAAAGGAGAAAGTAGCTGAACTGGAATGTTAAGGAGTCACCTTCGTTCAAAAGTATTGTTGATTACATTCTGTGTAACAGGTAATATTCTCAAGATGTAGCTGTGGACAAAAGTTCCAGCTTACTGAAATTGAGACAGTATTATCTGGACTAAAAGCAACAATAACCACCATTAACTTAGCACACACTATGTCCCAGACACTACGCTTTAGGTACTTTATAGGTGTTATTTCCTTGAATTATGATAAGATATTCACCTTCAGATAGGATGCAATATTTGTATTTTTGACAGCTTTTTTCACAAACCATAACGTTTCCATTTTAAAATGTACAGCTTAGTGACTTTTAATATATTCTCAATGCTGTGTAACATCTTTGTTCCCTAATTTCAGAACATTTTCACGCACTGGGGGAAAAAAACTCCCTACTCATTAGCAGTCACTCCCCTTTGCCCTTCCTCCAGCATGCACCTCCCTCTAAAACTACTAATTTACTTTCTACCTTTATTTGTCTATTGTGAGCATTTCTTATAAATAGAATCATATAATACATAATCTTGTTTCTGGATTCCTTCACTTAGCATAATATCTTCAAAGTTCATACATACCAGCCCATGTTGGGCTAGTATTAGTAGCTCATTCCTTTTTATTGCTGAATAATAGTCCAAAAACATGGCTATGCCACACTTTATGTTTATAGATAACATTAGTTAATGCACATTGGGTTGTTTTTACTGTTTTTTCCTTAATGGTACTTGGGATCAAATGAAGGGCCTCATGATGTGGGGTAAAAATGCTACCACTAAGCTACACTCTGAGCCCTTCTACTTTTTGGCTATAATGAATAATGCTCCAGTGAATGTCCAGGTACAGGCTTTAATGTGAATACAATACCTGTGTGATATTCACATTCCAGGGCTAAACAATCACTAGCACAGAGGGCACAGAGAATAACTGACAAAGTTTTGTGCTGTCCTACACTGCAATGGTCAGGCCAGTCCTGTTCTTAGTCCCATCCACTCAAGTTCAAGGGGAACACACATCTGAGGTGAGCAACTAAGGTGCACTTTACACTGTTTTCTGGAACTCCAGATCTTACATTGACTATATTGGTTTATTTGTTACTTCACTTTCTGCCTTGATCAACTAGAACAGCTCAATGAGGAAAGAATGAAGTATTTTGTTCAATGCCATGTCCTCTGTGCTTAGAATCCACCCTGGCAAGTTTTGGATGTCCATAAAAATTTGATGCATGAATGAATAAATGAACAACCCTGAAGATTATTATTATTTTTTATCCTGACAAAAATCAATCTGATCTTTCTGGACAGTTATTAAAGAGCCATTATCCAAAGATCAAATATGGTCCAACTTTGCCAGATAGCAACCTTTTCAGAGGAGATATGAACCAAGCAAAGTGTGATGAGCGACTAGCTGACAGGTGGATGATTAGGTGGTTTTTTTGGCCTCTTAGTTGTTTTTTTCCCCCCCTCGTTCCCAGTGCTGGGGATCAAACCCAGAGCCTCACGCATACTAGGCAAGGGCTGTATCACTGAGTTACATACAACTCCTGCCAGCAGCCCTGTCTTAATTCTTCAGCATTTCAAAACACAAAGAGAGATTGAGCAAGTCAAGTAAAACAAAGGAGGAAAAGGGAATGCCATGAGTCCCTGGAACTTCAAGCAGTGACAATTGAAAAGCACACCAGTAAGAGATGGGGCTAGACAAGGTGGGACACCGAATGTGGACTCTGAAGGACTCTAAGGCAGTTAGCTCAATTGTAAAGTTCCCCTGGGTTCAATACCAGCACCACTACTCCCCTTCCACCCGCCAAAAAAAAAAAAAAAAAAAACCCAGAAAACTAATGATTAAAGACACACCTAGAAACACTTTCTTCAGAAAGGGAAAGACTATCAGATTTTAAGCCAGCAATATTTGTGTGTGTGTGTGTATGTGTGTATACATATTCATGTGTGTAGTTTCATCCAATATTAAATATATTAGAAAAATCAATGTTCCACCCACTTTACAATATAAATTTTGTAGCAATGTACCTTAATAACCTCTTCTATATAACCACTACCAAATATACAAATAGATATAATCTCCTTGAAAAATAAATTTTCAATATTTAACTGGATTTTAAATTTTTAACTGGATCAGGTAATACACAAATTTTCAACATTTGAGACTACCTATAAAACTGTACATTTAATTAGAACAAGACTAAAATTTTAAGATAACATAGTCCATCAAGTGGGTATCTCTCCAGAATTCATACCTCCAAGATTATTTTATTAGCTTCAATTTCTTCATGTTAAAGTTATACACTGTGATTTTAACAGGCTATAATAAATCGCTGTGTCTGTAACAGGGTACAATAAAACACTGTCGCCAGGCATGGTGGCACATGCCTGTAATCCCGGTGGCTTGGGAGGCTGAGGCAGGAGGATCGCAAATTCAAAGCCAGCCTCAGCAGCTTAGCCAGGCTGTGGGCAACCTAGTGGGACCCTGTCTCAAAATAAAAAATAAAAAATGGCTGGGGATATGGCTCAGTGGTTAAGTGCACTTGGATCCAATCTCCGGTAGCAAAAAAAAAAAAAATTAAAAATAAAATACTGTCACCTGTTGAAGGGTAGGATCCTGGATGCACACTTATTAAAATTCTCCTAAGACTGGTTAAAAAGAAAACACCTCTTTCTAAATAACTGAAAGAGCCAATAAGTAGGTGTCATTTCTTTAGGAAAAGCATAAGAATTATCATGTACCCGCACGCACACACTTAGGTGGCATGAAATTCACGGCTGTAGGCCATTCCTTCCAATTCCATTGAACACCACAGAGGACCAAATAGACACCAAATAACTTCCAAACAGAAATACAGAAGGATCCAAAATTCAAGGCTGGTTACCGTCATGAAATGGGGGTCCACTGTTCATATATGGTAAACTACACAACTAGAGAATATGGGGTATGGTTAGTTTGTTTTTGTTTTTTTTTTTTTTTTTTGGTATGGTTAGTTTTATGGTTTTTTTTTTTTTAAGAGAGAGAGAGAGAATTTCAATATTTACTTTTCAGCGGACACAACATCTTTGTTTGTATGTGGTGCTGAGGATCGAACCCGGGCCGCACGCATGCCAGGCAAGCGCGCTACCACTTGAGCCACATCCCCAGCCCAGTTTTATGGTTTAAATACTCTCTGAATCCTCCTAAATACTCATTCAGGTGTTACCTGTTAAGTTATCAGGCCCTATACCAATGTAGTATAAGGTCTGTCCCAAAGCTTCGAGCCTAAACACTGGAACTGCCAACCCACCAAAATCTCAATAGCAAAATTTGATGGAATTTTACTGTGTTAGGTAGAAAAAATAACCAGTACTTATCACAATTAAGTTGCAGAGGGGCTCTATATTGCCAGTCAAGTTTCATGTAAATACCTTATGATACAGAAATAGGTTATTATTAGTCACAAACTAAATGAAGGTATGACCACTGAAGCACTACGTCCCTACAATATCAGTCCACAGTTACAGAAGGCCACCCAGGCTCCCTCAGTGTCTTGACCCTAATCACTCAAAGATTTGTTTTACTAAAGGTAGGGATCAAAACCTCAAACAAGTCCATAGTAATCAGGCAAAATACATTAACTAGAATGGAAGCCTCTTGGGATCAAATGCTATTAACATTTAAGCGAGGTTTTTAAATTGTTTGAATATTTATCTCTCCCTTTATATTTTTCAATAACTAACCCAGAAATTACCAGCACAAAGACAACAGTGATGAGTGTTTTGTGGCATAAAAACCAAGGAATATCACAAGCCAGAATCAGCTATCATCTTGCCAGCACCCCCTGGGAGCTCCCATGTCACTCCAGACCACTGTCTCCCTCCCAAGTTGCTGCCACTCAAAACCACAGGCAAAACTCCTCCGAACACATCACATGTCCAAACAGTTCTGTACAAGCACTGTGTGCCAGGCACCATGCAAGGCACTGCAGGTGCAAATGAGAGCATCCTCAAGAAGCTCACCAAGGAGCCAAATAGACCTGAGGATTAAGCACACACGAGTTCAATTTGTTTCAAAAACAGGGCTCCTAATCAGGCTGTTGGAATCCTAAATGTCATTCTGCCCATTTTATATGTCGCAAGCCGTTTTCCCACTTCAGGCTAAGCTTCAAAAGATTTAGTATACAGTGGCTTCCTTTTAACATAACCTTCCTTTCCCCTTCCCCTTCCCCCACAACTCAAGACCTGTTTCTACCCTGCAGTCATAGTCTCACTTGTACATCTGACTGCATCACACTCCTGCTTTAAAAGCATTCCACAGTCCATGCAGTGGCTTCCAAGACCTGTCCCTGAGTACATCGCAGGGCTATTTCCTCTTGCCACAGGCCTCCACCCTCCACTCTCCAGGGCCAGAGCCATTCCTTCCTCTTCAGGTTCCCTTGAGCAAGCCCTAAAGCATCTTGTCCTCCATCTGAAGCACTGCATTTTATTTTTCATGTCAGTCTCCCATCATACAGTAGGAATCGTGTCTGCTCTGTGCATTGCTGTCTCTGATGCAGGGTGAAGAGGGTCTGATAAAAGCAGATATGCAATATGCATATAAAGACCGACCATTCCTTCCAATTCTATTCAACTCCCCAGAGGACCAGGTTAACTGGGGAGTTACCACTAAGGTAGGTAGCTACTCAGAACAACTAGATCCATTTACAAACACTACAACTATTAATGTCTGAGTTAAATTAAAACGTTACATTGGAATATATCTTCCCCAGCTAGTACTTCATTTTCAGTACCACTGCAAAGAGATATCGAAAACAATTACAAGGATGCCATCATGACAAACGAAATTCATTGGCCTTACTATTACAATTGAGTCATTCATTTAAAAAAAAATCTGCTGAGCTGGGGGTGCTGTGGCACAATCCCAGCAACTCAGGGGGATGAGGTAGGAGGATAGCAAGTTCAAAGCCAGCCTCAGCAACTTAGCAAGACCCTAAGCAACTCAGAGAGATCTGACTCAAAATTTAAAAAAATGTTTTAAAAAGGGCTGGGAATGTGGCTCAGTGGTTCAATCCTAGGTTTAAAATACACACACACACACACACACACACACACACACACACTAAGCAACTACTGTATGCCCTGCTATGGCACATTTTGTTAAGGTCAGGGAACCACAAAGGGAGTATCAGAAGTTGTTATCAGTTTTTGATGGCTCTAGCAGGTGCCAAAAATTGACAATCTGACCTACTTTCAGAACAAAGTCAAAATATAGTAACATTCCCCTATCCTTTACTGACCCAACCAGTTTTTTAAAAAATGAAGATTCAATTCTTTTTTTTTTTTTGCCTAAAAAATATGCCCATTTGCCAGGTGAAATGGCACAGTCTATAATTCCAGCAGCTTAGGAGGCTGAGGCAGAAGGATCATAAGTTTGAGGCCAGCCTCAGCAACTTAATGAGGCCCAAAGCAACTTAGTGAGACCCTTTCTCTAAATAAAATATTAAAAAAGGGCTGGGAATGTTGCTCAGTGATTAAGCACCCCAATATACCAAAAACAAACAAACAGACAAAAATATATACCCACTCATATAAAATTCTAGAATAGACAAAATTAATGTTGAGGGATACCCACATGTGACAAAGTATATGGTAAAGCAAGATAACAATTAGCACAAGATGCAAGATGGTTGGCCTGGGTGGGGAGATGGAGAAAGGACATGGGGTTTCAAAGGTACTGGTGATGTTTTATTTCTTGGCTGGGTGGTAGATACACAACTGCTATCCTTTAAACCACACACATACATACCCATATCCTCTTTTTGTTCTGATCAAGTGAGGGCAAATTGGATACAGACAACAGAGCTGGACCACTGTTCACAAAACAGCAAATTCCCAAGATGCCTAAGTCACCAGAAACAGATAATTACTCCATGTTCTTTGCATTGTTGAAGCTAGAACATGCTAAGAGTGAAAGACCCCTGTAAAAAAGCCCAATTCCCTCACACAAGGTGGCCCTACTCTATCAGACTTTATGGAAGGAATGGAATTAAGAAAAACTGTTTCCTCAGTACCACCCTTCTCCAAAAATGGGTGATCATGTCAAAACACACACACACACACACACACACAAAAAGGCCTGATCAACAATGAACTGCAACTTTATGATTATAAACTACAAGTTCTTTATTCCCCAGTATGCAAGAATAAAATTTTGCCACTGAAGAAACTGCTTGTAAAAAAATTTTTTCCAAAGAAAAATTTCAACCTATAAACTGTTTACCCTTGATATCACTCTGATGAATCTCTCCTAGTAAGAAAAAATGCTTTTAAAAATTTTGGTTTAAAAAATAGATGTCAGGCTGGGCATGGTAGCGCACGCATGTAATCCCAGCAGCTCTGGAGGCTGAGGCAGGAAGATTGTGGGTTCAAAGCCAGCCTCAGCAACAGCAACAGTGAGGCACTAAGCAACTCAATTTTGAGACTCTGTCTGTAATTAAAATACAAAATAAGGCTGGGGATGTGGCTCAATGGTCGAGTACCCCTGAGTTTAATCCCCAGCACACATGTAAAAAAAGATGTCAGCTATGCATGTGGGTGCATGCCTATGATTGCAGCAACTCAGGAGACTGAGGTAGGAGGTTCACAAGTTCGAGGTCAGTCGAAGCAACTTGGTGATTCTCTCAGCAACTTTGGGGACCCTGTCTCAAAAACAAAATAGAAAGAACTGGGGATGTAATTTAGTGGTAAAGTGCCCTTGTGTTCAATTCCCAGTACAAAACACACACACAGAGATGTCAAAGTCCTTTAGAAGTAGAAATTACAGAAGAAACTTTTGAATTTACGGCATTTTGGCACTTACCCAAATGAGTCATTTCAGTTGTTCAAGAGCCACAACTCTAATTGGCCTTGCTGAAAGCCAGTCTCTTTTTCTTCACACCAAAAAAGGTAGTTTTAAAACACTCCCTGACACTTACTACTGGTAATTATGAAGAAAATTCTAAATCTAGAGTAGTGGCCAAGAACATACATTTTGGCTGCTGTACTGGCATACACCTTTAATCCTGGTGACCACGGAGGCTGAGGCAGGATTGCAAGTTTGAGGCCAGCCTCACCAGCTTAGCAAGGCCTTCAGCAATTTTGTGAGACCTTGTCTCAAAATAAAAAAAAATTAAAAAGGCTAAGGGTATAGCTCTGTGGTAAAGAGTCCCTGAGTTCAATCCCTGGTATCAAACAAACAAACAAAACCCATATATTTTAGAGCCAGACACAGACCCCAGAACTGCCACATAAAAGATAAAGATTTGGGTCATATTGTATATTTTTTGCCTCCATGAAGATTTTTCCTCAGTTTCCTTGTCTATATGGAATAATACCACCTAGGGTTGTCTCAATAGTTGTACATTATTCATATGTATCCAGGACTTGGAACGATGCTGCTTTGCAAATTCCATTCAAGGGCATAGAGATAATAAGAATTTCTCCTATGTGCCAACAGTTGTTTTAGGCAGTTTATATACATGAAGTCATTTAATCCTCACAAGTATGGGTCAGGTCAATGTTACTCATTCCCCACCTCATAGAGGAAGAAACTGAAGCACACAGAGGTTAAGTAGCTTGCCCAAAGTTACTCTGTAACTGTAGAGCTGAACTTGAAGTCAAGCAGGTTGGCAGAGCATTTTTTAATTTACTCTGCATCCCCAGGGGTATGAGTGCGTCCCTGGACAGAAGCACTCCCAAGGTGCGAGTGCCTTCTAGGAGACTGAAAAGCAAACACCTGTATGGAATAGACAGGGTGCAGTGAGCAGTGAGCTTCTGTGTGAACTGATATTACTGGTGGTAATGTGCCCTGTGGGGAAATCTCCATCCTCTTCTGGGTAACCACCTCACTTCCACTCGGTGCTGATTTCTGGCTTAATAAATAAGAAACTTACAGCACATGCTCCTGGCAGCTGGGTCCTGGCAAACTAAGTACCCTGCAATCCTGCACCTCCTAGTCAGCCTACTCTACTCCCTTCAAGAGCTTCTCCTTCCCCTAGTCCCTGTCCACAAATCTCCAACAGGGACCTTCCCAAAACACAAGTTGGCACAAAAATCACTTCTTTCCCCCGAACACCAATGGGTTCCATGGCCTACAGAAGGACATACTCCTTCCTAGGCATGGCATTCAGACTCTCTTGGGATCAGCCCAGAACTATTCTCAAACCTCATCTCCCATCAGTTCCTTTATGGACAACCTTTGACCCAGTCTGTACCAAACACACAGTCGAGCCTGCTACAGACTCAGGAAAGACAAGAGAAGAAGAGAGGCAGGGCTAGATGCAAGTGTGCTCCGAGCAGGAACATGATCTGACCTCAGGCCTCAGGAAAGCTTTCAGGCCTGGGGTTGGACTTTTAAAGAGCTGGCAAAAAAAGTTGACCGAAGAACCACCCTTCAAGTAGCACATGCACCAGCCCCTCACGGGCATGCATCCTCCCACTCACCCACATCCACTCAGTCTCCCATTTCCTATTGCACAGTGTCACTTGTTCTCTAAGGCCAAGATTGAAAAACATCTAAGAAGCTTTCCCTGATGATTCCCCTAGGGCAGAGAAGGCCTAGGGCATCCTGCTGGACAGGTCTGCTGTGTCCTCGCCCGTGTCCAGAAGATGCTGTTCTTCCAGGTAGACTTGACTCTGTGCCAAGCAACACAGCTCAGTGGCCAGGACAGAACTGGCTGCAATCCCCACAAACCTATCAGTCAAGTGCTCCCAACAGGTCACCTCTGTACAACCACCTGGGAGGCCTTGTACCTATACCTGACATGTCACTCTTGTTGTATAGGGTTGATCACAAACCCCTGAGGCCAGAGACTACCTTATTTTAACAATCAATAAGAGCCACTCTACTTGAAATCTCTAAACTCTCCACCCATTCATAGGGCCCTCAAATTACTAAGTGAAATTTCTTCTTAGCACACCCCTTGCCATATCCACTGCATGGTTCCATAGACCTGTGGGCTAGTCATGACTTAAGACAATTAAGGCTCCAAAAAGCCTTCTAAGAATCAAACATTACCTGCAATATTTTCTTTAAATGTTACATTGTAGTCTAATTCTTGAACAAGTCTGGAGTAACTGAGGAAAATAGGTTACTGAATTAAGCAAAGCATCCTATTACCTGAGTAGACTACACAAATGGACAGTCAGCACATACTGGGCAGTGATTCTCACAAGGACTGCTTCAGTCGACTCAAACTGATTTAGAAAGATCATTACCACTCATTGCGTTTTTGGGTATCAAGCCTGACCTCTAAACAAGAGAGGATCCGTCCCTACAAGTAGGTGCTTGCTCTTCCTAAAAAGCTATCTGACATTCTTAAACACCCACAAAATGCACAGGAGTCAAGATTGGTGATTAAGACTCCAAAGTATTCTCCAACAGAACAAGAAGTTTAGTGTTAGGGGAAGCAACTTGCCATTTTCAAACTAACATGGAGTTGCCCCACGTGAGAGTTATACTAGGCAAGAACACCAAAAACACAGCTGCCTTTCTTCAAGCTGTCTCTTCCGGCTGCCTGTGACAGAAAAGATCTATCCTAAGAGTTTCCTAATAAACCACAAATCAACAGAGACTTGTAAGCTTTTTCTAAAGAAAGCGACAAAGGTATAAGTACATCTTACAAAACAATTTAGGATATCTGAAACCATCGAGACTTTTGATTATTCACTTTTGTTCATAATGAGACTAAGATCTCCATGAGATCAAGACACTGACCACAGGCCCCATACCTCCCCATTACCATTTTGCTCCACTGTAGCTCATGGTGGGAAAAATGATTCTTGGTGTTTAATTTTTAATAACTTTAAAATTATTCTGAAAGCTATTTAAACCTGCTATGTAATTGATTATCTCCCTAGGACATTCAAACATTGTCCAGATCTTTGATGTGTGTAATCATTTATCCCCCATTTCAAAATTGGTTAAAAAATAAGGGAAAAAAATTATTTTTTATCCTCTGAGCCCAAATTTATGTAAAGATTTAATGTGCAACTCTTTATAACTAATCTTAAGAATTTGTGTTGTGAGTCATCTTTCAACATCGGCACCTTTTCAAAGAAAAATGCTTTTTAACATCAAAATGGCTTTATAATGAGGCAAAGAGCAGATATGAAGTGAGGAATGGTCACCAGACTAGGATGGGAGAAGACTTGGAGCACAACTCTGCTTCCAACTCACTGCTCACACCCCGGGCTTTACTAAATCACAGCCTCAAGTTTACACATCTTCATGAGAGAGCTGGGTAGAAGGGCCTTAGTGTGAATTTCAATTTCCTAAACCTGGCCTTGAGGTCTCATGTGAAGGCAGAAGACTGGCCCCCTGTACGCATCAAACTACACCAGCTGTTTTTTATCCACTGGGGTTCCACCTGTGGTGAATAGAGGGACATTAAAGGCTAAGCAGAGTCCTGGCTTTCATGGGTGGTCAAAGCACTGATCATTATATCCATCTGGGTGTCCTGAGTAGTCAGGACCAGAACTCAGGCCTGAACCACCTGCCTAGAGGAGTTAAGGACCAGTGCTTCATTAGGTGTCTTTTCTCTTTAGTCAGACTGGATATTTACATTCACTTACTTTAATTTTGTATTCTGGGTCCAAAAATGTGCTGGCAGTGAGTATGTTCCTATAATTGCCAAGGTGCAAAGATGCATGGACAACAGCCATGATTGTGAGCAGGGGAGGAGCTGGCTTGACTGAGAAGGAAGGTGATCCAATATCCAAGCACCAAGGATATTGAGCAGATTCTTTATCCCAAGCTTCTTCATCCCACTAGCAGGTCAATTATTCATTCAAAGAATAAAATAGTGCAGTAATCTCATTTTGAGACCAAATCATGAAAAGATATTGGAGTTTCCTAAATGAACAAATTGTAGATGTCCTATGTCAGGAGTATTTTCTTGGCCCAGAATCAGAACACAAGCACTTATAAACACCATGAACATCTGGCTTAGCACCACACACTGCCTTACGTAATCAACAGGGGAAAGAAAGGCAGATTGGGATAGAGGCAGCAGAAGTTGGGCAAAGAAACAAATAGGGAAAAGGCAAGTAATCTGAATGGTTTGAAAAAATGTAGAAGTTTTGAATTTCAGACCCAGAGTATTTAACCATCTTTTTCAGGAACACAGTCTGCAAATTGGCCGCGGTATCCACTATACCAGGCCCTGGCAGCCCTAAGGAATAGGATTACACTTCAAATCTCCTGGACTCCCTAGATTTTCCCCTGCAAAAACCACAGAATAGCCTCCCTGTAATCTGATCACAGCCCAATGACCAGCCCCACTCAGAGAACAGGGAGAAATTTCACTTTTAAAACATCACAAAAAGCCATTCCTCTCTGTCGCAGAAGGCCCAGCGTGTGGAGCAGATGCCCCCTGCACCTTGGGGCTGCCTCCCTGAGCAGGATCTTGGCTGCCGATCAGCACGAGAGGAGCCAGCGCTGTTCTCCTCCAGTGCCATCTGCTCAGACAGGATGGATGGCTGCTGCTGCCCATGACACAGCCTTTCTCTCTCTCCTCTTCTCCCTCCCTTCCCTGAACTTTCTGGCAATGCTCTGGTGGAGAACTGTAGCAAGAGGACCAAAAATGTGTCCAGCACCAGCCTCCCAAAGAGGGGTAGGATGGGGAGAGCTGAGGCTACCTCACTTCCCACAGGGCTCCTCAGCAGCCAGCAGTCCAATGGCACAGTGAAGGGGTCAACATGCCACCATCTTCCGAGCCCTCAGCAAGAACAGTGACAATATTAATATTAAGGGTAACTGTCACCAATCACTTAAGTAATGGACAAGTAATTGTCAGACTGTGGTGAAGCCCATTTTTTCTTAAGTGTTTTGTACACAAAAAGAGAAAAAATAATAAATTTTAAAATATATCTATTTTATATATTGTGTTTTATTTATGTATATATAATGTATAAGTTATGTATGTATATAAGTATGTATATACTTAAGTACAGGGTTAAGCTAATTCCTCCTGCGGGGCACATTTAGAAATAAACTGTGGTGCCAAGCCTTTCTCTAATCCCTAATATGCACTGTTTCATTTAATTCTTACAACAACCCAATAAGGAAGTGCCATTGTTATTCTTAGTCTGTAGTTGCAGAAATGGAGATAGAAAATGTTTGAGTAACTTAGCTGGATGTCTTCCCAAGCGATGGGATTAAGAGTTTTAATTTGTTCATCTCTCCCCACCCAACAACCATGGTACTGGGGATTGAACCTCAGGGTACCCCCACCACTGAACCACATCCCCAGCCCTTTTTATTTTTTGAGACAGGTCTCACTTGTGGAATCTGAAATTCTTCTGTCCCAGTCCCAGCCGTCTGTCACTGTGGTCGCTGGGATGACAAACTTCCAACCCAGAGTCTATATTCTTTCAACACATGCCCTAGAGCAACTGGCTTCTCTGGCCCGGCCTCCAAGGCCTTCCCTAACTTCCTCAAGCCATTAGTCTCTTCCACTTCTGCCCATGCTGGAATTCATCCATTCTTCAACTGTGTACTCTTCTTTTCTAAACTGAAAACACCTGAAGGGCAGGATTTGTTCAGCTAAGTGACTTAAAGCATCATGGGCAAAATATCCCATCAACAGTTTTGAAATGGAATAAATGAATAAAGGGAAAAGAACAAAAGAGAAAAGAGTAAAATATATGAAGCAGGAAAAAAATAATAAACCCTAACATATGAAGACCTGGCCTAGCCAAAAGAAAATTAAATTCTATAATGATCTTTTCTTTCTTAGACTCAGGGAAAAATAAACTATCTACAATTTTAATCAGGTTAAAAAAAAAACAAAAACTTTTGCTTTTGCTTTGTTCTGGGCAAGGAAAGCAATTTTGGTTGGCAAAGATAGGATTAGGACTGAGCCTGGTGGCACTAGCCTATAATCCCAGTGACTGGTAGCTGAGGCAAGAAGAGCACAAGTTCAAGGTCAGCTTCAGCAATATAGTAAGACCCTAAGCAATTTAGCCAGATCCTGTCTCAAAAAATAAAAAGGGTTGGGGATATAGCTCAGTAGGGAGAGTGCTTGCCTCGCATGCACAAGGCCCTGGGTTCAATCTCCAGCACCACAAAAACAAAACCAAAATAAAGGGCTGGGAATGTGGCTCAGTGGTTAAGTGTTCCTGGGTTCAGTCTTCGGTACAAAAAAAAAAATAGAATTAGGGTTTATTGGCGGGGGGGGGAGGGTTCATAATGAAAAGAGAAACTGGGTAAGAAAATAGCAGATATTGGAAGATTTAAAGATGGAAACAGTCCCCAGAAGGGCAATCAGGAAGGCAACAGGCTGAGGTGGAAGCTGGGGGAAGACAGGCAGTGGCTGCAGAGTGTGTAGGGAAGCACTGGTCCTAACACAGTGAAGTCTGCTAGGCCATGCCAAGATGTGGCTCATGACCCACTCTGACCCTCAGCACCCCAAACCTTCAGTACAACTTCATCATCATAAATTCTTTGGGAGAGGAAGAATAAGGGTAGTCTCTAACACAGGAGGAAGCCATGCAGAAAAAGGAAACCTTGCATTACAAGCAATGATGAAAAAGCAGAAGGGAATTCCAGATGAACATGCCAGAGTCACACTGCAGGTGGTGGCATGGACAGCTTTGTATCCCCAGCTTCAGGGTTCAGAAAGTACTGGTGGACTTGGGGAGAGCTAATACCCCGTTTCTGTCCCATTGTCCTACATAATGGATACCAACAGAATTGCCCAATTTAAGTTTTTATAGGTGTCTTATAAGATGACGTGACACAATGGATTACGTAAGAAAGATATTTGTGATAAGGAAGCATCGCAGACTTCACAGGGTCACCAACCACCCCCACTGTGAGGACACATCTATTCCCACACGGCACTGTGACTATATAACGCAACACATCATGACGCGTATTATGATGACTCAACACACTTGACCAGGATTGTGGTTTGAAAGGCTCTCGAAAACTCTGTCCAAGCTGGCTCAGGAGTAGAACTAGAGAGGAAGGAAAAAGACAGCACTGGATTTCATCCTGTAACTCTGGAAGTCTTGCTTCACTAACTAATGTAAAGATGAGCTGGAACACTGCCCAATAGGAAACATTAAACTCTGCCAGACAGTTCGCTGGGTAGGAAAATCTATTCCCAGTTATTTCAATTCTGATGGATTTTTATATATCTGAGGGTGCTTCCCTAATAAAACAAACTGCCTACAAAGTACCAGCCACTTGATTGCAAATATTAATCGTATTCCATAGCCAGGTCTCCTCTGCTGCTTCTCTGATCCATGTTGCTATTCCACACAGCACAGATGAAACTGAATGCTCCACCAGCTATAGCAATTTTAGAGTAACTTCAAAATGTTCACACTTTCTTCACCGGCCAAATGGAAGGAGGAAAGCAAAGCAGGTGTGTAGTTCACAGTGGCCACAGCTGCTCTCTGCAGGCTGGATTAGGAAGGTGACATTCTCTCTCTTTTTTTTTTTTTGGTACCAGGGATTGAACCTAGGGGTGCTTAAACAACTGAGCCACATCCCCAGCCCTTTTTTAAAAAATTTTATTTTGAGACAGGGTCTTGCTAAGTTGCTGAGGCTGGCTTTGAATTCATAATCCTCCTACCTCAGCCTCCAGAGCCACTAGCATTATAGGCATGTGCCACCCCACCCAGAGAGGTGACATTCTCTTGACATCCCTCCCATGTTTATTACAAACAAAAAGAAACCTGGAGTCTCTAAAGATCATGCGTCCACTACAGTAGGACCACCGCACCATAACAAGACAGCAATGACTGACCGAAGTCTAAAAAGCAGTTATGTTTTAAATTCATTCCACTTCAAGTATATAATTAGATTCCACTACTTTGCAACTTAAAAACAAAATGTCATCATCGTCAAGTAAATTTAAACATAATCAAATCAGATGATTACTTCTATGGGGATCATTAGTCTATTCAGCCCTATGTATTTTAAAAGCAGAGCAATATTCAATTTATATATTTTTTCCCCAGTATTGGGGATTGAACCCAGGGCACTCCAGCACTGAGCCATATTCACAGCCCTTTTTATTTCTTTGATACAGAAGCTTACTAAGTTGCCTGGGCTAGCCTCGAACTTGTGGTCCTCCTACCTCAGCCTCCCCAGTAAATGTGAATACAGGTGTGCACCACTGTGCCCAGCTATATGACTTTTTTGTTGCACTCTACCACTGAGCTACAACTCCAGCCCTATCTGACTTTTTAAGAGCAACTGTATCAATGATTTTGTGCAGACAGCAACATTATGTAAATTTGTAGGCCAAAGAAAAACAAGAGAGAGAGAGAGAGAGAGAGAGAGAGAGAGAGAGAGAAGATGGGACCACTACAATATGGATGACTCCTTACAGGGAGCTGCCTTGGTAGATGCGTAAACAGAGAGCAGTTTTACCTCTTTGATGTGACACTTTGACCATCTAGGGCACAGCTTTAAGTTTTCTTTTTATTTCTTTTTCTTTTTTGTTTTTGTCTTGTTTTTTTTTTTGTTCTGGATACCAGGGATGTTTTACCACTGAGCTACATCCCCTTTTATTTCTTATTTTGTGACAAGATCTCAATAAGCTGTTTACGGCCTCACCGAGATGCTAAGGCTGGCCTCAAATTTATAATACTCCTGTCTCAGTCTCCCAAACTGCTGGGATTACAGGGGTGTACCACCACACCCGGCTCTGCATCTTTTAACCTTTCAATGGCTACTAAAGATGAAAGAGACTTAAGATGTAACTAAAAGCAAACAGCAGAACCAGAATTACAGAAAGATTCTATCCTCATAATTTAACTTCTAGAAACACCACTGCCAGCCCCAGTGAGTTCCTGGCTCCTGTCACTTAGAACACTTCGTGCCACCACCAGCAGTTCCAGCTGGGGCTCGCCACCATCTCTGGCTTGTCTTTCACAATCCCAGCTACCGAAGAAGTGTTTGGTGCTGCTGGGTTTGGCTCCGCTGCTCTACCCAGCTAGTGCACATATTTTTTATTTTCTGGAGTTTGTGCTCCTGCAGTGTTTGAAATATGACATTGAAAACACCTCTAGTAGAAAACAAGGAAGAATACACCCTCCAATATCCTAAAACTGATCCTGGATAATGAAATATGGATCTGTTTTCTGAGACAATCTAACAGAAATATGTATCTGGGGTTGGTGGGCAGGAGATCTTAGGAGGCTATCAAAATTCATTTCCTCCCCCCCCCCCAAAAAAAACAAATATAAATTGATTACTCATAACAAACACTAACAGAGTAACCTGCGGACTAGCAGGACTAACATGAGATACAGGGTAGAATGACTTACAAAAACAAACCTGAAACAAAACACTAATTAAAATAATTTTATTGCTTTTTTTCTAGTTGCCCAGGCTGGCCTTGAGCTCCTGGGCTCAAATGATCCTCCTGCCTCAGTCTCCAGAGTACCTGGGACCATAGGTGTGCCTACCACACCTGTCTAGAGCAGTATTTTTAAAGTAAAAGAAAAAAAGGGCTGAGGCTGTAGCTCAGTGGCAGAGCGCTTGTCTAGCATGTGTGAGGCACTGGGTTCAATCTTTAGCAATGCATAAAAAAATAAGCACATAAAATAAAGGCATGCTGTCCATCTATAACAAGAAGAAGAAAGAGGAGGANGAAGAGGAGGAGGAAGAAGAAGAGGAGGAGGAGGAGGAGGAAGAAGAAGAAGAAGAAAGAAAATTCTATGCCCAACTCACTCTCTCATCTCACTCTAATCCCAATTCTGTTGGATCTGGTCTTTATTTATGTTTACAGTACTGGGGAATTGAACTCAGGAGTGCTTTACCGCTGACCTATATCTCCAGTCCTTTTTGAGACAGGGTCTCACTAAATTGCAGAGGCTGGCCTTGAATTTGTAATCCTCCTGCTTCAGCCTCTCAAGTAGCTGGAATCACAGGTGTGCCCAGGATACCTGGCTGGATCTGATCTTAAAAAGTTTGGCATTCTGAGCCTGGTGCAGTGACACACACCCATTGTCCCAGCAACTGCAGTCTGAGGCAGGATTGCTTAAGTCTGGAAGTTTCAGGCTGCCTCGTGTGCTAATGCCAATCTGGTGTCTGTGTTCAGTTGTGGGATCACACCTATGACTAATATCCCACTCCA
This sequence comes from Marmota marmota marmota, assembly GCF_001458135.2. Classification (NCBI taxonomy): domain Eukaryota; kingdom Metazoa; phylum Chordata; class Mammalia; order Rodentia; family Sciuridae; genus Marmota; species Marmota marmota. Next base: position 1,988,756 of record NW_026000082.1, read on the forward strand.
GTCTGGGAAAGATAGCAGACCCGGGACAGGAATATAGCTCAGTAGAGTGCTTGCCTCACATGCACAAGACCCTGGGTTCAATTCCCAGAACCACCAAAAAGAGAATGGAAAGATATCAGACCCATCTCTTGAAATAAAAAGTCAGACATGATGGCACACACCTGTAATTCCAGCTACTTGAGAGGCTTAGGCAGGAGGAGAGCAAATTCCAGGCCAATCAGGGCAACTTAGTGAGACCCAGTCTGAATCCCCAGTACGAAAAATAAACAAAATTTATTAATTTCTGACATTTTGTTCATTTTATTGCATTAAGCTACTATTTATCTTGATTGCTGAGATTTTTGTGTCCCCTTAGATCTGTCACTGGGGGACAGTGCCTCTCTTGCCTCACTCTAGTCTCAAACCTGCCAACACACTTTATCTTGTTTAATACTCATTAGGAAAACCTATGAGGTATCTCTGCCATAACCATCATTTAAGTGAGAGAACACAAAAAGGTTGGCTGCCTTGCCCAAGGTCATGGAGATAGGGCGAACTGATTTTCAGACTCCAAATTGAGCCACCTGGCTCCAGAGTCTACATTCTGAAAACCACACTAAGCTGGGAGCTTTGCATCATTTGCATCACGGAGACACTGAGCATAAATCAATAGTTTGAGATTTAGAAAACAACTATGTGGGAAACAACCCAAATAAACTATAATCGAAGACAATTTGGACAAATGTAGTGATGAATTGTTCACTGCTGATCAACCTCCAGCAATATTTAGGCTAAGTGATAATTCCTCCATGCTCCCAGCAGTTCCCGCCATCAATTCCACATGCCATCTTAAGCCTCAGCGTGGCCAAGGGAAATGGTTTCTGACTCCTGACTCAAAGGATAGAACTACAGGTTCTAGGAGTAGCCCAGAGTTGACACTATCTATACTTAGGTTTTGAGGTGACTCCAGCATGTACTCTTAGGTATCATAGGCTTTTTTTTTTTTCCTAGAGAGAGAGAATTTTAATATTTTTTAGTTTTCGGTGGACATAACATCTTTGTTTGTATGTGGTGCTGAGGATGGAATCCGGGCCGCATGCATGCCAGGCGAGCGCGCTACCACTTGAGCCACATCCCCAGCACTATCATAGGCTTTTATAAGACTGAGTTAATGTGCACTACAGGACAACATTCAGAAATACTATCCAAATAATGTAGTGATTTAGAAAAAGTAGAAAATGGAGAGCAAATTTACAACATGTACAGCGAGCCAGTTTTGGGGGGCCATCCTGGTGGGGTCATGGTGACTAGTTCTGAAAAAGAATATAGAAATGTGACCATGGGACCAAGAGTGCATGGAACTAAGTCTGCTTTTCGTGGTGGGGAAAAAGGCACCTTAAACTGGCAAAGTGGTGCCTTGAAACCATTTTCAATTATCTAAAGAGCTAATGGATTTAATTTATGTGACCTCGTGCGACTAAAGTTGGACAAATGGATGGCAGTTTATTGATGACAGTTTCAAGGAGTTGGCTTGGTCCTGGAATCTACCTGGGAATCCACCTTGCCTAGTTGAAGATGAACCCAAACCTTAGTCAAGGGGAGGCAGTAGGGAAGGACCACCAAGGGGTCACTTCTCAGGATCCACAGGCCCCACGTGGCCTTAGTCTACACCAGCAGTGTTTAGTCCCTAAGAACTTTGAAAAACTAAGACAAATTCTTGAGTTCAGTGGAAACTGAGATCTTGCACCTGATTCAAGCTAGAGAGTTTATGTGTGTTGGGGAGTGGGTAATTGGGGAGATTACTGAGGATTGAACCCACAAATGCTCTACTATGGAGCTACATGCATCCCTAGCTTTTGGGGGGCCTGAACTTGTGATCATCTTGTATCCTTGTATCAGCTTCCTGAGTAACTGGGATTACAGGCATATGCCAACCATTGACAGCTAAGACTTAATATTTTTAAAACTAAGTCACTGCCATTAGTGTTAAGTCAAAAATTAATTCATCTTTTGAAAAAAACTAAATTATGTCCTGAGATGAAACTTATAGTTGTCATTTTAAAAAACTGAGAAACTATACTCATATATGCAACCAATATTTTATATCTGCCGTGCAAAGAACATTGGCTATTCCCATGAAGATCTCTCACCTAAACTGGGCACGGTGGCACACGCCTGTAATCCCAACGGCCCCACAGGCTGAGGCAGGTGGATGTGAGTTCAAAACCAGCCTCAGTAAAAGTGAGGCACTAAGCACCTCAATAAGACCTGTCTCTAAATAAAATACAAAATAGGGCTGGCAGGGCTGGGGTTGTGGCTCAGAGGTAGAGCACTCACCTAGCATGTGTGAGGCACTGGATTCCATCCTCAGCACCACATAAAAATAAAATAAAGATGTTGTATCTACCAATGACTAAATAATAAATATTTTTAAAAAAAGAATAGGGCTGGGGATGTGGCTTAGTGGCCAAGTGCCCCTGAGAGTTCAATCCCTGGTACCCGCCCCTCCCAAGAGAGAGAGAGAGAGAGAGATATCTTTCACCTAAAAATCATTCAGCCAGGAACTGTGGCACATGCCTATAATCCCAGCGACTCTGGAGGCTGAGGCAAGAGGATCATAAATTGGAGGCCAATCTCAGCAATTTAGCAAAGGCCCTAAGCAACCTGGGCCCTGTCTCAAAATAATAAAAAATGGCTGATAAAATTAAAAAGGAATTGTAACTCAATGGTAAAGTGCCCCTGCATTCAATCCCCAGTGTCCCCCCCCACTCCTCTGAAGGGGAGGAAAAAAGTATTACATTAGTGAAGAAGAAAGAAAGCAAGAGAGACTGGGGTTGTGGCTCAGTGGCAGAGCACTTGCCTTAAATAAAATAAAGGTCCATCAACAACTAAAAAAAATTATAAAAAAAAGAAAGAAGCTGTTTAAGTAATTCCTCTTACTGTTTTCACAAAATTTTTTTTCAATTTCTAGCAACCATCACATCTGGCTTATATAAAGAAGTAAATGCATATTTTGCCTTATAAATTTTTTAAAGATGGAGACCATTTCTTATCCCTGTGAGCAAAATGCTGTTAGAATACACTGATCTTACAAATGCTCAATGAAGTTTAAAGTCTATCCCTGACTGCTCATACTATGACAGACTCTTAATTGTTGTCCCTGGAAACTTCCAATGCAATTTCCAGTAATCTGAATGATATTTAAAATGTGAATCAGATGTCAATCCAGTATTTTAAACAATGGCTTCATCTGAGATCAGGAAACAGTTCTCAGTACAACACCAAAAGCATATGCAGCAAAAGAAAAACACTGGCTTACCTGATTTCATCAAAATCAAAAACTTGTGCTTCCCGGGGTACCACCAAGAAAATGAAAAACAATCCACAGAATGGAAAAAAAATGTTTTTAAATGATATACCTTCCAAGGGACCTATATCCAAAATATATAAAGAACTCAACAATAAAAAGGCTAACAAGCCTGTTTTAAAATTTGAGTACACTTGTCTCCAAAGATACACAAAAACTAGTATATGAGTGTCCCTAGCAGGCAACAATCCAACTGTCCAACATCCAATAAACAGATAAACAAATATGGTATATCCAAGTAACTGAATGTTATTTGACAATGAGAAGGACTGAGGTATGTGCCTATAATCCCAGCAATTTAGGAAACTGAGGCGGGAGGATTACAAATTCACAGCCAGCCTGGATAATAAGACACAAAAAGTTACATATTGCATAATTTCATTTATATATGAAATATCTAGAATAGACAAATCCATACAAACATAACTTAGCTATCACTGGTCAGAGGCTGGAAAGGCAAACGGAGAGTGACTGTTAAGAGGCACAGGGTTCCTTTCAGGGTTAATAAAAATGTTCTGAAATTAGATAATGGTGAAGGTTTTACAATAGTAAAATACTAAATACCATTGATCTCTGCATTTTTTCTTTTCTTTTTTTTTGGTGGCGCTGAAATCAAACCCAGGGCCTTGTGCATGCAAGGCAAGCATTCTATCAGCTGAGCTATATCCCTGGCCCACTGATCTGTGTATTTTTAAAGAATAAAATTTTATTGTGTACAAATTATATCTCAGTAAAGCTGCTATATATTTTTTAAAAATAGTCCCCCACTAAAAGAAAAAGGACCCAGTGGATTTCCATCCAGTTTTAATAAAGCCCAAACTCCTGGCCATGCCTCAAAAGGCTCCTTTTTTTTTTTTTTCTTTTTTAGTACCAGGGATTGAACTCAGGGGCAGGGGCACTTAACCACTAAGCCACATCCGCAGCCCCTTTTTTATATTTTATTTTATTTTGAGACAGGGTCTCACTGAGTTGCTTAGGCTGGCTTATGAACTTGTGATCCTCCTGCCTCAGTCTCCCGAGCCACTGGGACTATAGGCGAGCCACTGGGATTACAGGTGTGTGCCACCACTGTGCCTGGCTCTTACCATCTGTTCCTCATGCACAGCGCTCCAAAGGGGTTTATGGACCTCCTCTCCTCATTTCTGCACTTAAAGTTCACAGTGACTCATGCCCTATAATCCCAGCCACTCAGGAGGCTGAGACAGGAGGATCACAAATTTGAGGCCAAACTCATTAACTAAGCCAGACCTAGTCTCAAAACATAAAGGGCTGGAAGTATAGCTCAGCAGCAGAGCACTTGCCTAGCATGTGCAAGGTCTGGGTTCAATCCCCAGTACAGGAAGGAAAGGTTAGTTCAGAACTTCATGAGGTCTTTCTACATGTTATTCCTTCTGCCCCCAAATGTTCACACATCTGGTTCCTACCCTCATTCAGAAATCAGCTTAAACATCACTTCCTCAGAGAGATCTACCTTCATAATCTAACTCGTCTTCCCTTGGGCTGGGGATATGGTTCAGTGGGTAAGAACCCCTGGGTTCATTCCAGGAACAACAACAACAAAAAAAAGAAAACAACCTTTAACTGCAACAATTTTGGAAAAGCTACGTGGAAGTGAGGAGACTGAAAACAGACTCTAAGATTCCCAGAAGAATGAGAAGCATTCCAAGCCAAAGGTACCTCAAAACAGTGTCTGCCGAATGTAAACACACATCCCCATGGGAACATAACGAAACCTAGAATTTGCACCCTGGGTTGTAAGTGCTTCAAGGGCAGAGAGCAAGTTTTACTTTTGCATGCCTCTCTGAACCTAATGCAGGCACAGAAACATCTGTCAAATGACTAATGAAGTGACACTAAGCTCAGGCACTATTCCAAAACTCATGCCATCATCATGAGAAGCAACTTCTTCTACCTCCTTACAACCACAGATGGTTTCTATTTTAGAACAGTTTAGGTCCTTTTTTGGGGGGGGGGGGGTGTCAATGCTTCCTTTTTAATAGATTTGTTTTTAAAAATGTTTTGGGACAGAAGGAAAAAAAAAACTCACACTCCACTAGCCTACCCTTAAAAAGCCTTCTGAGGGGCTAGGGATGTGGCTCAAGCGGTAGCGCGCTCGCCTGGCATGCGTGTGGCCCGGGTTCGATCCTCAGCACCACATACAAACAAAGATGTTGTCCGCCGAAAACTAAAAAAAAATAAATATTAAAAAAAAAAAAAAAAGCCTTCTGAACCTCAGCTTGCAGTACCGAGTGGTAATGATCCTCTTCCCGCCATGCTGCAGTCTGAATGTGTACCCTACAATGCAAAGGTTGGAACTTTACTGCCAAGGTGGGTGAAGAGGGCAGAGGTCATGAGGTCTCCTCTCCCATGAATTAGATTAAGACCCCTATTAAAAAAAAAAAACATTTAGCCAGGCATCGTGGCACACACCTGTAATCCCTGCACTCAGGAGGCAAATTCAAAAGCAGAAACTTAGTAAGGCCCTAAGCAATTTAGGGAGGCCCCGTCTCAAAAAAAAATTAAAAGGGTGGGCTAGGGATGTGGCTTAATAGTTAAGCATCCCTGGGTTTAGTCCCTGGTACCAAAAAAAAAAAAAAAAAAAAGGTTAAAGCCAGGGCATGAAGGCTTATGCCAGTAATCCAAGCTAATTGGTGGCTGAGGCACACAGAACACAAGTTCAAGGGAAGCTTGGACACTTAGAGCTAGCTATCCTGTCTCAAAAAAAAAAGTGCTGGGGATATGGCTCAGTGGTAAAGTACCCCTGGGTCTAATCCCTGGTACTGAAAAATAAATAAAATAAAATAAGTAACTAGTTGACAAATGGCAAGTTATCCACCTCTGAGTTCATTTATTTTAATATTATATAACAACTTCTGGGTAGATTTGCATGTAGGTTAGAGATAGCAGGCACACATTAGCTAGTCCAGAGCCTGCCAAATGCTTTATCCATGACAAGTTAATTATGACCAAGCTGCAAGAATTACTAAGTGCCTGGGTCACAGGTTAATGTTACCAAAAAGAAAGTGCTGAGGACTACAAAATAGTTGATTTCTAGCTTCTTCAGAATCATGAGCAAGAGTAACTTCGCATCATTTCAATATCCCTCTGGCTAAGTAAGGAATGCCTGCTGCCAAACATGTTTATTACAAGAACTATCAGGGCTTGGAGGTCGAAGTGTTAAAATAAAACATCAACCATCTACACTGGACTGGGTGAAGGTGTACAAATGGGACATTTTGTACTCTCTTAAAGGCCAACCTGAGAATTATACGTCAAGAGCAGCGAGTGGAAAGCACAGGGTAATCCTTAAAAACCTCTACTAATTACTTAACCCTTTAAAAAATGTTTAGTTTGGCCAGACATTGTGGTGCGTGCCTGTAGTCCCACCAGCTCAGGAGGCTGAGGCAGGAGGATCACAAATTTGAAGCCAGAGACTTAGTGAGGCCTGTCTCAAAATAAAAAATAAAAAGGGCTAGGAATGTGGCTCAGTGGTAGAGTGCCCCTGGATTAAATCTCCAGTGCCAAAAATATATATTTTTAGTTGGGCTGGGGATGCAGCTCAGTAATACAACAATTAGCTAAGCATGTCCAATTTCAAACCACAGTACCTGGATTCAATCCACAATTTCACAAAAAAAGTTCACCAAGGGAAATACATGGGTAAGATAAGACCCAATGTGAAAGCACGCTGTCTAAAACTTTACAAGAAAAACAATTTCCAGTTCATAAATCCTCTCATAGCAAAGACCAATATACAGATATACTAGCATAACATAATGCCATTTACTTGCTAGATTTTGAAAAGAATAGATCATTCAATATGCCCTTCATAATGGATGGATTTATAACTAATAATCTGAAGCAAAATGTAAGTTTCATGAATGATTATTTGCCATATTGAGTTCCAGGAAATTTGAAGCAGAAATTCAAAAACCTTCAAAGACTACAATAATATTATATTTATATGTACCTTAAAAGAAAGCACAAACAATGGGAGCTGACAAGGTGACAGGTTGTTACAGGTGTAACAACTCTTTCCTTGGGCTAGGGGAGGACTAGGGTGTGTAGCTCAATGTACATAGAACTTTACAAGGCCCTGGATTCAAACATCAAAACCATACAGAAAAAAACATAATAATAATATTCAAATAAGGTAATTCTTTCCTTTGAGAGTATAATTAGGATGAATGAAGACTAAAATGATAATATGTAAGGTGTGCCTATGAATTCTAGTGCACCACAAATAGCTCTAGAGTACAAGTCGAAGGAGTCAGGAAAGCCCCCTAACCTTCATTTGATAGCTGGGCTCATGGTGTTACTCAGTTCAAGGATTAGATCCTCTAAAAAGCCATCCCCAATTATACCTCCACCTCAATGCTAGGTAAACTCCCTCTTCGCTGTGTCCCCCCAAACCCAAGCATGCACATCTTGCTGTCACCATTGCTTTATTTCCTACTTGTATATTGGTCTGCTTCTGCCAATAAACTCAGCAGCTCCTGTAGAGAACTGACTTTGTATCGTGACTTTGCATCTCACAAGCCCCTATTCCCAGGCACTCAAACATGTAATGAGGGCTGGGGATATAGCTCAGTTGATAGAGTGCTTGACTCGCATGCATAAGGCCCTGGGTTTAATCCCCAGCAACACCCCTCCCCACCCAAAAAAAGTAATGGAAGATGTATTTAGTACAGAATGCTTTGTACATCAATTCCCATCAAGGGTTCCAGGTAAATTGGTAGACCTCAGAATACAGCCTGAAGACCTGTGTGGGACCAGGGTTCCATGAGCCCCCTCTTTCTCTAACTACATACCTGTCTACGCCAGGACAGTCTTCAAAACTTCAACCAGGCCAGGCACTGTGGCGCACGCCTATTATCCCAGCAGCTCGGATGGCTGAGACAGGAGACTCAAAGCAAGCCTCAGCAAAAGTGAGGCACTAAGCAACTCAGTGAGACACTTTCTCAAAATAAAAATAATACAAGGGGGCTGGGGATGTGGCTCAAGCGGTAGCTTGCTCGCCTGGCATGCGTGCGGCCTGAGTTCGACCCTCAGCACCACATACAAACAAAGATGTTGTGTCCGCAGAAAACTAATAAATAAATAAATAAATAATTCTATCTCTCTCTCTCTTAAAAAAAAATAATAATAATAATACAAGGAGCTGAGGTGTAACTCAGTGGTTGGGCACTCCTGGGTTCAAACACTAGTTACACACACACACACAAAGCATAAAACAAAGAATAATTTTGTACTTTTGTGTGTGTGTGTGTGTGTGTGTGTGTGTATGTATGTGTTGCTGAGAATCAAACCCAGGACCTCCAACATACTAGGCAAGTGCTCCACCACTAAGCTACATCCCCAGCCTCAGTATTTCCTTCAAATGGAAAAATTGCTACCTTACCCTGAGGAAAGGATATTGCTTCTATGATATCTTTTGTATTTTTCCCCATATTGGGGATTGAACCCAGGAGTGCTACCACCGACCTACATCCCCAGTTCTTTTTACTTTGAGACCAGGTCTCATTAAATTGTCCGGACTGGACTCAAAATTGTAATCCTCTTCCCTCAGCCTCCCAATAGCTGGGATTACAGGCATGTGTCACTGTGCCCAGCACTTCCATGGTATTCTTACCAAAAAACACAATCTCAATGTAATCATGAGAACACACCAAATAACCCAAATTATGGTTCATTCTACAAAGAAAGTAAAAATGAAAATATAAAATAAGAAACTTGGGCTGGGGATGTGGCTCAAGCGGTAGCGTGCTCGCCTGGCATGTGTGCGGCCTGGGTTCGATCCTCAGCACCACATACAAACAAAGATGTTGTGTCCGCCGAAAACTAAAAATAAATATTAAAATTCTCTCTCTCTCTCTCTCTAAAAAAAAATAAATAAAATAAGAAACTTTTTTAAAAGGTCAAAGTCATACAAGATGAAAATAAGGGTTTTTTTTGATAAATTCTCACAGATTAAAGATGAGAAGGACATGGCACTAAATGCAATGTACAATACTAAATTGGGTCCTGGACCAGAAACATTCATGAAAAAACTGCTGACATCCAAATAATGCCTATAGATTAGTTAATAATATTCTACCAGTGTTAACTTTATTAAATTATGTAGTTATAAAAATAATCTATGGAAACATTTTAAATATAGAAAGTTTAACATAGAAGCACCGCCCCCAAAGACGCACCTCCCCTAGGTATCCACAATCAACAGTTTGGTGGGTTTTTGTTTTTTTTTTAACATTTGTATATTTTTATAATTGTAAAACAAAAAATATGTTAATTTATATAAAAGTCATTGCTATACATAATATATATATATATATATATATATATATATATATATATATATATATATACAGTAAATG
>NW_026000082.1:1998485-2018975 GCF_001458135.2 Marmota marmota marmota
AATATATATATATATATATATATATATATATATATATATATATATATATGCAGTAAATGTATGCAAATTTTTTGGATGAATATCCATGAAAAAAAAAAAAAACAGGTTCAAGAGGAACAGAAGAGTCAAAGGCCAGGGATGGGAGGGAAACTTTCTACTCTAATCCTAGTGTACTTGAAAGTTTTATCATTTGCATGCCTTACCTTTTTGTAAATGAAATAAATCATATTAGAATATAGTAGATGGGAATTGAGTTCATATTAAAGAACAATACTTAACAGCTTTGGAAAATGTTAAATACCACAGTGTTAAATAAAGCAAGCAATTTTCAAAATTTACATACTGTATATGGGGGGTGTGTTTGTATGTATTCCTAAAAAACATTCTGCAACAATAAACTGTATACAAAAGTATTAGTAGTTATTCCAGAAAGTTACAGAAAAGTAACTGTATCTTTTCCAGAAAGTAGAATACAAACAACTGTCTCCACCTTTTCTAGCTTCCTAAATCTTTAATAACTGCCAGGCACAGTGATGTAAGCCTGTAATCCCAAAGACTTGGGAAGCTGAGGCAGGAGGATCCCAAGTTCAACGCCAGTCTTGGCAACTTAGTGAGAACCTGTCTCAAAATAAAGAGGGCGGGAGATATGGCTCAGTGAGTAAGCACATATGAATTCAATCCCAGGTTACCCCCACCCACCCACTCCGGCAAAAAAAAAAAAAAAAAAAAAAAAAAAAACCATATTTCTTTTTCTTTCTTTCTTTTTTTTAAAGCCCCAAAGTACATGAATAAAGTAGCACCAATAAGCTGCCAAGAAGTCACCTGAAGGGCTGAGGATAGAATTCTAGGGTAGAGTGTGCTTCCTTAGCAGGTGCAAGGCCCTGGGTTCAATGCTCAGCAAAAGAAAGAATGAACTTGACTGGATTATCTTTAAGTTAAACTTAAAACTCTGTTACTCCCCTGTAGTTCAAAAACCTTCAGAACAGTAGTTAGAAATATTCCAAAGAAAGTATATGTATCTAGTGATTTATATAAAATAACATTCATAAGAGCATTCTTAAACAGCAAATAATGCAAACACTCCATACAAAATTGACTAAACAGCCATCTAAGGTACATTTACCAAGGCACATATTCAGGCCAATATCCTGGGAACTCCCTCTAGACTTTCTCCCCATTACCTCTCACAGTCAACTTACTGGGACCAGTGGGCTCTGCCTTCAAAAGGATCTCCCTCTGTTTCTGACTTTGCCACTCTTCCCATTTACACTGGGCTCCCTGGTACCACTCTTGCTCATCTGGAGTCACTTCTCTACACAGCACGAAAAAAAAGTCAGCTTTGAGAAGGTAAATTTACTTGGATCACTGTCTGACTTTAAACCTTTCAATGGCTTTTCACTGCCTTTAGAATAAAATTCAGTCTTCACCAGAATCCTTAAGGCTCTCCCTGATCTCACACTTGCTCAAGTCTCTGATCTGACTCACTTCTGTATCCCTTCTGCTCATAAGACTTCTTTCTCTCTTTCTCAAACAAACTCTGCATGTTCTCACCTAAGGACTTTTGCACTTGTTGTTCTTTTTCTCTGGAACGTTCTGCTCCTAGATCATCCCATGGTATGGTATGAAGGGAGATATTCATCCCCTGGAGAGGCCTTCCCCAATCACACAACCCAAGACAGCCACCCTAACCCTAGTTATTACCATTCCATTTCCTTCATAACACACACCTCACCTCTCATACTACTCTATTTATTCAACAGGTACCTATCTTCTACTTGCTCAACCCCCTTATGGATTCTCACCTCTTAGGAACAATGGGATATGTAAATAGGTAATATCTGCTGAATGAAAGAAATATTACATAGATATAAAAAAATGTCTTTGGACTTGGGAGGATGAGGCAAGAGAATCGCCAATTTCAAAGCCAGCCTATACAATTTAGTCAGACCCTGTCTCCAAAAATAAAAAGGGCTGAGGTGTGTTGGTGGGGTGGGTGGTTCAGAGGTAAAATAATCCTAGGCCTAAATCCCCAATACTATACCACAAGAAAACTAAAGCCTAACTGAGTGGAGCAAGCCTGTAATCCCAGTGACTTGGGAGGTTGAGGCAGGAGGATCACAAATTCGAAGCCAGCCTCAGCAACTGAGCAACCAAAGCAACATAGTGAGACCCTATCTCAAAATAAAAAAAGGGCTGGGATATGGCTCAGTGGTTAAGTGCACTTGGGTTCAATCTCCGTTACCAAAGAAAGAAAGAAAGAAAGAAAGAAAGAAAGAAAGAAAGAAAGAAAACAAAACTTAAAAAGAGAGCAAGAAAGAAAAGGCTGCTTTAAACAAAATGATAATTCTGGAAGAACACAAAGATTCAGATGTTCAAGAGGCTAAGGCAAGCTTACTATTGAAGTCAGAAATAGTGCTCTCCAAATTCTTGTGAAAATCCTCAAAGAAACTAAAAATAAAAAGCTGAAGTAGAGTGAGCCTGTGGACTAGAGAGATGCTTTAAAACTGGTCAGATCTTTGCTGGACCTGGGCTTTGTTCAGATCTTCCCAAACTAGAAGGAAAAATGGAATATAGATAGTGTGCTCCAGAGATCCTGTAATGAGCCAAGACCCTGTAGGATCTGCAAAAAGGTTAATCATTTCAAGTTAATTTAGATGCACTGTTGAATTCTGACTCAAGTCTAATACAACCTTTCTATTCTCCAATCCTCAGAAATTTTCACTCTTACATAACACACATTTACACTTAATGAGTACCCAAAAACCCTAAGCCCTTTGAACGAGGTCATCTTTTCAGAGAGACTCAGCCCATAGTCTAATTGGACACGCTAGTCCCATCTGCAAAACTCCAGTAAAAGCTGCAGTTAATATTAATTAAGAGCAGAAACAGGTTTGAATATCCTTTCTCTCAATCAAGTCCAACATGCTCCCAAATGGAAACCTGCCAGCTTCCCTGCACTTGAGATAGCAGATCAAGTATAGAACAATGGGACTTTTTTTAATACCACTATTTGTCCAATACTTGAAAAAGGATTTTCATATCCTTCAGATATGACCCAGCAAAAGAAGTTATATTAAATGTTAGAATTTTTAATGGTAGTCATTTTATAGAGTTCCAGCCCTGTGTGTCCATGTACTCATTACACCTACCTGAAAGCACACACAAACACACAAGGAAAGAAAAAAGTAACATTCTTTGTGATAGAGTAAGATCCAGTCCCTGGCAATCTAAGGTAACTCTCCTTTCTATTTACTCAGTGTGCTAAAGAAAATTCAAACAAGCCAAAGATTGGGGGTGGGCCTCCAAAAAAGGTATTTGATAAGCCTCAGCCTGTACTGCTCCGGGCAGCCTTGGAAGGGACAGTTATCAGGAAGCTAATCTCAGATCCATTCAAATACAAACTTTTCCCATAGATCAGAGATAATTAAACAGAATAGACTCTTGCTATTTGACTTCTGGGGAAGATGTAGACAGAGTTAGTGTCCCATGCCTTCAACACAGACTTACTGAACCCTTTGTAGTACATTGGGTAATCTGCCAGACTCCAGTTTCAGAGTGGGAACTGGAATCTGGTATAGGTAGAAAGGGCAACAAGGAGCACAACAAGATTATCTTGATACTTGGGCTGGAAGTATGCTCAGTAGTAGAGAGCTTGCCTAGCATGCAAAAGGTCTTGGGTTAGATTGCCAGCATTGCAAAAGAAAACAATGATATCTATTGCCCCCAGCACCTTGAACACTGACACATTCCAGGCACTAAGTAAATATCTACTGGATGAATTAGGCATTTATTATGTTGCTATAACTATATGCAACCGCAGCAACAAAAACAACAGGTTATGCATGTACAAGAGGAAAAGCGGATTCTGCCAGGGCAGGTAAGGGAAGGCTTACTTCCCAGAAGCAATGTCAGAGTGGCCCTTTCCTGAAGAGCAGCCTTTCATCAGGGAGTGGCTGAAGGAGAAAGCCATGCAGCCTGGAGTGTGCCTGAATCCAGGCTACAGCAGATGGCCTGAGCTACTTTCCAATTCAAATTCCAACAAAGGTTCTATTTCCTGGGGTTTTGTTGTGTTTCATCATCTCCTTCAAACCTTCAACTACAAAAGCATACGTATACACTGTTGTTGTGCTTCTCTATCAGGAAATTAGCTAAAAAGCAAACAGCAGGTAACAGATATAAAAATAAATACCCACAGAATGCTTTTTTATTTACCAGGTAGTGGGTCTCTAGGATTCTTGGCCATCCACCCACCTCAGCCTCAAGCGCTGCAACTATAGGTATATGCCACTATACCCAGCCTCACTTAAACCTTCTGAGTGTGAAAAATAATCTCAGGTCACAGGCCCCAAGTCCATAACAAATTGCTGGCCTCTTCTTTCCTGATAATTTTTTAATTGTTTCATGCAAAAAAAAAAAAAAAAACTTGGTACCCAGAAAAAGAAAATTTCAACTTTTCAAAGTCACTTCTTACTCCAAGGGAAGACAGGATGGGGGTAGAAGAATGAAGATACCTGAAAGAATAAAATTCAGGAGAGGAAAGTTAAAATGGTATAAAACAAAGGGAGGGAAGGGTGAATAGTAAGTGGAAAGTTTTCAAAACCCTGCAGAAAGAAGCCATTTCCCATCAAATGCTCTTTTAAAAAGAAAGGCTAGGAGCCCAGCCCCAGGAGGTACAGTGAGAGGACCTTCATGCCAGAAGGAAATAAGTCACCAATTCAGGTTTAGAGGGTGTTGTGGATGGGCTCCGGGTCACCCTGTGGTCCCTCACTCTCCTCCCCACCAAGGAGAAGCCTCACAAAAAACCCTCTGACTCCCCTCCCCCCAAACTGCATTCCAAATACAGAAAGTATAAGAAACATTTGAATGTGGTATTAAAATTAAAATAGGCCCGCTTGAGGCAACAATATCCACAGGAGAAAATTCAAAGTGTAATCTGGTAAACATGTTTCCATCTGAAACGTGGGGGCGAGAAGAGTGTTCTTGGGAATAAAAGCTTGCTTTTACAACCAGTTTAAGAGGTAATGAATAAACTGCTTTGCAGATGTTCTCAATTCCTTGCTTTTAAGCGTTGCTCCTGTTTCCCAGCACTGTCCTCCACCCTCCTCTTCACACTAATCTCTGCTTCTGAAATGCAGATCCCTGGATAATTAGCCCGTAATGGACAATAACCACCTAGGACAAGATGAGAACTGCGGGCTAGAGTCAAGGACCCGTCTGCAATAACACGTTTCCAGGAGAGTTGCTAATTATGAGCACCATGCATCCCAGAAGGGTTGTGTACCTGGCAGCACCTCCAGCACTACCTCTCGCCTTTTAATGCCAATTTGTTTGGAACTGGTATGAACGTGGAGTGGGAGAAGGCAAAAGGGATGAGCTGACCACTGTCAGACTACCGTAGGAGATAGGTGATCTATATCCCCAGCTTCACCAAGCCAGCCGAGGGAGGCAATCAAGAAGCCATTTCCAAGAAGGCTGGATTCAAAATGTAATTTAACAAAACGAGTCTCCCTAGTCTCCTGGCGGCCAGGCCTCGGCTTGGCGGGTGGGGGGTAGGGAGTTGGTGGGGGAGAGTTCAGCTTAAGGGGAGCGAACAGATAGGCCTTTCAAAGCCACTAAGCGCTCTGCCCCGAGGCCCAAGACGACGCCGAGGGGCTGAAGCGGCGCTCGGTAGAAAGCCCAGCGGAGCCTTGGGCTCCCCAGCGCGCAGCGGGGCAGGACTCCCACAGGTGGGCGGCGCTGGGCCCCGGGAGCTCGGGCTGGGGAAGGAGACGCGCAGCTCACTAGGGACCTGGGGGATGGGCCCGAGGGGACCCAGGGGCTGAGGGACCGCTTCGCCCAAGTAGGCAGCGTGAAAGGGCAGCTCAAGATTTTCTGCTGCCTGGCTCTGGCTCCCTGAGCCCGGTAGTCACGGGCTTTTCCACCCAGGCAGGAGGAGCTGCGGGTCCCTCCTACTATCCTCCCCAGAGCCGGTGCCTCCTCCCCGGGCGCGGTTAAGCCGCGCGGCAGTGGGCAGCCGCTGCATGCTCTCCTGCACGTAGGAGCCTGCACCGCCACACGCGGGCGGGGGAAGGGCTCCGGGGACCGAGAAGACCCGGCCCCTCTCGGGCTGTGTCTCTCCCCCGCCTAATCCGATCCCGCTCGGCTCACCCCCGCCCCTCCCCCCACAGCCCCTCACCCGTGTTGGCTTTGAGGTTCTCCCGCAAGAAGTGGCCACTGGAGAGATGCTGGAGGCCAAAGTTCTGGGCGATCCTCTGGCACACGGTGCCCTTGCCCGAGCCAGGCGGCCCTAGGATGACGGCGCGCAGGAGTTTGGAAGCCATGGCCTTCGCGAGGCGGCGAGCGGCCCAACAGGCAGCCCAGACAGCGGCCCCGGAGGCAGCCCCGGGAACTTTGTTTCTTGGCCCCTGCCTCAGGCACCCTCTGCTCACGCGGGGACTCTCCTGCCGCCCCTACTGGGGAAAGGAGAGACTTTTAAGACAACCCCTCCCCTCAGCCCCGCCCTCCGCCACCTCCTCGCCCCCAGGCAGCAGTTATGGAGAACTCTAGTGCCCCCGCCCAGCGTAATCAGCCCTCGGGGGCGCGGAGGTCGGCCCCGCCAGTTTCAATCTCGATCTCTTCGGCTGTCTCACTCCCACGCCTTGTCCAAGGAGGGAGTCGTGTGGCCGGGCATCCCCAAACCAGTCTCGGACTAGCTAGGGAAACCGAGATAAGCGGGTGACTCAAAGCGCGCCCCCGCCGCCCCGACGCTCCGGGCATCCTGGGACTGAGCCCCTGCGCGATTCCTGCACGTGGGCAGCCTGTATCCGCACCTCTGCCCCTCCCGGGCGGCTGTCACATTCTCTGTAGTCACTGTGGCCGCCGCCGCTGCCCGCCGCCCGCGCGCAATTGGAGGGGCCCACCTCCGCCCGGGGTTGGCAGATGCGCTCCCCAGCCAAGGGCCAGGCGCAGAGCCGGAGCCCCGCGCCTCTCGGCCAAAAGCAAATAAACACACCTCTGCTGAAAGTAGCGCCACCAGAGACACCCAGCCCGGATCCCGATGGGCGGCGCCGCCTCCGCCTGCTCAGTCTCCGAGCCCAGGCCGGCCGCGCGGGATCGCTTCTTACGTAAGCCGGGGAGACCGGCTCAGTTCTAGCCACCGGCCGGCGCCCCCTCTATTCCCCACCCCGCCTCCCCAGGCTCACGTGCTCCCCAAGACCCAGTGGGGGCTGCGGGGGCGAAAGAAGGTGGAAACGACGCAAGAGAAAGAAACCCCCTTTTTTTGTATTGCCCAGGATCTATTGTGAAGGAAAAGGAAAAATAACAACTTGTTGAGCGTATACTGCTTGTCAAGTTTGAAGCTATGTGATTTCATTATTCAACGACCTTTCAGGTACAGATGAGGAGAGGAGTCTTGGCGTGATGCAGTTCATTCTTTTATTCATAATTCAACAGTGTTTTGGTGAGCGCCTATTATGTGCCAGACACTTTTCTGGGCGCTTGGGGCATAGCCATGAACAAGTGATCGAATCACTGCGCATAGCAGTTATGTTCCAGAAGTAATTTCGAACCCTTGTCATATTCCAAAGCCCGAGCACCTTGGGAAAGAAGAAGAAGGGGGACGTCACTTACTTGTGCTCAGGAACTTAGAGCAATGGCTACTGATTCCAAGGATTTCCGTATCTAAGATGTTGGCCCCAACCCACAACTCAAATGGAAGCTGTCTCTGTGCGCAGCTCTCCGCACATCCCCATCCATATTTTCTTCATTCTGTTCTTAGCTTACCCACAGCCCTCCAATTTCCCATCCTAACTAGTACCATAATCCCTTAACTCTCCATCTTTCGCGCCATTCTATTTTCCATGCAGTTGTTGAAAATATTGCTTAAGTAAAAAATCAATACTTTATTTTCCCACTGCAGAATAAAGTTTTTTTAAAAAAAAAATCTACAGCAAGGGCGCAGAGATGGCTTCCATATGTCTTTGCATTCCACCTAGACCCTTCCTTGCTCTTCCTTCCGCAGGCCTCCTGCCCTTTGGGAATCCACTGCAGAGTTCTGAGAGCCAGTACCTGTAACTCAAGAGAGTGTGAGGGACCCGGTAATTACACTGTGAAGAAGAACCTTCTCTAAATTCCTGGAGGCTCTGTTTCTGCGGTGGGACAAGGGGTAGAGCTTGCCTTGTATCCTACCACACAGTCCTTCTCCTCTTCCAATGCACAGAATTGGCCAAACCCCATACCCAGGACACCAACCTTTACACCAGCATTTGTACCATTGACTAAACTCCTAATATATCTCAGAGTGTGTTCTAGACCATATACTGAGCGCCTTCAGCCCTTCACTGCATCAAAGAGGAAGAAGGGCTTCTGGGGGAGAAAGTGTTGCTTAAATTTTCCCTTTTCTTTCTGCTATACGTTGTATAACATGTGGCAGGTAATTCTGTGCAGAGTTGTCAGATGAGAGCATGCATCAGAATCACCTGGAGGCCTTGCTAACACATTTTTGCTGCCAGAGGTGGTGACAAAAGTTGCTGTAGTTGTAGTGACTCTGGAGCCTGAGGCAGAAGGATCCCAAGTTTGAAGCCAACCTGAGCTATTTAGCAAAGGCCATAAGCAACTTAGCAACAGCCTGTCTCAAAATAAAAAATTAAAAGGACTGGGGATGCAGTCAGTGGTAACGCAGGTGCAGTGGCCAAGGCCTTATAATCCAATGATTTAGGAGATTAAGGAAGGAAGTTTGAGACTAGCCTCAACAATTTAGGGAGGCCCTCAGCAATTTAGCAAGACCCTCAAAATCAAAATAAATTAAAAAAGGACTGAAGATATAGTTCAGTGGTAAAGTGCCCCTGGGTTAAATTCTCAGTACCAAAGATAATAATAATAATTGATTCTGGTGGAGCCTGGAACTGGCTTGGGATTTCAGCAATTTGGGAGCATGAAATAGGAGGATCCCAATTTTAAGACTAGTATGGGCAATTTAGTAAGATCCTGTCTCAAAATAAAAATATAAAGGGCAAGCCCCTTGATATCTGTGAGTCTTAGTTGGCTTATTTGTAAAAGGGAAAAAAAATATATCCACCTCAAAGACTTGTGGTGAGGCTGAAATGAAACCACAATATGAAGGACTAAGCAAAGTGCTGAGCATATAATTAGCATTCAATTATAAACATCATCCCTCCATTAACCATGGGCCAATTATTTGGCCTCTCTGAGTTTAAGTTCATGAAATTCAAAGAATAAATAAGATAATATTATAACAAAGCACCAAATAGGTTCCCTGGTGCTTGGAAGGTACTCAGTAAATTACTGAGAGGTTTTGTTTTTGTTTTTTATATTGGGGACTGAACCCAGCCATGCTGTACCATTAAGCTATATACCTAGCCCTTTTTATTTATTTATTTTAAGACAGGATCTCCCTAAATTGCTGAGGCTGGTCTTAACCTTGGAGTCCTCCTGTTTCAACCTTTGAAGTAGCTGGGATTACAGCTCTGCACCACTACTATGCCCAGATATTTCAATAGTAACGGAAAGCTGAAAACACACCTCTGTTCATGCTGACTTCATCTCATTGTTTATGGCCTCCACCAGCACAAGATAGAATGCAGGGTGTGGAGAGCTTTGAGCAAGAGTTGAAGGGCTGGCTGACAGTTGAACAAATAAGGGAAGATCTTTCTCTCTTTGTTTTCTGTGAAGCTCCTCTGGACAGATAAGAGAAAGGCTAGTGACTTAAGATGCCAAGATTCAGAAAAGAAAATAATGGAATGAAGGCTAGCTGGGCACCTTGACACACATCTTTAATTGCAGAGTCTTGTGAGGTGGAAGCAGGAGAATGGCAAGTTCAAGGCCAGTGGGGGCAATTTAACAAGACCCTGACTCAAAGTAAAAATAAAAAAGGCTGGAGATGTAACTAAATGGTAGAGTATTTTTCTAGTGTGTGTGAAGTCCTAGTTCAATCACCAGTACCTTAAAAAAAGGAAAAAATGAAAAGAAAGGAGATCTGGCCAGGCGTAGTGGTGCATGCCTGTAATCTCAGTGGCTAGGGAGGCTAAGCCAGGAAAATCTCTAGTTCAAAGATAGCCTCAGCAATGCTAAGCAAAAAAAAAAAAATCTGTCCTAGTGTGCTCATGCTCCTTTCTCCCTATAAGCACTTAAAAAATATTTAAAAAACCAAAAGGTGTAATGAGAATAATAAATGGTAGATAAAGGACTGGTGATGCCTGATGTGGTAATATTTGTGACCATAGTACCACAGTAGGTCATTGTTCTTTTTTTTTTTTTTTTTTGTACTGAGGATTGAACCCCAGGGCACTTAGCCACTGAGCCACATCCCCAGCCCTATTTTGTATTTTATTTAGAGACAGGGTCTCACTGAGTTGCTTAACACCTCGCCATTGCTGAGGCTAACTTTGAACTCAAGATTCTCCTGTCTCAGCCTCCCAAGCCACTGGGATTACAGGTGTATGCCACCAGGCCGGCTAGTAGAATGTACATATTATACATATCCTAGTGCATTCTTAAAGGTGAATCATCTTAAACCCAAATTTTATTAACCTACACAGTTATTAACCTATAATATCTTAGCAGTATTGAAAAGAAGCAGCAGCATTTATTTTATAAGTCTGTTTTCTCAGGCCAAAAACAGAAAAAAGTTTAAAAGAAAAGAAAAAACTGGGAGGAAAGAAATAAGCATTCCTCAATAAGCATTCCTCCTATTTATTTGGTATGGTCCATTATTCTGCATGAGTAACAGACTATTTGCATATCTTTTCAAGAAGCCAGGTACACCAGTGGCACATGTCTATCACCCCAGCATCTAGGAAGTTTAGGAGAAGGATAATAAGTTTGAAGCCGACCTCAGAAACCTAGCTAGAACCTGTCTCAAAATAAAAAACTTTTTTTAAAAAAAGTGGGACTGGGATGCAAGTCAGTAGTAGAGTACCCTGGGTTCAATCCCCATTATTGAAAAAGAAAAGACAAGGGGGGAGGGGGACCCCTTCCTACAATAACTACTTCAAAGGTGCACGAAGGAGCTGAGGATGTTAAATGCCCACATTTGCTCTTTTCAATGTGAAATACTAAAAAACAACACACACACTCTTCTCTCATCTTCCCAATGGCAGTCAATAGCAGAACTCTCTAGAAGTCGCCTTGGGTTAGTAGACTTACCTGGAAATCAGAGGTGTTTGGACATATCTTTCCACTGTACAAAGTTAACTGCCAGGAGAAATGCAGCTTTCTTACTACCCAAGCTGGATGAAGGAACTGGAACTGAATACTGGGTTTATTCTGCCCAAGTTTAGCTCATTAGGGTTGGATTAATAAAAGGAATCACACCCTTGGGAACCTTTTAAGTTTGGTCTTCAAATAAAGGCAGTGAAAATTATAATTAGCCTTATATTATCAACCCATCTATGAGGGCTCTGCCTCAACACAATGGTAATTTCTTTCTTTCCTTTTTTTGCCGGGGAGTAGTGGGAATTGAACCTAGGGTGGCTCTATCACCAAGCTACCTCCCCAGGGTTTCAATAAGTTGCTTGAAGCTTTGCTAATTGTTGAGGCTGGCCTCTAACTTTGGATCCTCCTGCCTCAGCCTCCCAAATTTCTGGAATTATAAATGTTCATCACCATGCCTGGCTACCAGGATTGATTTGAGTTGGCTTATTTTTTCATTCTAGAATCTGGCATCACTTCACTCCGTAAAGTAGAATAGTAATCTGTTGAGTCTGGTGGGGTGGCCCACACTTGTGATCCTAGCCTCTCCTGAGGCTGAGGCAGGAGGATTGCATGTTTGAAGCCAGCCCTCAGCAATTTAGTGAGACCCTAAGCAACTTAATGAGGCCCTATCTCAAAACAAAAATATAAAAAGGGTTGGAGAGTATCTCAAGTGGTGAAATGCCCCTGGTCCAGTCTTCAGTACCAATAAAATAAAATTAAAAGGACTGTCTTTGTGTTTAGCAGAGATCACCCTTGGGTTCAATCCCCAGTTTTAGGGGACAGGGAAAGGGTGCTCTGATGAGCTCAGCAAGAAGAGATTGATTTCATCTAAAATGGCTGAAGAAAGCAGAAACAAAGTCAAAAACAAAAAGAAATTTGGTCATTTTAAAAGTACTTTCTTAGTATAGCGGGGATAGGAAAACAAGACTATAGGAAAATAACTGACTAACTGACATCAGATTATTTCATGGGTAATCCTTTTGTGTAAGATTATAGCAGAAGGAACTTTATTATCATACCAATAGAAACTGGTTTAGCTCCTCTGGAGGCTGAGGCTTGAGGATTCTAAGTTCAAAGCCAAACTCAGCAATTTAGTGACACCCTATGTTAAAATTAAAAATAAGGCAGTTGGGTTTGGTGGTGAATGCCTGTAATCCCAGGGATTTAGGAGGCTGAGGCAGGAGGATTGCAAGTTGGAGGCCAGACCAGGCGATTTAACCAGATTTGGTTTCAAAATAAATAATAAAAAGGATTACAGCTGTAACTCAGGAGTAAAGCATCCCTGAGTTCAGTCCTCAGTATCAGAAACAACAACTACAAAAATCCCTCTTCTGGATATATTCCTTGTATGGCAGGTTAGTATTTCCCCATTTTTCACCCTGTGATTCTCCTCCCTCTTCATGAAGCAGCTAAGAAATTTTATGATTGTAACAAGGACTTAGACTCTTTATTTTTGCCTGCAAATGTCTGAGGGGTGGCTAAAAGCAGGATTAAGGACTTGGTGGTACATGCCTGTAATCCTAGCAGCTCATGAGTTTGAGGCAGGAGGATCACGAGTACAAAGCCAGCGTCAGCAATTTAGCAAGACCTGAAACAACTTAGCAAGACCCTGTCTCTAAATAAGATTTTTTTTTTTAAAGGGAGGCTGGGAAATGTGGCTCAGTGGTTAAGCACCCCTGGGTTCAATCCCTGTTATCAAAAAAAAAAGGACTTAGCTTTTTACCTCCATTTTGCATCAATCTTCTTTGCTTCCAGAAGAATCCCAGAACCTTGGTTTCTAGGAACAAGGTTTGATTGATAAACATCTTGTGTTCAGTGCAAGTTACCCCTCAGGCAAACGGAAAATTTCTTTTTAGGGACAGAGCCTGCCTGACCAATCTGGAGATAAAGAGGACAGATCATAAGCGGTCCAGATCACCTGCTGTGGCAGCTAAGCAATCCCTCCAGCTATGCAGACTACTCCCCCGACACCTTTGCCCCCATTTCTCTTTCTACAAAATCTCAATATCATTGTCAGCTCCACAAGGATGACAAGACTAAAGATGTGAGTCCCCTGTCTTCCAGGTGGAGCTTGCTGCTTAAAGTTCCTTTCATGTTTTTTGCTATTACCTTCTCTGTTTGGTTTTTGGGGTGAGTGGTTAGACCTGATTTGTGGGATCCTCTCTGGCCTCTGGCCTAGAACTCTGGTAACAGGACCATTTCCTTAAGGACAAGATAACACAGCAGAAAAAAAGAAACCAAAAGTCTATTCTTTTTATTTATTTATTTTTAAATTTTCAATATTTATTCAGTATGGTCCTAGAGACAAGAAGAGCAAAGCAAGCAAAAGTGAATGTGTCAGTCTGTTTGACAGGAGGCGCCAAGAGTGGGTGCTGCAGTCTTGAATGCAGCATTTGCAAACAGTTCTTCTTTAGCCCAAGACACAGGTTCTTTTTTTTTTAAATTAATTTATTTATTCTAATTTGTTATATATGACCACAGAATGCACTTCAATTCATATTACACATATAGAGCACAATTTTTCATGTCTCTGGTTGTACACAAAGAAGAGTCACAGCATTCGTGCTTACATTTGCTCATACATGTTTGGGGTAATGATGGCCATCTCATTCCACTGTCTTTCCTACCCCTCTACCCTCTCCCAAAAGTCTAATCTTGGTTTTTACTTTTAGACCAGGCCTATAGGATACGTGGAAAACATGTGGTACTTAGGCAATACAGTTGACCTGGCAGTTTGTGAATGGTTTAGGGCTTTCTGCTTCTCACATCCTTGACTTGGAAAAATCCCTCAACTAGGGAGAAGGGACTGTGAAGAGAATTTAAGTGGAAATGACTCCCGGGGGGGGGGGGGTAGGATCGTCATGCATGTTTATAAGGTANGGGGGGGGGGGGGGGGGGGGGGGGGGGGGGGGGGGGGGGGGGGGGGGGGGGGGGGGGGGGGGGGGGGGGGGGGGGGGGGGGGGGGGGGGGGGGGGGGGGGGGGGGGGGGGGGGGGGGGGGGGGGGGGGGGGGGGGGGGGGGGGGGGGGGGGGGGGGGGGGGGGGGGGGGGGGGGGGGGGGGGGGGGGGGGGGGGGGGGGGGGGGGGGGGGGGGGGGGGGGGGGGGGGGGGGGGGGGGGGGGGGGGGGGGGGGGGGGGGGGGGGGGGGGGGGGGGGGGGGGGGGGGGGGGGGGGGGGGGGGGGGGGGGGGGGGGGGGGGGGGGGGGGGGGGGGGGGGGGGGGGGGGGGGGGGGGGGGGGGGGGGGGGGGGGGGGGGGGGGGGGGGGGGGGGGGGGGGGGGGGGGGGGGGGGGGGGGGGGGGGGGGGGGGGGGGGGGGGGGGGGGGGGGGGGGGGGGGGGGGGGGGGGGGGGGGGGGGGGGGGGGGGGGGGGGGGGGGGGGGGGGGGGGGGGGGGGGGGGGGGGGGGGGGGGGGGGGGGGGGGGGGGGGGGGGGGGGGGGGGGGGGGGGGGGGGGGGGGGGGGGGGGGGGGGGGGGGGGGGGGGGGGGGGGGGGGGGGGGGGGGGGGGGGGGGGGGGGGGGGGGGGGGGGGGGGGGGGGGGGGGGGGGGGGGGGGGGGGGGGGGGGGGGGGGGGGGGGGGGGGGGGGGGGGGGGGGGGGGGGGGGGGGGGGGGGGGGGGGGGGGGGGGGGGGGGGGGGGGGGGGGGGGGGGGGGGGGGGGGGGGGGGGGGGGGGGGGGGGGGGGGGGGGGGGGGGGGGGGGGGGGGGGGGGGGGGGGGGGGGGGGGGGGGGGGGGGGGGGGGGGGGGGGGGGGGGGGGGGGGGGGGGGGGGGGGGGGGGGGGGGGGGGGGGGGGGGGGGGGGGGGGGGGGGGGGGGGGGGGGGGGGGGGGGGGGGGGGGGGGGGGGGGGGGGGGGGGGGGGGGGGGGGGGGGGGGGGGGGGGGGGGGGGGGGGGGGGGGGGGGGGGGGGGGGGGGGGGGGGGGGGGGGGGGGGGGGGGGGGGGGGGGGGGGGGGGGGGGGGGGGGGGGGGGGGGGGGGGAGATCTGCATGCATGTTTATAAGATAGAAATTTGAGGATATAAAAAAATAAAGACACACTGAGTCAAAGAGAAGGGCCAGATTGTTGGCAGCAGGTCCACCCTGGCCCCTGGAGCCCTACCTCCACTAGTTTGTTCTGCATGCCAGTGTGGCCAGCTCACAAGGCCATGGCGAACTTGCGGTTTTTCTGTTCCTGCTTGTCCGTCTGAGACATATGTATCCCACGGGAATGCCTTGACCTTTTCTGGTCTGATGGACTTATTGTTAAGGGAGGTTTCGGTACCTGACAATAATAGATGTTGAAACTAAATTTCTCCCCCCTCCCTCCTGCTTTTGGGTAGTTTTCCACTTCTGCTGCTTGGGGTATAAAAAAGGTGTGTTAGCAATAAAGAGTATTGACTCCTTGATGAAGAACCTTGGTGTCCTGTGTGTCTTTTAACCTCACCGTCCCTTGGCCGGACGCGGCACCAGATGAGCTGTTGAAGTGCTGGAAACAGCCAACGAACCTTTGAAATGCAAAACAAGAATTCCTGAGCAACCCAGCCCACATCCACAGCCTTGGCCCTTGCCTTTGACCCATACCCTTGTCTGCAAAGAAATATAACAGGATGGCAGTGCCTGAGTGATAGAAAAACTGGGGCAAAATGACATTACTTTACCCTAACTGCACCTCTAGTCCAGCCCCTAACTACTGTCCCTCTGTAAACACCCCATGCCAAGGGGTTGCTGTCTCTCCCTCTAGAGATGGCCTGCATTCTCCCTGGAATGTGCATCTATGTTTTACTCTAAAAGTTTTTCACCCTCAAGAAGGCAAGCATTCATTTCTCTCTCTCTCTCTCTCTCTCTCTCTCTCTCTGGTACAAAGGATTGAATTCAGGGGCACTTGATCACTGAGCCACATCCCCAGCCTTATTTTGCATTTTATTTAGAGACAGGGTCTCACCGAGTTGCATAGTGCCTCACTTTTGCTGAGACTGGCTTTGAACCCATGATCCTACTGCCTCAGCTTTCCAAACTGCTGGGATTACAGACATGCGACATTGGCATTTTCTTTTGAATGTGCATTTCTTACTTTACTCCAAAGATGTCTTTTCCTCGAGATAGTCCATATTCTCCTTTAAGTGTGTATTTTCTTTCCTAAATAAATCTGTGTCACTGCATGGAACATGCTGAAATTCTTTTCTGTCACATATGCCAAGGACCCGTCTTGTCCTATGATATTTATGCTCCAGGATTGGGACTCAGCAGGAAGACAGAAACAGTACATAAATTGGGAAGTTCTAAATCCAGAGAAGGCTTATATCCCTTTACAGGTAGGACCTAGAGAAATGGCAAGACCCCTGAATGGAGCATATCACAAGAATGGATCTGGTCCACCAACAAGTCTTTCTTGGCACGCAAACAATTTTATTTATTTTTTCTTTTTGGCGTGGCGTTGAAAAACCAGCCTCTAGCTCAGAGCAAAGCCTGTCCAAGGAAGGGACATGACCTTTGTCCTTGGAAAGACCCACAGAGCACTCCTAGGCACATTCCCACCCTGCTAAGTTGTTTATCTACAAATAACAGGAGAGATCTGCTGCGCCAGGTGTCCCTGACCCAGTCAGGCTAGGTGGGGATCCATAGCAACCCCCTAGCAGCCACCAATCAGCATGAGACAGGGAAATACCTGGGATGCCAGATGACCCTCCCAGTAGTTTATGGTGTTGAGAAACCATGTAGTTCAGCACAAACACTCCTGTTGGTTTAAGCCAATCAGTTCAAATGAATACCCCTTTTGTACTGACCAATCACCCTTACCCAACTTGTTCCCGCCAGTGAATGTGCTAATCATGTTTTAGAGTTGTTATTTGATTTTCCCGCGGTGTGTGATGATTTGCTAAGAGATGCTATGATGTATGTGAAGTCCCCGCCTTCTCCAAAGAATGTATAAAACTGCTGCAAACCCTGGGCTCGGGGCCTCTCAGCGTCACCAGTTGCTGTGTGTGCGTGCGCTGAGGACCGAGCTAGCTCGCAATAAACACCTCTTTGCTGCTTACATTGATCTTGGGTCTCTGGTGGTCTTTTTGGGGTCCCGAATTTGAGCATAACAGGGTCTCACTATGCTGCCCAGGCTGATTTCCACCTCCAGGGCTCAAGAGATTCTCCAGCCTTAGCCTACCAAGTAGCTAGTATTATAGGCATACCAGCTTCTAAGTAGGCTTTTTAGACAGAAAAAGATGGAAGAAATCAGAAGTAAAAACAAAAATGTATTGGTTATTTTAAAGCTATTTTAAAGGTGGGGACAGGAAAATAGGAAAAAAATGGTTACTATGGGGTCATTTCAGGCCACTCCTTTTGTGTAAGGATGAAAGAGGGCACTTGGTTATCATGTGCATACAAACTGTCCCATCTGGAAAAGTTGGCTGTATCTAATTCAGATTTCTCAGAAGGTCAGATAAACTGTTTTGTTCCAGTGTGTGACATGGAAGTTTAGTTTGAGTGACTCCACTGGATTTTTTGCCTAGTCTGTAGGGACCTAGTACAGCAGAAGTAACAGTGGTTCCCTTATTACACTTTATGCTTTGACTATAACCCTTGCTGCACTACCACAACAATTTATTTTTAAAATGGACATGTTTCCTTCTCTTCCTCTCTCCCTGCTCCTCCTTAATCTCTCCATCCCTAATATCAGAGAACAAGATTACTTTTCTTCCCCACCCTAGACAGAGTTAATCTGTCCTTGAGTACACACCCACCATAGGAATAAGTAATCCAGACTTGTGGGGGGATGTCACCAGAAAATCTCAGAAATGACAGTCTCCCAAATTAATAAGTGAATGACAACACCAACAGAAAACTTGCTGATGGGCAGAATCACAGCCTTGGGGACAGTAGTCCCCTGTGTTTCTCCTTTGCTAGCAAAGCAATAAACCATCTTTTTTCTTTTTCTCTAAACCGTGTCCTTGTTATTGGATTGGCCTGGGGACAAAGACTGAACTTTCAGCAATAGGGATCAACCCAAGATAATAAACTCCTGTAATTTTTACTCAACATTAGTACAAATTACTAATTACTGAATTTGCCATAAAAAAACAACTATAGCAACAACAACTTTCATTTTAGATTATATAAAAGTCAAGCAAAAAGAATCTTAGTCTTTCTGCTTACAGTGATGCATGCTTATTAACCCAGCTACTCAGGAGGTCGAGACAGGAGGATTGCAAGTTTAAGGCCAGTCAGGGCAATTTAATGAAATTAAATTCATTAATTAAATTAAGTTCGCTGGAAGAGCATCCCTGGGTTCACACACACACACACACACACAAGAAAAAAGAAAAATAACTCTTCAACTATGATGTATAAAAAATTGTAACTAGGGGGCTGGGGCTATAGCTCAGTGGCAGAGCACTTGCCTGGCATGTGTGAGGCACTGGGTTTGATCCTTAGCACCACATAAAAATGAAACAAATAAAACAAAGGCATGCTGTCCATCTACAACTACAAAAAAAAAAATTTTTTAAATTGTACCTAGGATTGGGGTTGTGTCTCAGTGGTAGAGAGCTTACCTGGTGGGTGTGAGGCACTGGGTTCCATTCAGCACAATCAATCAATCAATCAATCAATAAAATAAAGGTCCATTGACAACTAAAAAATATTTTTAAAAAATTGTAACTGAAATTTTTCTACAGCTAAGGTTAATTTTTATTGTGAGCCTATGTCAGGACACTTTAACTGCAAACAAAAGAAAATCCAACTGAACTGACTCAAGCAAGAAAGAATTTATTGTCTAAAGTAAAAGGAAATCCATAAGTAAGGAAGCATTTAGGATTGGTGTAGAGGGTGAGCCACCTCAAAACTAATCACTGGAGGGCTGGGGATGTGGCTCAAGCGGTAGCGCGCTCACTAGGTATGCGTGCGGCCCGGGTTCGATCCTCAGCACCACATACAAAGAAAGATGTTGTGTCCTCTGAAAACTAAAAAAAAATAAATAAATATTAAAAAATTAAAAAAAAAAAACCAAAAAACTAATCACTGGAAACTAGACTAATCCCACTTTTTGGTTTTGCCTCATGTATTCATTTGACAGCATTCATTGAACACTGAGTCAGCCCTGAAGACAGAAGGGTTGTCAAGAGCCTTGGATTTCATTGACTCAGGTATATATTATCATATATGAAGAATTCAGGTTCAGAAGTAGTTTCAGTGGCTCTGCCAGGGCAGGTATGCTAGTACTTGGGTGGCTGAGGCAGAAGGATTACAAGTTCAAGGAAGGATTACAAGTTCAAGGCCCACCTCAACAATCTAAGTAGGTTCTAAGCAATTTAGCAAGATCCTGTCTTAAAATAAAAATAATAATAATAATAAAGGGCTGGGGATGTAGCTCAGTGTGCAAAGCACCACTGGGTTCAATCCCCAGTAACTAAACACACACACACATACAAACTCTGCCAGGAAAATGTTCAAAAAAAAAACATAAGAGGGAGTTCCACATTAGCTAGACTTTAAGAATAAAATGTATGCTTCAAATTCCACGGGAATTTTGTACTAAACTTATTTCTTCCACATTTAAAAAAAAATTGGGCTGGGTATATAGCTCAGTTAGTGCTTGCCTTGCATGCACAAGGGCTTGGGTTCTAATCCCCAGTATCACACGCCTTAAAAAAAAAAAGAAAGCCCGGAGTGGTGGCTCATTCCTGTTAACACAAATGACTTAGAAGCCTAAGGCAGGGGATCACAAGTTCAAAGCCAATCTCAATAATTTAGCAAGGCCCTGAGTAACTTAGTGAGACCCCCATCTCAAAACAAAAAATAAGAAGGACTGGGGATGTAGCTCAGTGGAAAAGCACCTCTGCTTTTAATCCCTAGTAACAAAGAGAGAGAGAGAAGGGAAGTAAAGATATATATGTAAGGGTCCCGCGAAACGTCGGAGAAAGAGACCACCAAGTGACCACTCATGCAATTGGCAAAAGGGGATTTATTGAACCAGCATGCTGGGGCTCCGTGCCCACTCAAGAAGGGAAAGCAGCCCAGAGCCCGGAGCAGGGGCTGAGCACTGCTTAAGTACACTTTTTGGGGAGGGCGGAGGGCTTTGTATACATCAGAACAAATCATCATGAGGCGCGGGAAAATTGAACAACAACTCCTAAACATGATTAGTTCATTCATTGGCGGGAACAGGTCAGGCTGGAGTGATAGGTCATTCCTAAGGAGAGTACACATTCAAACTGATTGGTTCAGGCCCTGCAAGGCCTACGTGCAACCACACAGACCCCTTCAGTTATTAAACAACCAGACAATCAGGGGAAATGTTTACTGGGCGGTTCTAAGCATTATCTTAACAGCTA
>NW_026000082.1:2023826-2037843 GCF_001458135.2 Marmota marmota marmota
GTATTGGGGCTGGGGTTGTGGCTCAGCCATAGAGCGCTCATCTTGCAAGCGCGGGTCCCTGGGTTTGATTCTCAGCACCATGTAAAAAATAAATGAGTGAAATAAAGGTATTGTGTCCAACTATAAAATAAATATTAAAAAAAAGAAATAATAGAAAGTATTGCTAGGCATCTTGGTGCATATCTATAGTCCCAGCAACTTGGGAGGTTGAAATAGGAGGATCTTAATTTTGAGGCCAGCCACAGAAACTTAGGAGGCTCTAAGGAACTTAGCAAGACCCTGTCTAAAATTTTTAAACATAAAAAGGATTGGGAATATAGCTCAGTATTTCAGACTTAAGCTCCTGGATTCAATACCAGGTACAAAAAAAAAAAAAAAAGAAAAGAAAAGAAAAGAAAAAATAAATAGAAAATATTTTGGAAGAAAAAAAAAGTATATGGGTTTCTATATACATGTATGAAAATACCACAGTGAATCTCATCATCATTTACAGCCTCAAGACTGGGATCCTAATTAGAATAAGATATATTTTATGCTGTATGAATATATCAAAATAGATTCTTCTGGGTTTGGGGTTGTGGCTCAGTGGTAGAGTGCTTGCCTAGCATATATAGGGCCCTGGGTTAGATCCACAGCACCTCATAAAGATAAATAAATAAAATAAAGGTATTGTATCCATCTACAACTATAAAAAAATAGATTCTTCTTTCATATATAACTGAAAATAACTAAAAAAATAACAAAAATGTATATAGGCGAATTTTTACTTTAAGACCTTCTCAAATCCTCACTTGTTCACCAATCCACAGAATAAAAAACTTTGTCAAAAATATTCAGCCACCCCTTTTCTATCAAGTTTGCTACACCTTTTATTGTTGTTGTTCTTTTTAGTTATACATGACAGTATAATGTATTTTGACATATCATACATACATGGGATACAACTTCCCATTCCTGTGGTTGTACATGATGTGGAATTGCACTGGTCTTGTATTCATATATGTTTGCTTCATCTCTTAACCAGCCAAATTGAGTTCACAAACTGAGAACTTGGCTCAACAAACTGCATTTCCTGATCCATGATTACCAGCTCAGCTACCACTTGAGATGCAAGAGACAAGTAGCACAGGAGTGGAAGGAGGAATTTTTTTTTTCTTGTTTCTTTTTTTTCCACTAGGAAGTGACTCCAGGGCCTTACATATGCTAGGCAGGTGCTCTACCACTGAGCCACATCTCCAGCCCTATTTTGCATTTTATTTAGAGACAGGGTCTCACTGAGTTGCTTAGCAACTTGTTGCTGAGGCTGACTTCAAACTCGAGATCCTCCAGCCTCAGCCTCCCGCACCCCGGGAATTACAGGCTTACACTACCAAACCTAGCTCAAAGAAGACTTTTCTTGATCATCCTAATATACTCCACAATCCTCCTGCTTCAACATCTCTTTTTCTGGGATTATAGATATGTGCCAAAATACACAGCTTAATTCTACTCTATTTTCTATTTCCATAGTTATAAGCGTTGAGAAACCTTGCTTGTGTAAATCAGAGGATAAAAATACAAGTTTTATTATAGCAATGTCATTCACTTCTTTGAACATCATCCAAGCTACATTCCAAAAACTTCAGAATGATCTATCATTGAAATTCATTTGTCACTGGGTGTGGTGGTGCACGCCTCTAATCCCAGTAACTCAGGAGGCTAAGACAGGAGGATCACATGTTTGAGGCCAGCCTCAACAACTTAAATGAGACCCTAAGGAACTTAGTGAGACCTTGCCTCAAAAAAAGGGATGGGGATTGAACCCCAGTGTTCAATCTGCAGTACCAAAAATTAATTAATTAAATTTAATTCATTTATCAGTTGTCTTTTGGCTAAAACTTTAATATTTCAAGAATACTGAATATTCTGTTGCAACCAAAGAACTAGAAAGCATTTTAGAAAAGGTTTCATTGTCCAGTTGTGAGAGTCATTCACCTTCCGAATTTCATTTTAAACAAAATAAAGCTTTTTCTACATCAGGTATAGTGGCCCATGCCTATAATCTCTGTGGCTAAGGCAAGAAGATCATAAGTTTGAGGCCAACCTGAGCAATTAAGTGAGACTCTGTCTCAAAATTAAAAATAAAAAGTGCTGGGGATGTGGCACAGTAGTAGAGCAATCCTGGGTTCAATCCCCAGTACTATGCATGTGCACACGCACTCACACACGTTTCTCAAGATTATCAGGCAATTATTAAATTGCACCTGTTACTTTTTCACCTAAATGCAGTCTGGTTAACTGCTCTATTCAGAAACAGTAAGCATATTAAAATATTATCAATTTCAAAATATCTTAGGTAATAACATTCTTGACTAAGCATTTTCCTTCCACTGTGATTTGAATATATTTTATTTAAAATGTTGGTGCTGTATTTTTAGCTCATTGGATTTACAGAAGACATTCACCTAACACCTAAGTGGCAAAGTGAGTCTTCAGTGTCAAACCAATGGACCAAGTCAAACTTTTTTTTTCTGTCTAAAAGGATCTGACTGCATTTTTCTATTCAAATAAACATGTTAAAACACATCTCCATGACAACCATCTCCACTTCTGAGTTCAAATGGGGTGGGGGAAACTTAATGAGAATTTTGTTCCTAAATGGAATAAAGGAAATTAATATTTCCAACCAATTTCTGCCCCTCATTGTGTGTGTGTGATCACAAGACTCAGAAGTGACAGTTCAGTTTCTTTGACAATAATCAGAGGATAGAAAGACTGAGAGTGTTAAATAAAAATTGTCATCGTGGACTGGGGTTGTGGCTTAGCGGTAGAACGCTTGCCTAGCATGTGGGAGGCCCTGGGTTTCGATCCCCAGAACCACATAAAAATAAATAAATAAAGATATTGTGTCCAACTAAAAAATAGATATTAAAAAAAAATTGTCATCGTGTCCCTACCCTACTCTACTATGTAACTGAATTCAGAGCATCTCAGCAAGGACCAACCTGTTCTGGATGCCCCTCCTTTCTTTCACTGGATGTGTTCAAGTCAGGGGGAAATGAAAGCTATATTCTGAGTGTGCATGGGCTGGACTAGAAGAGGCTTCATCTACCCTATGTATTTTTGAAGAATCTTTTTTG
This sequence comes from Marmota marmota marmota, assembly GCF_001458135.2. Lineage (NCBI taxonomy): Eukaryota > Metazoa > Chordata > Mammalia > Rodentia > Sciuridae > Marmota > Marmota marmota. The sequence continues at coordinate 2,026,946 of NW_026000082.1, forward strand.
AGCCAGGAAGGTGTTTGCACTCGATGCAAGGTACAAGAATAAGATTGCAGCAAATATGTCTTCTTATTGAATCAATGGGAAAAGAGTGTTTATTAAAGAGGAGCTGAGAAAGGAAAATTGCTTGACACCTTCACACCCAGTCTTTCCTCCATTCTAGTAGGATTGCGTATGAAAACTGACATCTAAAACTGGTCTCAAACTTGTGATCTTCCTGCCTCAGCTCACCAAGTTTCAAGGAGAGCCACCCCATCTCCAACCTCCACTCCACAGCTATTATGTCTTTGAAAAACTGTATGATAGTATCTTGGGGTATGACTCCATAACAGAGAATTTGCCTAGCAGGTTCCAGGCCCTAGGTTCAATCCCTAGCACTGCAAAAAACAACAAAACAAAACAAAACAAAAAACAAACTACAACAACAACAACAACAACAAAAAAAAAAAAAAACAAAACCAAACCACCACCATCACATCAAAAACATTTGATTTATACCATTTGATCTTCACAGTGGCTTTGAGTTTGATACTTCAAATAGCTACTGCTCAGTGATACATGCCTTTAATTCCAGCTACTCTGGAGGCTGAGGCAGGAGGATTGCAAGCTTAAGCCAACCTCAGCAAATTAGCAAGACCCTAAGCAAAATTAAAAAGGGCGGGGGATATAACTCAATGGTAAAGTGCCCCAGGGTTCAGTTCCTACTACCAAAAAAAAAAAAAAGCCATTAATGTCTAATAGCTTCAACTTAACAGATGTGGAAACCAATGTGCAGAGACAGTAGACCAATTTTCTAAGTCAATTATTTTTTTTAGTATTTTAATATTTATTTTTTAGCTTTTTCGGCGGACACAACATCTTTGTTTATATGTGGTGCTGAGGATCCAACCCAGGCCGCATGCATGCCAGGTGAGCGCGCTACCGCTTGAGCCACATCCCCAGCCCCTTTTCTAAGTCAATTAAACCCAGCTGACTCCACACACATCCTGGGCTCTGCCAGTGAAGTCCCCTGCTTCTTTTTCAGAACCATTGGCCTACCTGGAATTCCTCTCCTGCCTCCCTCTGCTTCCTCTTAGAAGGTTGGACTAAATGACAGTCATATTTATATCCATTTTTCTTTGAGATTCAATTAGTAGGTTTTATCCCTGGCTCAAGCTCATGTTCCCTTGCCATTTTATTAAGAAAATGTTCAAAGGTATATCTGAATTGAAAAAATTGTATATATCCATCTCTATAACCCATCAGATAGATTCTGTTAATATTTTTCTACCTGCCAGGGTTATTTTAAAATAAAATTTTGGTAGTTCACATTATATCCTCCTCCTCACAATAAAATAGGAAAATTCCACTTCATTTGAGGGTTTCAAAGAGTATGGTCATCAGACTCAACAGAAAACCATAAATCTAAATTTTCTCATCTCCACTGGTCCAGGTCATTCATTTAGTCCAGCAGTCTCCAAACTGGAATACATGAGCATCACTTGGGGAACTCTTAAAACATATGAATGCGCACCCCCGATTCCAAATGGCCGTGTTTATATGAATGCTCCCCAACGGGTCCATATGTGAGGTTCCCAGGATAGCAGTATTAGGAGGTTCAGTGGATTCATAGAAAGTGGGCTTTGTGGGAATTCCTTAGGTCACTAGGGACATGCACTCAAAAGGAGTGTGGGACCCAGCCCATCCTCCTCCTCTCTGCTTCCTGGCTCCAGGTGTGAGCACTTGCTCTCACACGCCCAACTGTGCTGACATGGCAACTCCTGCTTCCACCAAGAAGTGCTGCCCTCACCTGAGGCCTAATCCAATGGGGCTGCCTAATCCAGAACAGTCAGCCACAATAAACCTCTCTTTATTTCATAAGAACCCTTTCGTTATAGTGACACAATGCTAATATACACAGACCTACTGAATCAGTCTCATGGTGAAGATGCAGGATTTTACCATTCAATTAGCCAGCAAGTAGTCCCTGGGGATTAGCTGAGCACAGGTGCAGGCATCCGAGTGAAGAACAGTTCCTGCCTTCTGGGAGCTCCATGTTCTTGCAGGCAACAGAGGTCCTTCCTGCACAGTGTATCCCATCCCTTTGTCTAGCTCTCTTTCCCTCTCAGACCTCCAGAGCTTTATTCAGACCCTGGGTAATTTGTTTCCCCTTCTCTGGCTACAGAGGGCCTGATTAGTCTTAGAGAGAAACTTCTGGTTGGTTTTTTTTTTCGTGCATGTGACTCTATTAACTAAGGAGATAGAGATCATTATATTTGCCCTGATATCCTCATCCCAGGAAAAGTGCCCAGAGCATAAAAACTTAAAACCAATCAATAAAAGACCAATTTGTATTGTGTTGACTCTAAGGCAACATGGCCTGCCTACATCATGTTTCCTAGGACTCATTTTTAATTCCTTCCAGATGGCTCATTTTACTTTTGTCTTTCTTTGAGACAGGAGTCCATCATGTTGCGCAGACTGGTCTTGAACTCCTGGGCTCTGACTTTGAGTGCTGGGATGACAGGCATGCCATCACACCCAGCTCAGATGCCTTGTTTGATGATGTGAGAGATCTACTATTTTATCCAAAAGGAACAGAAACTAAACTTCTCCGTGTACAGATTGGAGATAAAGAGGGACTCTGGAGACTTATAAAATGCATTCTTCCAATTTTTTCTAAGTCCTCCAATAAAAACCTTTTAAAAACTCTGTCCCACACCAACAGGATTTTGTCATGGAAAATGCACTTGAGAAGAAATGGAACGAAACAGCCAGCTCAGTTTGACAGATATAGTGGCCTTGAAGTCAATTGAGACAGAGAACAAAGTCTCACCTCTATCCTACTATCTATTTGACTTAGGAAGTTTATTTAACCTTTCTGAACCTTGGTTTCTTTCTTTTTTTTTTAAGAGAGAGAGAGAGAATTTTTAATATTTATTTTTTAGTTTTCGGCGGACACAACATCTTTGTTTGTATGTGGTGCTGAGGATCGAACCCAGGCCGCACGCATGCCAGGCGAGCGCGCTACTGCTTGAGCCACATCCCCAGCCCTGAACCTTGGTTTCTTTACCCATAAAATGCAGACAAATATTCTCATCCATTTCTCCCCACATTGTACTTGGAATTGAACCCAGGTGTACTTACCACTAAGTTACATCTCCAGATCTTTTTATTTTTTGAGACAGGGATGTACTAAGTTGCTTAGGGTCTCACTAAATTGCTAGGGCTGGCCTAGAACTTGCGATCCTCTGGCTTGGGTCTCCTGAGTCACTGGCATCAGAGGTGTGTGCCACCATGCCAGGCAAGAATTGCATTAAAACCTTACATTCACTGAGCACTGCCCCTTCACAAATCAGCACACAAACCCTTCAGTATACTATTATTATCTCTGTTTTACAGGTGACAAAATGAAGACACATTGAATTGTCAATAATTATACACCTAGTAAAGAGAGGATTCGAGACATGCAGTCTGGCTCTAATTGCCCGCTCTTATCAATCTCCTAGGGACTGTGTTTGCCTTATTCATCCTGTATCCCTAGGTCCTAGAATAGTGACTGCCAAAGTTAATTATTGGATGAATGAATCCATAGTTTCTTGCAGCATTATTGTACGGAGGAAAAAAGTATTATTTATTGACTGTGCTCTACTTTCAGATTATTTTGTGTAGAGTCTAGCTTAAGATTTTCAATTCTGTGAATGTTTCAATGAAATTGACACAGTTGCATTAAAATATGTTGGAAATCATAATCTAGAACTTACATATTCTATATATTATGTATATAACATGTATATATATTCCTTAAGGAAATGTGTATGTTTCCAAATACTCTATCATTTGCCAATAACTTCTAAAAAGAATAGAACTTTAAAAGCATAATATTTATTTTAAAATGACCATAAATGATACATTTGTAACTCAGTTTACAGTTATGGGTTTTTCATTATGTTTTCTTTTGAGGTTTTTTTTTTTTTGCACTGGGAATTGAACTTAGGGATGCTTTATCACTGAGCTACAAGCCCAACCCTTTTTATTTTTTATTTTGAGATAGAGTCTTGCTAAATTGCTTTGGACCTTACCAAGTTGCTGAAGCAGGCCTCAATTTGTAATTCTCCTGCTTTAGCCTCCTGAGTCACTGAGATTACAAGCATGCACTACCACACCTAGCTCAACTTCAAATTTTTTAAAGATAACCCACATAGGGGCTGGGGATGTGGCTCAAGCGGTAGCGCGCTCGCCTGGCATGCGTGTGGCCTGGGTTCGATCCTCAGCACCACATACAAACAAAGATGTTGTGTCCACTGAAAACTAAAAAATAACTATTAAAATTCTAAAAAAAAAAAAAGATAACCTATATATAGGAAGATGGAACATAATGGGTCAACCCTTCCTGTGAAGTATGTGCTGTGTCATTAACTTTTTTTAGTTTTTGCCTTTTGTGTGTGTGTGTGTGTGTGTGTGTGTGTAGGATTGAGGACTGAACTAAGAGGCACTTTACCACTATACATTACCAGTCTTTCTTTTGTGTGTGTAGTGGTGGGGATTGAATCCAGGGCCTTGTGCATGTGAGACAAGCACTTTACCAACTGAGCTATATCCCCAGCCCCTCATTTTTATTTTATATTTTGAAATAGGATCTCTCTAAATTGCCCAGGCTGGCCTTAAGTTTGCAATCCTCGTGCCTCAGGAGTTGCTGGAATTACAGGCATGAGCCAAGGGGCCAGGACCCCCCCCTCCCCCTGCTTTGTGTGTGTGTGTATGTGTGTGTGTGTGTGTGTGTGTGTGAGAGAGAGAGAGAGAGAGAGAGAGAGAGACTCTTTGGCATCATCTTTTATTTGAAAAGTTAAAACTCCTAAATTGTTTAGCCCTGATATCACCACCACAATTTACAGGGCAATATGCCTAATGCAACAAACAAAAAAGTATGGCAGATAAAAGACCTCAGAAACCAGGAGCAGTGGCACACACCTGTAATCCCAACTACTTGGGAGGTTGAGACAGGAGGATTCCAAGTTCAAGTCCAGCCTGAGCAATTTAGTGAGACCCTGTCTCAACATTAGGAATAAATAAAGACTGGGAATATTGCTCAGTGGTATATCACTTGCCTAGTATGCTATACTGGGTTCAATACTGAGGCCCTGGGTTCAATCCCAAGTACCACAAAAAGACAAAGAAAAACAACTTCAGGGCTGTATATCTATTTGACACTAGATTCCATTCCAAGTACAACTAGTTTATTAGTTGTACTTTTGCAAACTATGGCTGTGAGGCCTGAATAAGAAGGGTGTATTGTTTAAACTGCAGTCACTTTTCTGGCTATAGATTGTTGAGAGCCACAGTTTAGTCAGAATGAGGCCTGGCATTTTTGCCAGAGGGAATGGTTGAAAGGTGACCCTGCTCTGGGATTAGGGCAGCTCCAGGATTAGGGCGGATCCTGCTGGGATTAGCGCAGATCCTGCTGCCTTGGGCCCCTGCTACTTTGGAGTTCCTGTTGAGTTCTCCTGGGGTTCCAGGAGAATTGGCGCGCAGAGCCCGGTGGAGGGAGTGTGTTCCCGGGAAGTGTGTTCCCGGGAAGTGTGTGTAGAGTGCCCGTGAGAGTTCGGGAATAAAGGTTGCTGTTTGAATCTACAAGGCTGTGTGGTGGCTTGGTTATTTTGTGCCCAGAGAGACTGTGGCAATAGATAATCCCGATTCTTTTATGACAGATTTTTATAGTGCCTCTAATGCATTTGGGATGACTATCTCAAAGTAATCTGCAACTTTCCTGACTATTCATTATTTTCTCTCCTGAAAAGACCTCTAGCCCCTTTCTGCTGAGTTTCATTTGGTTTGGTTTGGTTTGGTTTGGTTTAGTATCAGGGACTGAGCTCAGGGGTACTTTACCACTGAGCTACATCCTCAGCTCATTTTATTTTTTATTTTTTGAGACAGAGCCTCACTAAGTTGCTTAGGGCTTCATTAAGTTGCTGAGGCTGGCTTTGAACTTGTGGTCCTCCTACCTCAGCCTCCTGAGTAGCTCGGATTACATGTATACACCACTCTCCTGGGCTCTGTCACTTAGTCTTCAACTGAAATGTATCTGAATGCTTTCTCTGTACAAGGCAGTAAGAATATAGCCATAAGTGAAACCAAATCCCTGCTCTTAACAGACCTTCTATTCTAGTAGAGGTGACAAGACAATCCCCTAATAAATAAATAGTATAAAATCAAGTATATGTAAATGCCATGATGAGAAATTAATCTAAATAAGGAAATGGTGAAAGAATGGTTGTTGTTCTATATAAAATGGTCTGGATACTCCTAGCTACTCCCCTGAATTTTAGTGGCAGACTGTATGATTAGCATGCCCAAGGCTCTGGGTATGATCCTTAGCATTACTAAAAAATAAAAATAAATAAAAGGAAAGCAAGGGCTGAGGATATAACTGGTTAGTAGAGTGCTTGCCTCACATGCACAAGGCCCTAGGTTCAACCCCCAGCACCACAAAAAAAAAAAAAAAAGAAAAAGAAAAAAAGAAAAAAAGGAGGACCTCTTTGCAAAGGTGACATTTGAGCAGAAATTCCCATCAAAGTTACTGCATGAAACAAACAAATATTGGCAGGGGGAGTTTGCCGCAGTCTGGCTGGGCACAAATGCCGCAGTCTGGCTGGGCACACAATCACGAGCCACCACACAGCTTGTAGATTCAAACAGCAACTCTTTATTCCCGAACTCACACCAGCCGTCTACAATCACGTTCTGGGGAAATCCACGTTCTCTGCCCAAATCCACCTCCACTGGGCTTCTATCTCCCAAAATATACTGTCTGAATCCTGTGAGAACTCAAGGGGAACTCAGGTAGCAGGATACGCCCTATTCCCAGCAGGAATAATCTTAAACCTGGAACGCCCTAAACCCGATTATCCTAACCGGGAACACCCTAATCCGCCCTGGTCCTTGAGCAAGGTCACCTACATGCAATGTCACTGCAAAATGTCCTATTTCCACGAGTCCTTCCACTAAGCAACATGGGGTACGCTGGCAAGGAAATTGTCATACCTACTTGGCTAATGGCTCCCAGCAGGAGTTTAAGCAGAGAAAACTGCAAGCAAAAGATATTGAGATAAACAGCCAAATTCGAAGGGAGAACAGACTTGTATTTATTAAACTAAAGTGAAACTAGGTTTGACTGCAACATCTACGAACTGTTGAAAAGGACTTTTTATTTTTTGGTACCAGGAGCACTTAACTGAGCCACAACTCCTAGAACTTTCTTTTATCTTTTTCTTTTTAATTTTTAGTTTTGAGATAGGGCTTCACTAAGTTGCTTAGGGCTTCACTAAATTGTGGAAACTTGCTTTGAACTTGCAATCCTCCTGCCTCAGACTCCCAAGTTGTTGGGATTACAGGAGTATACCACCACCATGCCTGGCTCTATTGACTTCTACCATAACATTTTTCACCTTTTTCTCCCTCAGTTCATCTCACTTTTCTTCTTGAACTTCTCATCGGACACCCAATTCTTAAACATGGGTAGTATTTTCCCTTGGCTTTGACTCTGTCCTGTTTCCTCACTCCTGATATTGCGGATTAAACCAGGGGCCCTTCACCATTGAGTTACACCTCCAATTCTTTTTATTTTATTTTGAGACAGGGTCTCACTTGCCCAGGCTGGCATTGAACTTGCTCTCCAGGAGTCAGCTTCCTCAGTAGCTGGGATTAGAGGTGCCACCACAGCCAGCTCTTCTATACACCTCTACTAGGAAGCATCCCAGGAATTCCAAACTCATTATGTCTAAAGATGAGCTCATCGTATTCCCTCCTAAATCAACTTCTTACGTAGTATTCCAGATCTAAATTGGATGATCACCTATTCCTGAACCAGAAACCTAAAGGTCTCCAAGAATCCTCCCACTTCCTTTCCATGTTTGAAGAATTACGGGACCATTTTATTCTATCTACCATCAAGGTCCCACTATCTAGTACCCTGTGCCACTGCCCCTGCTGATTCTTCCCCAAAAGTTCTCCCTAGCTTCCCACAGATCTCCCTGTTTCCATTATCTTACCCTAACTTTATCTTCTGCACTGACCCTAGAACAATCTTTCTGAAATGTACCTCTGATCTTGTCATTGGTATACTTAAAAAGATCCCTATTTTCATTGAGATAGAACCCAAAGTTCTTTGCAAGCAGCTCATGGTCCTTTAAGATCTGACCCTGCCCAATATCCTTCCAACCTCACATTCTCATCATATTTCTGCTACTCCAAATCCATTTCAACCACAACTTCCATGTCATGTTCTTAGTGATCTCCTTTCTCTACCTCTGTACATTCAGTGCTGGCAAAATTCTATTCAATCACTTTTTTTTTTTCTGGTCCTGGGGATTGAACTCAGGGGCACTTGACCACTGAGCCACATCCCCAGCCCTTTTATGTATTTTATTTAGAGATAGGATCTCACTGAGTTGCTTAAAGCCTCACTTTTGCTCAGGCTGGCTTTGAACTTTTGATCCTCCTGCATCAGCCTCCGGAGCCTCTGGGATTACAGGCATGAGCCACCATGCCCAGCAATTCTAGTCAATCTTAAGGTCACCGCTTCATCTTTCTGTCCTCTTCTCACTGCCCATTCGCCCTGGCTACTGCTATGTAAGGTTACGCACCTCTATGTTCTGTTTCCCTAGGACCTGCACACATTTCTCTCATTCCCTTATAAATTTTAAGTCTACTTACTTTTCTTCTCCCTTATTTGTAAGCTCTTTGAAGCCAGGATGTGTGTCTTTTATCCTTGTCCCCAGAGCCTAGCTTGGTGTCTAGCACACAGGAAACTTTATATTAATGAACTGCAAGGAAAGGAGGAAAGAAGAAAGAAACAAATGTATTTCCTGTCTTCAGGAGAGATGTGCGGAAGCTAGGAACCAGACGAGACCAGACACAAAGGGCAGCACAGATCAACGACCCCAGGACACTTCACCCTTAAGTTTTGATGAACCCTTGGCCCAGGAAAACTCAACTTTATAATGAAAGAAGACTTTTAATGTGATCTCACCTCATTCCTCTGGCTCCCTCTCTCTGGTCTGCAAAGAGAAGAAAGACATATTCAAAATCTAAGTGAGGCATAAACCAAAGGTTTTCAGGGTGCCATCATTAACTTTTTGCCTATTAAAGCCCAACAATGTATAATCTTTTTTTTTTTCTTATTATCTGCCTTTTCATGAAGAAGAAGGGAAAAAAAAAGCAACAAAGACTCACTGGAGGAATATGTGGTTGTTTAATTTGGGCTTCTCTGGTGTCCTCTAGTAACCCAGCACACTGGTAATTCTTCTTCCTTGCTGAATTACAAAGGATATATTATCCCTCCCTATTCTACTGCAGGAGAATAATGGTGTGGGGAAGGAAGAGAAGGGACATTATAGAAAGGGACATTATTTTTCCAGGCCTGTTTCCCAACAAAGAGGAAAAAGCTGTTGCCAGAGGGCTATGTGTTTTGCTAAGGCACTGAACTTTCCTTCTGGTGGTATCTAAAATCCTCAGATAAACCCAGAAACCTTAGTTCTAGAAATCTCTTCTACTACAATAACAGTACGGATAAATAAGAGCATAGATACATGAATCTTTGATGCAATATTGTTTGAAGTGGCAGCAGATAAAACACTAGGCGCCACTTGGATATTTATTATAGGAGAATATATTTTTAAAATATACAACAGACACTAGTATGGCAATATGTAAAACAGTGGATGTGTAACCGATGTGATTCTGCAATCTGTATATGGGGTAAAAATGGGAGTTCATAACCCACTTGAATCAAATGTGTGAAATATGATATGTCAAGAACTATGTAATGTTTTGAACAACCAACAATAAAAATTTAAAAAATATGATGTATCTAAATTATAGATATTATGGAATTATTAAAAATAATAACTTAGGGGCTGAGGATGTAGTTCAGTGGTAGAGTGCTTGCCTAGCATGTACAAGTTTCTGGGTTCTATCCCCAGCACCATCACCAATAGTAATATGTTAAGACCATATTTATTTACCTGGGGCTGGAGGTATAGCTCAGGGGCAGAGTGCTTGTGTAGCATGTACAAGGCACTCCATCCTCTGTACTGCAAAAACAAAATAAATAAGTAAATAAATAAACAACAATGATAAATATATTATATACAAGTGTTTGTGTATTTATCTGGAGGAGTTTGAATGAAATATAGGTGGAAAAAGCAAGCTACTTTTATTGGATGCAAACAGTCCCATTTTCCAGTATCAGAGATTGAAAAGAACATTGTTGACTGTTTTACACAATGGTATGGTTTGGTTTGTTGTACCTAGCTGGCTTTGCTTCTAAGCTCCAGAAGGAAAACCCAGGGAATTGGGATGTAGCTCAGTGCCATAGTACTTTTCTGGCATGCGTTGGGTCCTCGGTTCAATACCCAATACCGCAAAAAAGAAAAAAAAAGGAAAATCTTAATTTAAGAAATATACTATATTCACATACTTTTTCTCTTTCTTTCGTGTGTGTGTGTGTGTGTGTGTGTATATATATATATATATATATATGTATATATTAGTTGTAGGTGAATATAATACCTTTATTTTATTTTTATGTGGTACTGAGGATCGAACCAGTGCCTCACACATGCTAGGAGAACGCTCTATCACTAAGCCACAATGCCAGCCCTCTTTCTTTCTTCTTATTTTTTTAATATTTATCTTTCAGTTTTAGGTGGACACAACATCTTTATTTTATTTTTATGTAGTGCTCAGGACTAAACCCAGTGCCTCATGCATACTAGGTGAGTGCTCTACCACTTGAGCCACAACCCCATTTCTTCTTTTTTTGGACTGGGAATTGAACCCAGAGTGCTTTAAGTGCTTTGAGCTATACACCCCCAGCACTTTTCACAGGTTTTTAGTTTTTGTTGTTTTTTTTTTTTTTTTTGGTG
>NW_026000082.1:2038760-2050544 GCF_001458135.2 Marmota marmota marmota
GTTTTTTTTTTTTTTTTTTTTTTTTTTGGTACCAGGGATGGAACCTAGGGGCACTTAACCACCGAGCCCATATACACAGATCTTTTTTTTTTTAGGGAGAGAGAGAGAATTTTTTAATATATATATTTAGTTTTCGGTGGACACAACATCTTTATTTTTTATTTTTATGTGATGCTGAGGATTGAATCCAGCGCCCCGTGCATGCCAGGTGAGTGTGCCACTGCTTGAGCCACATCCCCAGCCCCAACACACAGATCTTTTTCATATATATATTTTTATTTAGAGACAGGGTCTCAATGAGTTACTTAGGGCCTCACCATTGAGGCTGGCTTTGAGCTCATGATCCTCCTGCCTCAGCCTTCTGAGCCACTGGGATTATAGGTGTACGCCATTGGGCCCAGCTCATACATATTTTGAAGATAAAAGCCCTCAACTGGTGTTTTAAGTCTAAAAATAATTTTAACAAGCAGGATTCCTTTGAAGCTTCCTAAAGGCTCCCCTGGTTAGTTTGTTGAAATGGTATACCTGTAGGAAAAAGTGGGGGCAGGAGGAGGCTGAAAATCTCTGGCTGGGTTATATCATCTTTCTTTAAATTGATGGGTCTGCTGAGTGACAGCAGTGAGGGGCCCGAGAAGCCTGAGCTCTGGAATAGCCCATCCAGCCTCTGTGTTCTAGGGAAGGAGCAAAATACAAAAAGAGCTACTTTTTCTACTGCCTCCTGGCCCTTAGCCAAAAGAGTTGCTAGTGGTGGGAGTGGAATTTTTCCATGGCAAAGGAAGAGGAAAAATCAGATCACATTTCCCACTGGCAGAGCCCTATTTATTCAGGAAGATCTCCTGGCCTTCGCTATTCATAACAGGAGCATTCACTGGGCAGGCTTTGATTTTGACTGTTAGAAATCTTTTCTTTCTTCTTTTTCTTTTAAAGGTGTTTCTCACTAAAATGCAAACACCCTGGAGAAATGCCACACATTATTAGATGAAGGGCCAAAGGACATCAGAACAGAACAAATGTGAAAAGTCATTCGCTGAGCAAGGAGAGGCACATCCTCCAGGAGAGCCTGATATTTCTCCTTCACCTCACCAGCTCACTATACTGGCAGCTTTGGGGGGCCCCAGGAACCCACAGGAGGACAATCCTCTCTTTTACCTCTTCAATGGACATTCCCTGGCATAAAGTAGGCACTTGATATATTTGCTGAATGAATGAATAGTTCTAGATGTAGAAGGCTCAGTAGAGTATAGAGCAGACTCTCACTTCTTTCTAGGTGCTTTCAAAGTTGGCTAATGCAGCCTGACTCACTGTGAGATTTATTGGCAGCCTCGGCCCCACTCAACCCAACACCCAGGACTCACCAGAGTTTGCTGTCACTCAAATGGATAAGACTTTGTAAAAAAAAAAAAAAAAAAAAAAAACCAAGCAAACAAACAAAAAACAATAAACAAACAAAAAAACACTAGCTGAACTGGGAGCAATGACACACACCTATAAGAGACAGAAGACTGAGGCAGGGAGATCACAAGTTCAAGGTCAGCCTCAAGTTAGTGAGACTGCGTCTTAAAATAAAACAACAAAAAGGGCTTAGGTGTAATTCAGTGGTAGAGCACCCCTTGGTTCAATCCTCAGTACTGGGGCTGGGGGGCAGGGGAATACTGGCGCAAAGGCAAATCCTCTCCATTTTGTTTTTATAAAATGTTCTTTAAAACAAAACAAACATTTTGCCCCCAGAGGCAGTATGTATAATGGAAAGAGCATAACCTTTGGCTAGTACATGCCTGGGTAAGAATCTTGGCTCTACCATTTACTGGCTGCATAACTTTGCACCACTTAGCCTCACCCACCTTCCATTTTCAGCAGCCATGAAAGGGGAGATAATAACTCCTGTCTCACAGCGGTATTTTGAAGCTTAAAAGAGATAAGGGGAGTAAGGTACCTAACACATAAAAACTGGGTAATAAATTGTCGATTTATAATTCCAGCTGCTTGGGAGGCTGAGGCAGGAGAATCACAAGATCAAAGTCAGACTCAGCAAATCAGCAAGACTCTGTCTCAAAACAAAAAGGACGGCTGGGGATGTGGCTCAAGCGGTAGCGCGCTCGCCTGCCATGCGTGCGGCCCGGGTTCGATCCTCAGCACCACATACAAACAAAGATGTTGTGTCTGCCAAGAACTGAAAAATAAATATTAAAAAAAAAAAAAAAAAGGACATGGGGCTGGCATATAGCTCAGTTGGTAGAGTGCTTGTCTCGCATGCACAAGGCCCTGGGTTCAATCCCTAGTGCCACAAGAAAAGAAAAATAATTAAAAATTAAAAAGGACTGGGGCTGTGACTCAGTGGTTTAGCACTCTTGGGTTCAATTCTCTGTGCCAACAAATAAGAAAAGAATAGTGGATTAGAGGAAGAGAGTTGAGGGGTGGGAAAAGGGGAGAATTGTAGAATGAAATTGACCAAATTATGCTATGTGAGTGTACGAATGGTAGAGTGCTTGCTTCACATGTACAAGGCCTCAGGTTCAATCCCCAGAACAACAACAACAACAAAAAAAAGGCTGGGAAGGAATCTAATGGTAGAGTGTTTGCCTAGCATGTGTGAGGCCCTCCAGAACTATCATCTTATGATTTCAACCCATATAAATGATTATTCCTATATCCAAACCCCTTTATTGTTTTCTATCTGAAAAACTCATGTACATGAATCATACTTTAAATGCTGTCATTTTAACTTTTAACAGAATACAGTTTATTTTCACTTATTTAGGGAGTTCCCACTAATTCTTAGCTTGTACAGAGCTATTTGTAAAATATAGATTTTTTAAATATACCTTCAGTTTTCCTTATTAAAACTCAATGAGTCATAAAGCAGTAAGGCAGAAAGACAGAGCTAATTATATATTAAGTGAATCAATTCCATTCCTAAAGCAAGTATATTTTATTTTTTATGTTTCTTAGTTGAAGTCACAATCCTCAGAGATTAAACAGGTATATTATTTATTATTAATGAATGGGTGGGATGGAGAGAGCCTTTATATTGAGTAGCTCAAAAGAATCTATATATGTTTCAAGAAGGTTGTGAGTTTTAAATTTTTTTTGGTACTGGGGATTGAACCCAGGGGCACTTAACCACTGAGCCACATCCCCAACCCTTTTTATTTTTTATTTTGAGACAAGGTCTTGCTAAGTTGCTTAGGGACTGGCTAAGTTGCTGAGGCTGGTCTTGGACTTGCAATCCTATCTCAGCCTCTGGAGCTGCTGGGATCACAGCCATGTACCACCGTGCACTGCTGAAGATTACACATTTTAACAAGATCCACAAATGATTTATAAGTGCACTATAGTTTGAAAAGCACTGCACTAGATTATTCTGTAAGGCTCAACACAAAGTCATCACCTCCATGAAAATTTTATTAAACCTCTTATTCAACTTGTCCACTCACCTACTTTTGAACATTGTGATTTATTCTCTCCTCTATCCATCTACCCACCCATCCATCCTTCCAGCTATCTACCTATCCATCCATCCTCAAATCCACAAACAATTAGCCAGTGCTTAACCCAACAAGACACTACTCATTGATGGAGATAAAAAGATGAATCCTACACACTCTTTTCCCTCAGACAGCTCACAGTCTTGTGGAGGAAGAAACTTGTTTACAGAAAATTGCAACAAGTTGATGAGTACTATTTATTCAGTTACCACAAATATTTATATTTGCCAGGATAAAGGTTTGTGTAGGGGGCTAGGGAGCACAAAAGAAGTACAATCCCACTCAGTTAATGAAAATTAGTCAGGAAAATTAGCCAGAGGCAGAGACATCCCAGCTGGTTGTGTGTCCTTTGAGGCTCAGTTTACAACATTCCTTTCAAGAAGCCTTCCCTGAACTCCCTGTGTTGGGTTAGGATCTCAGACATTACAATTGATTCCACAGGAATCAGCGTGCCAGAGAGCCAAGGAAACACATTCCTGTCCCTGGGAGTAGCATGTACCAGTCTCTAGGCTAAAAATATCATGGAGCATGTGGCATATGTATTAGTCTACCCTGTGCATTGTAATGACAACTATGTTCATAGTTGTCTGTCCTACTAATCTGTGAGTTCCTTAAGGATAGGAACCTCGTCTTGTTGATCTTTTTGTTTCTAGCACCTGCCACAATGCTTGGAATATAATAGGTATTCAATACAAGTATACAGAGGGCTGGGGATATAGCTCAGGTGGTAGAGTGCTTGCCTCACAGCACAAGGCCCTGGATTCAATCCCCAGTAAACCCCCCCCCCCAAAAAAAGCACACAGAGAACAGTAACAAAATAGGTATAGAAAGGGATTTTTTTTAGGGGGGGGTTGCTGAAGATAGAATCCAGAGGTATTTTAACACTGAATAACATTTCCAGTCTTCCCCCTCTTCTTCTTCTTTTTTTTTTTTTTTTTAAAGACAGGTTTCATTAAGTTGCTTAGGGCCTTGCTAAATCACTGAGGCTGGCCTTTAATTACTGATCCTCCTGCCTAAGAGAGGGATTTCTTTCTTTCTTTTCTTCTTCTTCTTCTTCTTCTTCTTCTTCTTCTTCTTCTTCTTCTTCTTCTTCTCCTTCTCCTTCTCCTTCTCCTTCTCCTCCTCCTCCTTCTCCTTCTCCTTCTTCTTTTTTGTATTGGGGATTGAACTCAGGGGTACTCAACCACTGAGCCACACCCCCAGCCCTATTTTGTATTTTATTTAGAAACAGGGTCTCACTGAGTTGCTGAGGCTGGCTTTAAACTCGCTATCCTCCTGTCTCAACCTCCAGAGCCACTGGGATTACAGGCATGTACCACTGTGCCCAGCTGAGAGGGATTTCTTTTGTGTCTAGTTCCTCGTTCAGCAAGCTGGTATCTTGGACTCCTTACTAGAGCAGTTGGTTCAGACACTAAGATAAAACAGTTTTGCTTTAAATTATAGGAAAAAATGACAGATGATGGTCAGTTTATGAGTTCTGTGTAAACTAAAATTATCCCTTTAAAAAAAAATCTATCTCAGGGCTGAGATTGTGGCTCAGCGGTAGAGCGCTCACCTAGCACGTGTGAGGCCCTGGGTTGGATCCTCAGCACCACATAAAAATAACTAAGTGAAATAAAGGTATTGTGTCCAACAACAACTAAAAAATAAATAATAAAAGAAATCTATGTCAGGCCAGGTTCAGGGACACACATCTGTAATCCCAGCAGCTTGGGAGACTGAGGCAGGAGGATCATAGGTTTGAGGTCAACCTGGGCAATTTAGTGAGACCATGTTTCAAAATAAAAAAAGGGTTGGGGTATAGCTCAGTGGTAGAGCAAACGTGGATCCAATCCCAGGACTGAAAAACAAAACAAAACAAAATCTATCTCCTTCATTGGTAACAGTCAAAACAGGGGAAGCAAAGCATTCAGAGGTGGCTGAAGAGTAACATGTGAGCACGTATGTTTGGTCTCACCCCTACCCAGTTGTAACTCCCAAGGCACCGGGTCTTTCTCCAGAGACTCAAGTGACAGTTGCAGTCCCTGTGCTGCTTTTTTTCAACATATTGAGCGTAGGGACAGGTGCCTCTTCTGCTCAGTCCTGAGAAGCAAGCCAAGAGTAACTGATGGTTTAGACCACCTGACGTTAAGAGAGATCTAATTCCCTCTCCCTTTGGGAGTGGATAAAGCAACAACAACAATAAAATTCTATTGAGATTTTGAACTTTAGAGTAAAAAAAAAGAAAGATATTTAAATATTCTTCTAGTCTAGTATAGTAAGGCACGTTTGTAATCCCAGCTCAGACAGGAGACTGAGACAAGAGAATTGTAAATTAAAAGCCAGCCTCTGCAACATAGACCCTGTCTCAAAAAAATATAAAGGGAAAATATATAGGGCTTAGGAACTTGAACTCAGTGGTAGAGTACTCCTGAGTTCAATCCCCAGTACTGAGGGTGGGGAAGAGAGAGAGAGAGAGAGAGAGAGAGAGAGAAAGAGAGACAAAAAGAAGGAAGAGAAAAAGAATCCTCCAGTCCACCAGTTTCCAACTTGCAGCTCTTGGCTCTGTTAGAATTATTGCAAGAGGTCCATGGATCTGTATTGGCTCTCTGAGTATAGATTGAATAAAGGTTATGCCTTGCACAATAGGTTCTATCCTTCAAGTCTTAGCCCAGTAATTCAGAGCACAGTAATTCTGGAGCCAGACTGCCTGTGTTTGAATCTCAGCTTCATGGATACCAGCTGGGTGGCTTTAGGCAAAACACTTTCTGTGCCTCTGTTTCCCCCTCTGTAAAATGAGAATAAAGCCAGAATGGTGGCAAAGCTTGTAATGCCAGCAACTCAGGAGGCTGAGGCAGGAGGATTGCAAGTTCAAAGCCAGCCTCAGCAACTAAACGAGACCCTGTCTTAACATAAAAAAGAAAAAGGAAAAAGAGATGGGGATGTCACCCAGTTGTAGAGCACCCCTGTGTTCAATCCCTGTACCAAAAATTAATTAATTATTAAGGATAATGATTGTACCATTTTATAGAAATAGGAAGCTTATATTCATATAGGTCTTAACGGCATCTGGAACATAACAAGCACTATATAATTGTTGATTAAACAAAACAAATAAAAATAAAATTAATTATAGCATTTATTACAACTTTAATAATTATAACATCTATTTAACATTATCTCTGGCCTGGAAGGGCATAGGAGGGCCATGTCTGCCTTGTGGTTATTGATATCTACAGTGCTGGCAAAATTACTGGCATAGTGTTTAGTGAGTACTACTATGTAGAATACACTGTTCACTTCTTTTTTTTTTTTTAACTTCCCTCTGCTTAAGAACCTACTATGGCTCCCTATTGCTTACTCCACCAAATCAAGTTTCTCTGTCAGAATTGTAAGGTCTTGGTAACCTGACTACATTATATTCTCAACATGGGCAATATTGCCCCCAAGGGGGAAAATATTGGCTCTTAGAGGTCAGAAAAAATATTCTTTTTTTTTATAAATACAGAGCATAAATAGATGGATCATGCATGAGATAAAAATATATCTGTAGAATTAAGATTTCATTGGAAGGGATCATGAGGAATAATGTCTAAAAAGATTCCTGAGCCCAGGAGAAATCTTGAAAAAAAGTTTAACAAATACTGACCTAGCCTTAGTTCCTTCAAGAGAAATAGCATTTATAGCACAAGGGATAGTGGGGGAAATCATTTCACCTTTTTTTATTTTTTTTTTTTTGGATTGAACTCAGGGGTGCTTAACCACTGAGCCACATCCACAGTCCTTTTTCTGTATTTTATCTTGAGACAGGGTCTTGCTAAGTTGCCCAGGGCCTCGCTAAATTGCTGAGGCTACCTTTGAACTCACTCACGATCCTCCTGCCTCCGCCTCCTGAGCCACTGGGATTACAGGTGTGCACCACTGTGCCAGGCAAGCAGAGCTTAATTCTGCTGGAGAACTCAGGTGCCAAAGTAGTTACTCACAAAGGAGAAGTAGCCAGGAGGGTACTTACCTGCTCAATCTTGTTAGATGATGATTGAGAGTCACCCCCCTAGGGAATGAACTACAGCCTGCAGCAGGTGAGGGCATAGTGGTCTCTGACATTCAGAGAATGTCCTTAGGCAAAGACACCATGTGGAAGGAAAAGGATCCATATATCCAATATTGCCACAGGGATGAAGTGTGGTGAAAAAGAACTGTAGCAAACTTTTCCCTGTTCTTCCCCAGGTCCTAAACATAGTCAGTCCCAAACAGATAAAAGTGTGATCTTGCAGCTGAGCACAGTGTGACATGTCTGTAATCCCAGGGACTCAGGAGGCCGAGGCAGAAGGATTGCAAGTTTAAGACCAGTTTCAGCAACACTTTTTTAAAAAGTGTTATGTGCACGTGCAAAGCCCTTTTTCCCCTACATCCTCTCCAACATTTATTGTTATTTGTTACACCTTGTATTTTTATTTATTTGTTTGTTTTGGTGCTAGAGATTGAACCCAGAGTTTTGCACATTTTTTAAAAACACTTTTTTACTTTTTTTAAAGCAATACCCTTTCTCAAAAAAGGGGGGGGGGCTGGGGATGTGGTTCAGTGGGTAGAGCACTCCTGAGTTCAATCTCTGGTACCAAGAGCACACAGAAAGTTACTATCTTGCATTTGCAAAACAGCTTGTATTTTTTTTTGAATTTTTTATTTGTTCTTTTTAGTTATACATGACAGTAGAATGTATTTTGACATAGTATACATACATGGAGCATAACTTCCCATTCTTGTGGTTGTACATGATGTGGAGTTACACTGGTCATGCATTCATATATGAACATAGGAATGTTATGTTGGATTCATTGTCTTTCCCATTCCCCTCCCACCTCCTCCCGCCATGTCCCCCTTTCCAATCTGGTGAATCTATACCCCTCACCTCTACCCCAACCTATTGTGAGTCAGCATCTGCATATCAGAGAGAATATTCAGCCTTTGGTTTTTTGGGATTGGCTTATTTCACTTAGCATGATAGTCTCCAGTTCCATCCAAATGTCATAATTTCATTTTTCTTTATAGTTGAATAATATTCCATTGTGTATATGTACCACATTTTCTTCATCCAAAATTCATCTGTTGAAGGGCACCTAGGTTGATTCCATAGCTTAGCTATTATGAATTAAGCTGCTATAAACATTGAGGTGGCTGCATGATTATAGTAAACTGATTTTAAGTCTTTTGTGTATATGCCAAGGAGTGGGATAATGGTCAAATGGTGGTTCTATTCCAAGTTTTCTGAGGAATCTCCACACTGCTTTTCATAATGGTTGTACCAGTTTGCAGTCCCATCAGCAATGTTTGAGTGGACCTTTTTCCCCATATCTTCTCCAACGTTTATTGTTACTTGTAACACCTTGTCTTTTTATTTATTTGTTTATTTTGTTGCTGGAGATTGAACCCAGAGCTTTACACATGCTAAGCACAATTATTCCACTGACCTACACTGCCAAACTGTCAAAATTAACCTTTCTTTCCTCACATTGTAATTTGTGGTTTTGGGTTTTTTTGTAGTGCTGGGTATTGAACTCAGACAAGTGCTCTACCATGGAGCTACACGTCCTGCTCTTTTTAAAATTTTATTTTGAGACAGCATTTCAGTAAGTTGCCCAGGCTGGCCTCAAACGTGCGATCCACCTGCTTCAGCCTCCAAGTAGCTGGGATTACAGACATGTACCATCATGCCCAGTTCCACCTGCTAATTTTAATTTATATCACATTTGCCCCGCAGTGATACCCCTGCAATCAACAGATGGGGCTCCCTGAATTTAGGAGGCAGGGAGACCAGGAATGTTTTTGGCAGTGGTGTTATTGCTGACTCCATTTGGCAGACGAAACCCAGCTTATGATGACTTTAAATGTCCTCTAATTAGGGACACAATGGATCTGAAGATAAGCACTTGGCAGAGGCCAGAACTCTTTTCACAGAGATATTCTTTTGAGGACACTGGTCTTATGAAGGGTCTCTATTTCTCCAGCTCCTTCCTGTCTGATGTAAATCCACTGAATCACTCTTGTCCCATGCCAACCCTGGGCAGCCATCTGAGCTCAGTCAGAAGCAAGGAAAAACAGCTGATATTGACAAAGGGTGCTCAACTCTCCATCCACTCTGAAATGGGAAGACAAGGCCCTGAGCTTTAGACTTAACTCGGCCACTACCTTCCTGTTAGGCTGTAGCCAAGCCAGTTAGCCTCCTGACCCTCATTTGCCTTATCTAAGAAAGACGCGGTTAAACCCTGAGATAAGAAATGAGGATGTGTTTTGTCAGACTGTAAAGTGCGGTAAAAAATAAAATACTATGATTAATAACATCTCTTTCTCTGAACTCACTGGTGCTTTTTCCCTCATTCTTGAGCTTGAAAGACCTGCCCTTCCCTGCGGGTGCTGCTAGCCTCCATACCTGAACAGGTGTGCTTCTCTCTGCCTCTGCTTGGGTTTTCTCCCAGTGGCCTCCTGCTCATTCTTCAGGACAGCTCCAGGGACTTCTCCTAGGAATTCTCTGCTGATTCCACCCTCTGCAGTGGGAGTAGGATCCACCTCTCTGGATCCCTAATTCCCTGGGCTCCCTGTGTTACCTTTTGCCTCATGTCCCTCTTCAAAACCATGAACTCCTGCAGAGCAGGGGACCTTGTTTTTATGTCCCTACACACATTTCTGTGCTGACACATAGTACTCCCTACATACTTGTTGAGTGACCAAATAGAGAACAGGTGTAAGTTATGTTCTCTCCAACCTGAATGCAAGCTGCTCAAAGACAATGAAAGGACACGAGATTTGGAATCTAGGGGCCTGGATTATTCTTCTATGTTCTGTGCTAGTATTGGAGACGAACCCTTTCTAAATTTTCCATTTATTTATTTACCTGTTTACTGGAGATTGGACCTGGGGCATTTTGTCACTGAGCCACATCCCCAGCCTTTTATTTTTCTATTTCCTATTTCAACAATTTTCTGACAGGGTTTCATTAAATTGCTTAGGACCTTGCTAAGTTCCCCAAGCTGGCCTTGAACTTGAAGTCCTCCTGCCTCAGCCTCCTGAGTCACTGGTATTATAGGCAAGTGTCACCACACCTGATTTTGGAGAAACTTTTAGCATCACATCGGCATCAAAAGATGACTAGAGCGCTTGTCCCAAAGTTTAAGTCAAGTTTCAGACTAGAGACTCCTACAGATTCAACCTAAGAAAATGCCATTTGCCTCTCAAAAATTTTTGGAGTTTACTGGCCTGCCTTTGCCTGGTGCTTCTTTTCCAGTGTGAAACCATGTCTCCGTCCTTATCGGGTGGTTTTTCCGCAGACACTTGGTAATCTCTTGGGGGTCTATTGTTTTAACTATGGTGGCTTGATTAGACGTTAGTGTTTGTTCAGCCTAAATGTTCTGGGCACTGCACATGAATTACAGAATTTGGAATTAGAAGGAGCATTAGAAATCATAAGCTTTGGAGCTCTCGACTTGAGTTTGAATTCTGATTCCTTGAATAAACCTTAACATCTTCATCTGTCAAATGAGTATAGATTCACAGAGTTATTCTGAGTGTTAACTAGTATGAACAACCTTCATTAGGGACATTCTCAGTATATAGTGCCTGACATAAGAAGAATGAATATAAGAAGAACATAAGAATCCATTAATTCTTTCTCTCTCTCTCTCTCTCTCTCTCTCTCTCTTCATATATATGGAGAGAGAGAGAGAAATATGTATATAGAGAAAAAGTATATATATATATATATATATATATATATATATATATATATTTCTTCTCTTTGTTTTACAAACCAGCAAATTACCAAGAAAATGGGTAAAACTTGAGAACAATATGTTAAGAGAAGTAAACCAAACTCAGAAAGTCAAGGTTATATGTTTTCTCTCATATGTGGAAGAGGAAAAAGGAAAAGAAACGTGGGGCTGGGAGAATCTCCTGGACATGGAAGGGAGAGGGGTAGAGGAGAGGAAGGGGACCTGGGAGAGAAAAAGGAAGGCACCAAAACCCTGTGCAAAATGCATTTCCTGTGGTAAACCCACTTAGGGATCACTGCTCTCAGCATTGCCTTCTAGTTGCTTCTGGGCTTTGCACAGGGCTTTGGTGCCTCCACTTGAGGGCAGCAGCCTCCTCATTAGATTTCCTGCCCTTGATCTCTCTACACTTCCAATTCGTTTTCTTGATGACATCAGAATTCTCTTTCTAGAATACAGATCTGACCTATCATTCTTCTCTCAAAGACTTGCAGGGTGTCCTGGGATGATGACTTCTCCTCCTCCTCCTCCTCCTCCTCCTCCTCCTCCTCCTTCTTATT
>NW_026000082.1:2051135-2068028 GCF_001458135.2 Marmota marmota marmota
ATGTTATATATATATATATATATATATATATATTATATAATGGAGTATAATTTCTCATTCTTCTGGTTATACATGATGTAGAATCCTACCAGTCATATAGTTATATATGAACATATGGTAATAATGTCTGATTCATTCTACTATCCTTCCTACCCCATACTCTCTCTCCTCCCTTCAATCCCCTCTACCTAATCTAAATTAACTCTACTTTTCCCTAGCTCCCACCTTCCCATTGTGAATTAGCATCCACATATCAGAGAAAAATTCAGCCTTTGTTTTTTGGGGACTGGCTTATTTCACTTAGCATGATATTCTCCAACTCCATCCATTTACTGGTAAATGCCATAATTTCATTCTTCTTTAAGGCCGAGTAATATTCCAGTGTGTGTGTGTGTATGCCACATTTTTTTTTTATCCATTAATCTGTTGAAGGGTACCTAGCTTGGTTCCATAGTTTAGCTATTGTGAATTGAGCTGCTATAAACTTTGTTGTGGCTGCATCACTGTAGTAGGCTGATTTTAAGTCCCTTGGGTATAAACCATGGCGTGGGATAGATGGGCCAAATAGTGGTTCCATTTCAAGTTTTCTGGGGAATCTCCACACCGCATTCCATAATGGTTGTACCAATTTGCATTCCTGCCAACAATGCAAGAGTATATGCTAAGAGGGGCCCAAAAATTTAATCATAAAATGTGTATCCACTTTAAGTATTTATGAAGATGATTCTTGGACCTGTGGCTGGTAAGATTTCTGACAATTCACAGAATCATCTCCTTTCCCTCCTCCTCCTCTTTCTCTTCTCCCCCAACACTTTTTTTTTCCTAGTGCTGAGGACAAAGCCCAGGGCCTTGCACATGCTAGGTAAATACTGTACCACTAAGCCATATCCCTAGCCCCTGTGGAATCTCCTTTAAAAAAAAAAAAAAATATATATATATATATATATATATATATATAGAGAGAGAGAGAGAGAGAGAGAGAGAGTTGTAGTTGGACACAATACCTTTATTTATTTATTTATTTTATGTGGTGCTGAGGATAGAACCCAGTGCCTCACACGTGCTAGGAGGGCGCTCTACTGTTGAGCCACAAACCCCAGCACTCCCCACCCCCCGACTCCCTACCCTTGCCAGGGGCATCTTCTAATCAGCTGATCCTCACATTTCAAACTGGGTCTGTCTTAATGTCTGTCAGTTCACATACATTAAGCCAGGAACACACTGGGAACACTGGAGACTGCGAAAATGGAACTCTTTGCTTCTTGTCCACCCAGACTTCCTACACAAGCTTCTTCAGTGGAGAAGTGGGAAGATCCTTTTAGAAATGATAGTCAGGGCCATTCACCTCATTTGAATTTGTGTCATGGGCAGTGCCATGATCTTGGGAGTTGTAGCAACCATGCTTGTGTCTTCCGGTAAGTGGTGCAGTTAGCCAACAGCAAACTGGCCTTTGGGGCTGCCTCAGCTTTCTGCAGAGTTGGTACTCACCCATGCTAGGCAAACTCTTTACCATTGAGCAACATCACCAGCCCCCATCTCACCTTCTGAGCTGAGGTAGTCCTCTTCTTGGGCATCTTCCAGTCAATGACTAAGCATGGTATAGAAAGCAGGGCCTGTCTCATTTTACCCAACATGGGACTCTTCTAATGAGAGATCTTTGTTGCAGATCTTCCCAGTGGATCATCCAGGACTTTCTCAGATCTACTGCAAAGTCTGGGGCACTGGGATTGAACTTCTTTCCTCCTTTTGTTTTTCATGGGCTTTACCCATAATGCATGTATACATGCATGCTTTAAGTAAATGAAAATCTCTAATGGGTTCTCCATGTTCCCATCCTACATTTTCTTTAGTACGTGGGACATTTCTCTTGCAATCTTGTTTATTATTTTACTTTGCAAAGTATTTTTGATACTGACACAACAAAGTGAAACTTGAATATACAACTGGGAAATTCTAATATATTCTAAATTGGGGATTTGAATTAATGAGTCTGAATAATAGAGTTGATTATACTGTCCTTAGTATTCAAGTTACTGGTGCTTTGTTGGATTTGGCCCTAAAATGACTGATGATCAGCAGATTTAATAATGACAGTAATGACTGAGTCCAAAAATAATAAGACTGAAACCACAGTCACACTAAAGCCCATAACAATAGTGAGCCTCCACCACACAGCAAAGCCCTTGCTGCACTAATTGTACCTGTAATCTACAAAACCACAGCATGCAACCACAGAGAGGAGAACCAGGAACAGAGGAGACAGAATGCTGTAGCATTACACTTAGATATTCTCGCTTCTAAGAAACTCTAAAAGGATTTATTGTCACCTTTGGGCAGTGCACAGTAAGTTAGAAGGTGGGACTCTTGTTAATTTTCTGAATCACTTCTCTTTTTTGGTTGGGGGGCAGTACCAGGGATTGAACACAGGGGCACTCGACCACTGAGCCACATCCCCAGTCCATTTTTGTATTTTATTTAGACAGGGTCTTACTGAGTTGCTTAGGGCCTCACATTGCTGAGGCTGGCTTTGAACTTGCAGTCCTTCTGCCTCACTCAGCCTCCCTAGCCTCTGGGATTACAGGCGTGCACCACCACACCCAGCATCTGAATCACCTCTAAGAGGGCCTGGATGGTATCTTTGACATGGACATACTCATCTTCCACACACACACACACACACACACACACACAGGTGCATGCAGCACATTCGTCTGGTATACTGGAGATCAAACCTGGGATCTTCACATGGGAAGCAAGCACATTACCACAGAGCTACATCCCTAGGCCCATTTTTTAAAAAAATTTTTTAATGTGTGTGGTGTTGGGCATTGAACCCAAGGCCCTGTGCATGAAAGGCAAGCACTCTACCAACTGAGCTATATCCCCAGCCTCCCTAGGTTCTTTTTAAAATTTTTATTTTGAGACAGGGTCTCGCTTAGTTGTCTAGGCTGGCCTTGAACTTGCAATCTTCGTGTTTCAGTTTTCTGAGTTCCTGGGATTTCAGGCCTGTATAACCACACCTGGCTTCAAATATTTTCTTCCTTTTAACAGTACAACAAGAACAGAGAATAAAAACCAAGTGTGTTTGACTTACAAGATTTTATATTATTTGCACACAGATGCTTTCTAGAAAATCTAACACACAGTACTTTGAGAAAATTACTCAAAAAAAGGAGCCATTGATTTTTAGTTGTTATAAGGTATTAGCTTTCAAATTGTTTGTTTTGTGGAAGTCAGATCTTTAAAATTTGGGGTTTCTTTTCCAACACATGAGTGTTGTGACTTGGCACACAGTATCAGGCTTACACCACTGTGAGTCCCAAATTCCACATCACCGCTGATCACAGAGAGGCAGACTTTCTCCCACAGAAACAGCTTTATCACTGAATGCTACAGTCCTGAGCTTTATTCTCAGCATCCACTAAATCAAAGGAAAAGGCAGTGGTACCTATCTATCTATTTATCTATCTAGATAGATAAATTTATCTATCTAGATAGATAAATAGATAGATAGCTTCATACTGACTTTGAAAAATCAAAATCTGCTTCATACCCTGTAAAATGACCATATCGTTCCCAGGTCTGTCTCCAGGGTACTTTTATAAAGGCTATCTATACAGCATATATAACATAAAAATCTAGGGTATCATAACATACATACAAAATTAATATTATGGACATACATAGATTAATTCAAATAATTTAAATAATTATGTTTCTTGTATTTTGAAGATTCAGAAGGATTTTAAAAGAAAATTTATGTGAATCATAACTCTGCAAAGTAGCTATTAAGTTATCAAGCAGGCTGATCAGGGAAACGCAATAGAGGAATGTATTTGAATATCTTCAAGCTTTTGGAAATATTTTGGCAGGAGGATTGGGAAAGGGAAGATGAAAACGTATACAAGATGAATGTTGATAATTACTATTGCAGTAAAACTGATTGCCATGAACTACATTAAACACTGTTCCTGCTGTATTTCATTTAATTCCCACAATAAACTTGTAAAGAAGGCAATATTCTTAGTAATTATAAGATGGAGAAACTAAGGTTCAGAGAAATTAAATGTCTCATCCAAGGATGCATGGCTATGAATTAAAAAGGCAATGATAGCCTGGTGCAGCAGCTCATGCCTGTAATCTAAGCGGCTTGGAAAACTAAGGCAGGAGTTCCATGAGTTCAAAGCCAGCCTCAGCAAAAGCAAGGCGCTAAGCAACTCAGTGAGACCCTGTCTTTAAATAAAATACAAAATAAGCCTGGGGATGGCTCAGTGATCTAGTGCCCCTGAATTCAATCCTTGGTACAAAAAAAAAAAATAGACAATGATAAAAGTCAACCTATTAATTGCAAAGCCCTATTTCCCCAAATAATAATGACTACTATAGTTCAGATTTTTTTTTTTTTTTTTTGTACAGGATTGAACCCAGGGGTGCTCAACCACTGAACAACATCACTAGCCACTTGTGCCTTTTTTTTTTTTAATTTTGAGACAGGGTCTTGCCAAGTTGCTTGAAGCCTTGCTAAATTGCTGAGGCTTATCTCAAAATTGTGATCCTCTTACCTGAGCCTCCCAAACTGCTGGGATTACAGGTGTGCATCACCATACTCAGCTACTTTGAATCTTAAATATCTCTCAAAGACCCATGTGTTTAAGGGTTAGAACCCAGTTTGGCACTACTAGGAGTTAGTAGAAACCATATGGGGTCTAGCAGAAGCTATTCAGGTCTGTGGGGACATGATTTTGTAGGAGATAGTGGGACCCCAACACTTTCCTCTTTCTCTCCTTTCTGTCCCAGCCATGAGCTGACAGGTTTTCCTCTGCCAGGCACTCCCACCAAGATGCACTGCCATAGGCCCAGAGCAAACAGGACCGACTGGTCATAAACTGAAACTTTCAAAATTGTGAGCCAAAATAAAAATCTTTCCTCTTTCTAAGCTGATTTATCTCAGGTGTGTTCCACTGTGACCACCACAATAGTCCCCCTCTTGAGCACTACTCTTTGGTAGGCACCACTCTAAGCATTTCATGTGCTTAGTCATTTAATCCTTGAACAATCCTCCGAGGTGCTACTGTTAGCACACTCACTTTACAGTTGACAAAAAAGGCAGCACAAGTTAATCAATGTGTAACTAACTGAGCTCCCATTCCTAACGAGTACTAATTGCTGACCAAAAGCAGAGGGAAGGTCTCCAGTGACATGCCACAGATATCTACTCCTACCACGAGCTTTTTGATCAAAATGTGCTTGGAGAGAGACTGATCTACTGCCTGAGTATAGGAAAGCACGAATTTGGTTGGGATAACTAAAACACTGGATGACAACATCAGGATCCAAAAATATCTCAGTGATGTGGAATAATGAGCTGAATTTAACAAAAGGTAACTATGAGAGAAGTAAACAAAGGTCCCAAAGAGGTCCAAAAAGCCAATTGCATAGGTACATCAATTGGAAGCTAATGAATTAACAATGACACATGTAAAAGAGTTGCCAAGTATTTGACTATACTGTGACTTGAGTAATGGATGATGACTGAGTGAGATCACTAAATATCTATCCCTCATAACTTGCACGTGCACTTGCATGCATGTAACAGCAAGCGCGTGTGTGCACACACATACACATACAAATCACTTGGAAATTAAAAATAGCCTCTGAAAGTAAAGCTCTAAAATAAGCAATGGATTAGAGCAAAGACAAACATCCTTATAGATAGAAAACTTACCTAACATGATGAGTATAGCCATCAATAGGATGGTTAGTCCATAGTTGAAGCAAAGATATAGGCAAATCAGACCCCACATCTTGGGAGGCTGAGGCAGGAGGATCGTGAGTTCAAAGCCAGCCTCAGCAAAAGCCAAGTACTAAGCAACTCAGTGAGACCCTGTCTCTAAATAAAATACAAAATAGTGCTGGCGATGTGGCTCAGTGGCTGAGTGCCCCTGAGTTTAATTCCTGGTACCCCCAACACACACCAAAAAACAAACAAACAAACAAACAAAATATATATATATATATAGGCAAGTCCGAGAGAAAAGGGAAAGAATTCTGGGTCCGTGAACATGCACTTCTTGTGTCATCTTTATCTTTATACTAGATATGGATGTAGCAGAACATCATAGCTGCAGATCAACATCACTGTCAGTGGAACATTCCAGTCTAGGAGAAATTTAAGGACATCCAACCCTATCCTTAGAAGTGATAGGAAATTTGGGGGCTATGGTGTTGGGTTCTAGAGGAAATG
Organism: Marmota marmota marmota; assembly: GCF_001458135.2. Taxonomy (NCBI): domain Eukaryota; kingdom Metazoa; phylum Chordata; class Mammalia; order Rodentia; family Sciuridae; genus Marmota; species Marmota marmota. Next base: position 2,057,380 of record NW_026000082.1, read on the forward strand.
AGAGGGTTGACTGAAAGGAAGTGAACGAATAATTTAAGAGCTATTGTGATTCCCAGACTATATGATTTGGGGTTGAGGTTACTGTTATTGAACTCAGGGGCACTCTACCACTAAGCTATATCTCCAGATATTTTTAATTTTATTTTGAGACAGGATCTCACTGAATTTCCCAGGCTCTGGGGAGCTGGGAATATGGCTAAGTTGGTAGAGTGCTTGCCTTGTATGCACAAGGCCCTGGGTTCAACCCCCAGCACTAAAAAAAAAAATTTAAATAAATAATAAATTTCCCAGGCTGGCCTCACACTTATGATCCTTTTGCCCCAGCCTCTCAGGTTGCTGGGAGTATAGGCATGTGCCACAATGACCAGCTTAATATGATCTTGTATGTAGAAAATTGCAAAGAATCTATCAAAAGTGAGGGCTATAAGTGTGGCTCAGTAGCAGAATACTTGCCTACAATGTTCAAGGTCCTGGGTTTGATCCCCAGCACTGAAAAAAAAATATGTACTAGCACTAATAAGTGTTTTCAATAGCACTTATTAATATAACAAATTAGTATACAAAACCCATTACCTTTTAGAAATTTTAATAAAAATCTGAAAATTAATTTAATTAATCCCATTTATAAAAACACCAAAAGAATAAATATTTAGGAATAAATTTAATTAAAAAATATTTAGGAATAAATTTAATTAGTAAATTTAATTTTAAAAATCACAAACATTTATGTTGAAAGCACAAAACATTGTTAAGACAAATTAAAGATTATTTATATAAAAAAATAAACAATATCCATGGGTTGGAAGAGTCAATATTGTTAAAATGGCAATTTCCTAAAACTGATGTATAGATTCAATGTAATACCTGTCAGGGTTTTTTGTTGTTGTTGTTGTTGTTGTTTGTTTGTTTAATTGACAAACTGTTCTTAAAATGTATATGGAAGTACAAAGACTCTAGAATACCAAAACAATTCTGAAAAAGAAATACAAAGTTGGAGGACTTTACTTGATTCTAAAATGTACTACAAAGCTACATTAATCCAGAAAGTATTATGATGACTTAACAATAGACATTTAGATGAATGGAAGAGAACAGAAAGTCCAGGAACAGATTTTCACATATGGGGTCAATTGATTTTCAAGAGTGATGCCAAGTAATTCAATGGGGAAAGGATAATCCTTTCAACAGAAGGTGCTGGAACCAGTGAATAACCACATGCCAGAAGGAAGAAACCTGACACTTACCTCACATGATACACAACAACTTGAACAAAACAGAATAAGATCTTTGCAACCTTATATTAGGCAGATTTCTTACACAAGACACAAAAAACATGAATGATCATAGGTAAAAGTGACATATTGGGTTTTATGGGGGGTTTTTTTGTTTGTTTTTTTGGTGCTAGGGATTGAACCCAGGGCCTTGTGCATGTGAAGTGAACACTCTACCAACTGGGCTATATTCCCCAGCCCCAACATATTGGGTTTTATAAAAATCAAAACTTTTGCTCTTCAAAATACCTCAGTAAGAAAATGAAAATATTTGCAAAACATATATATGATAAAGGACTTGTATCCAGAATATACAAAGAACTTTTCAAGTTAAGCTGCAATAAGACATACAACCCAGTAAGAAGTTTGCAAAATATCTAAAAAAAAAAAAAAAATCCCTTCACCAAGGATGATATATAAATGGCAAATAAGCACATAAAAAGGTACGTAATATCATTAGTCATCAGAAAAATTATAAAATAAACACCTACTAGATGGCTAAAACAAGTAGAATTGGTATTAGCCAGAATATGGAGAACATCACATAGTGTTGGTTAGAATATAAAAATGGTACAACCACTTGGAAAACTGTTTGATTTATTTTCTTCTTTTCTTTTCGTTATTTCTCCCTCCCTCCTTCTCCCTCCCACTTTCCCTTTAAGATGTGTTCTTTCTCTGTTGCCCAGGCTGGTAATAAACACCTGGGTTCAAGTGATCCTCCTGCCTCAGTTTCCTGAGGAACTGTGACTATAGGCACTTGCCACCATGCTCAACTCCTAGGAATCAACTTACCTAAGACAGATAAAATTGTATGTCCACATAAAGACTACTATAAAAACATTCAAGGGCTGGGGTTTTGGCTCAGTGGTAGATCACTCACCTAGCACGTTCGAGGTGCTGGGTTTGATCCTCAGCACCACATAAAAATAGATAGATAGATAGATAGATAGATAGAGGTATTGTGTTCAACTACAACTAAAAAAAATATAATAAAAAATTTTAAAAAAATTAATAGCCCCCAAATAAGAAAAAAATATCTCTCTCTCTCTCTCTCTCTCTCTCTCTGGTACTGGGGATTGAACCCAGGGGCACTTTACCATGGAGCTACATTGAGTCCTTTATTTTTTATTTTGAGACAGGGTATCACTAAGTTGCTTAGAGCCTCGGTAAATTGCTAAGGCTGACTTTGAACTTGCAGTCCTCCTGCCTCAGCCTCTCAAGTTGCTGGGATAACAGGCATTCATGACGATGTCTGGCAAGAAACAACCTCTATCAACTGTGGAATCAATAAAACATTGTTTATTTATTGAGTGCAATAATATTCACGATAAAAGCATTATAATAAGTAAAAAGAATCAGACACAAAAGGTTATATATCAAATGAATTCATTCATATAAAAATTCTAGGAACGGCAAAACTTAGAAAAATCAACAATTGCCCAGAGCTGAAAGTCAGCTGAGAGATGCTGCCAACAGGCAGGTGAGGGCACTTTGTGGTGATAGCAGTGTTCTAAAACTGGACTGTGGTACAATTGCATAAATTTACAAAGATTTGGACTGGGATATAGCTCAGCAGTGAGGTGTTTGCCCATGTACAAGCTCTGAGTGCAATCCCCAGTACTGAAAAAAATTACTAAAATTCAGCATGTTTGTACTTAACATAGATAAACTTCATGCATATAACTTTATGGTCTCTAAATTACATCTCAGGCTGAGTGGTAGAGCTCAGTGGTAGAGTGTGTGTTTAGCAGCTTCCAGGCCTGGGTTCAATCCTCAGCACCAAATTAACTAATTAATTAAATCAAACCTCAAGAAAGATGTTTAAAACACAACAAAGCAGAAAGCTATTGTGTCTTTTTGGTACCTTCTCTTCAGTTCATCTCTGAAATACCTGGTGCCTATATCTTTGAGGTATGGTTCTCCTTGAGCTCTCCTTCCACCTACTTGGAAAAACTTGTAGAAGACTTGGAGTGGATGGATTAGCAAGCAGGTCTAACCTGCCCTCTCTTAGTGGAGGTTGGAGCCTATTTAGAAGAGAAGGAACAAGATGGTGAAGGCCTTAAACGTCATTCATCACCATCCTATCAAATACTCTGTGGTCTTCACTATGCCAAGGAGTTGGTGGGTCCTTGCTGTCATGAATCTTCTTCTATTCTGGTAGTATGAAGCAGATGGATGGATGGATGGATGGATGGATGGATGGATGGACGGACGGACAGAAGAAAGTAATAAGAAAACAAGTTAAAAGGGTGACATCACAGAATGACTGAGCCACAAGAGGGAGCCAGTCATGCAAAGACCAGAGGGTGGAGCATTTTTAGACACTTATTTTTATTTATTTTACTGCTCTTAACCCCTTGAAGTCCTTGATGCCTTCTTCATGTAGTCTGAATTTCAGGAATAATTGATTTAATTACTCCCTAAACTGCCTTGACTACTTCAATTCTGTCAGGCTTGTTGGCAAAATCACAACCCCAGTTACATCCAATTTTCTACCTATATATTATTCCAGCACCTAATACAACTGGAGATATCTTGAAAACTGAAAAAGACATACACACACACGCACACACAAAAAAAAAAAAAAAAAACAGGCCCTCTGGGCTCACTTTAAACTTGTCACCAGAAACTTAAGTAGGTCCTTACTGTTTTGCAGCTAACATCTGTATTTCCCTGTACCATTACTCTCCTACTCGGCAAAAGGACTGTTTTACCCTTATTCCACTCTTCTGCCTCATCCTGACTTTGAGCTGATGACCACTTTTTCTTCACTGAGAAAACTGAATAATCAGAAGAGAACTTCCATTCAGTATTACATATCCATGTATCCATGCAGGCGTACCCCTTAAGCTCTGCCTGATCTCTGAATGCAAAAGTAGGCATTAGCTCGTGCCCTCCTTGCAGATTCAAGAACACCAAACCAGCAAATCCTCCCTCTCTATCCTACACCTTCAATTTTTCCCCTACCGGATCATCTCTAGAGTGTATACCATTAGGCATTGTGGTGCGTACCTCCAATTCTAGCTGCTCAGAAGGCTGAGGCAGGAGGAGGGCAAGTTTGAGGCTAGCCATGAAAATTTAGGGAGACCCTGTCTCAAAACAAAGTAAAAGGAGCTGGGAGTGTATCTCAGTGGTAGAGCACTTGCCTAGCATGTTCAAGGACCTGGGTTGAATCCCCACTACTACAGTTTTTAAAAAGTCTCCTCTAGACTCTGGTTACCATTCTGTTTCCCTATAACCCTTACAGCCAAACAGTTGTCTGAACTAGCTGATTCTAATTCTTCTTCAGTTCTCTCTTAAGTTCTATCACTTGGGGCTGGGCAACACAAGGAGATCCTGTCTCAGGAAAAGAAAAGAAAAAAAAAATTTTTTTCCAGTCTAGCTTTTGTAACACCACTGAGCTGTTACTGATCTTTTAGCCATCTTTCCAACCAAACTAACAAAAGTAAAGCCCTATCATAAAAAAAAAAAAAGAATGAAACCGTTCTAAGTAAAGGAAAAGACATGGTGGAATCCTAAACTATAGCAGCTGCATTACCTACCTGTATGATAAAACTTCCAAGATAATTTGTTTTCTTTCCACTCCATACTTCCTTTTCATGTATTTAATTTCTCTGGACTGTACAGGTGCCTAACTTCTTCAAGCAGACTGTTGAAGTGAAACTTGAATATCAGACTAATCTGCTCATCATTTAGGGGAAAGGAAAGTAAAACAAAATCACACACACAAAAAAAAAACATCACAGCAGAGAGTGAAGATGCTTTTAGTTCATGTTTAATTATCTCTATAATCAATGTGAAACCTCAGAAACATAACAGTCCTTTTCCCCCACATTTTTAATTGGCACATTATAGTTGTACATAATGATGGCATTTGTTGTTACATACTCATACATGCACACAATACAATAACATTATTAATATAACAATATTATTTGGCCAATATCACTCCCCAGCACTTCCCACCTCCTTTGCCCCCCTCCAACAGTCTCTTTAACCTAACCAATAAATCACTTAAAGAGTCTGAGGAAGAATGGCCCCCCAAAGATATCCTTCCATTACTAAGATGAATGTAGTTACTATTTGTGATAATTTTGCTGCTATATCCCTTTTTATAAATGGTCTTGCCAGGAATTATGTATATCCACCTCAGGCAGCTTAGAAAATATAGCTATAGTACTCTGCCTGTTGATCTTTTTATTTATTTTTTTTCAGTTGTTGATGGATCTTTATTTGTTTATTTATTCATATGTGGTGCTGAGAATTGAACCCAGTGCCTCATACATGCTAGGCAAGTACTCTGCCACTGAGCCACAACCTCGGCCCCTGCCTGTTGATCTTAGTGGAACTTAGTGACTTACCTCAGTGAGGTGGCCTCAGTACCTGTGATGGGCAAGATGATACCTACAAGAGACAATATCTGTTCAGTTAGTCAGAATAAGAAATCTCATTGGATAATGTAGATCAGTGTTTTGCAAAAAGCAAGTTACAGGGTTGGATTTGTGGCTCCAGGATAGGGTAATTGCCTAGCACATATGAGGCACTGGGTTTGATCCTCAGCATCACATAAAACAAACAAACAAAATAAAGGTATTGTGTTAATTAAAAAAAAAAGTTACAGTCCAATATTGGGTTATGAAATTAATTTGCTGTTTTGCTCAGTTTTCAAAAATGAAATAGAATTTAAAAAAATATTTTTGGATGTTGATGGAAACTTTACTTTATTCATTTATTTATATGTGGTGCTGAGAATCAAACCCAGTGCCTCACACAGGCTAGACAAGCACTCTACCACTGAGTCACAACCCCAGCTCCTGAAATAGAATTAAAAAAAAAAAACCTAAAATAACAAATATCAGAGTGTATTGCAAGTACTCAGGATAAGACTTTGGCTTCAGTTGTAAAGAGGAATTTCCTGGACCATTAAGTTAAAATTTTAGGACTAGATATGTAGCTTACTTACTAAAATGTATGAGGCTCTGGGTTCAATCCCCAGCACCACACGAAATATAAAATAAGAAAATTTAAGTTGAAGCCATTGGTCAAGATATCTTTTTATTGCAATCACTACTACTGCGAAATGTATTAATCAAAATTAGAGGATCAGTTGGGGTTTAGTAGTTAGTAAAATTAGTTTAGTGGTAGAGTCTTATCTAGCGTGCTCAAAGCCCTGGGTTTGATCACCAGCACTGAAAAGAAATTAGAGGATGTTTGAAAAAATTTCACACCAATTTTAGAATCATATGTGACTAGGTGTGAACAGAAACAAGGGAAATCCCAGGCACTTTAGAGAGGGACTTTCAGGTACAATATCAGGAAGAGTTGGAAATTTGTTTCTTCAATTACCATCATAGAGGCTTCACACTTTCCAAGCCACTTTTTCAATCATAAACTTGATTTATTTTTTTTATATTTATGTTTTAATTACAGGTGGACACAATATCTTTATTTTATATTTATGTGGTGCTGAGGATCAAACCCAGTGCATCACTCATGTTAGGCAAGCGCTCTACCTCTGAGCCACAACCCCAGCCCCACCAACTTCATTTAAAACAGGAAAGGGACAACATCTGTACCAGGTGTCAATGATCCATCCAGTTTAGATCCGGAGCACAGCCAGCAGGTGAAAGAGAGTACCTTGTCCACAACCCCAAGGTGGGAGGGAGGGGGAGGGAGAGAGAGAGAAAGTGGGGGCAAGGGTGAAAATCAAATGTCCAAATGTGGGTCCCAGCCAAGTAAACTGGGAGTAAAGGCTGAACTCCAGTTCTAGGAGGGAGAATGGAAAGGATGAACAGGAAATGGGGCAAAAGTCCAGATATTAAACAAGACACACAGGTGGCCAGAGCTAACCTTAGGCACATTAAATTCCAAGCTCACACCAACAGAGTTCAAGAATTCCATGGCCAGCTAATGAAGAAGTAGCAAAGAACAGCACATAGATGAAGGACAGGGTAAAGACATTATCAAACACCAACCAAGACACAGACTAGTGGCCAAGTACAAGTTAGTCCATCATGCTGTCAAGGGTAACGTTGCCAAATAAAACACAGGATGCCTAATTGAATTTGGATTTCAAATAAGCAATGAGTATGTTTTAGTACAAGTATGTCTCAGTCAATATACAGGACCCCTTAATGCCAAAAAAAGTATTTATCTGAAATTTAAATTTGACTGGGCATTGCTGAGAGCCACCGCCGAGTCTGTATGGCCCCTGGCATTTTGCCAACAGTATTGATTGACAGGCGAGGCATTACTATCCGCCTCTGCCGCAACTTTTGAGTTCTCGCACTATTTTGGAGTTCTCGTGGGGATTTCCGGGGATTCCCCGAGAGTTCCCATTGGTTGGGGAAGTGCAGGAGGAGGGATTTCGGGGGGAGATATTTCCGGCTGGGGGTTTCTGGAGAAGCCTCGTGGCGTTCGGGAGGATTCCCCGGGAGCTGTGTGAAGTGTTTTCCTGCAGTTTAAAAATAAAGTTTGTTCCTGCTTCAGTGGCTCGTGATTTGTGCCCAGCCAGACTGCGGCAGGGCATCTTATATTTTCTTATTAAATCTAGCAACCTGGTATGTGGGTCTCTGGGAGGATGAGGCTGGAAGACTTGGCAGAGCAAGATCACAAAGGGTGTTTTTTCTTTTTTTTCTCACGGTATTGGGGATTAAACTCAAACCTCACATATACTATAGCACATACTCTATCACTGAACTAGCTACACCCCCACCTCCACAAGGGTTCTTATGTACTTAGCAGATAATGGGGAGCCATGAAAGTTTTTGAGCAGGAAAATAATATAATCAGGTTTGCATTTTAGAATCATCATTGTAATAGCCTTTGGAGAATAAAATAGAGTGCAGAGGTCAGAAACTGAGTGGTATGAATGCTATGTAAGGGGTCCAGACTTAGGAGAACTGAAATGACTTCACTCACTTCACAATTCTGACATTGGTGAGACTCCCAGGGTCAATTTGGCTATGGTGATCAAACTACTCTTTCAAAGGCAACCTTTGTTTCAAGGAACAAAAGCTTTTCTCCCTTGTTCCACCCATGTTAATCCCATACCTCTTAAGGAAGCTGGACACATGTGTGTATATCAATCTCCCCAAAGACTAAGCTTAATGTCCTTTTTCACATCGCATTCCCAGTAGGTAATCAATAAACATTTGTTGAATAAGGTACTATTAGATTATGAGTTCCTTAAGGGCTAAGTATGTATCTTCATCATGTTTGTCTCTTCAGTATCTGACCTAGGGCTGGGAATGAGTTCTTCAGAAAATGGTTCTTGATTAAATTGGTCTAATTAATTAACAACCAGAAGTGCTTCCTATTAACTACATTTCTCCAACATTACTTCAAAGATACAAACTGGCATATTTTTCATACAAATGCAAAAGCACCCTGCTTTTTATAGTGAACCAGAAAACTGCTTTTAAAAGCTACAGAATTATACTGATTAGATGGAGTTTCAAACATAATATTCTTCATTTATGTGAAAATGTGAGGGTTTGGGAGGGAGGCATTTTTCAAACTGCTTACATAAGCTTTGTTATAGTGTTATTGTGTGGATATGAATAAATCTTAATGAAATATGTCTCAAGTGGATCATCAGAAAACAGTACACAGCACTCTCCTTCAGTCCACCTGTTTTGGTCTAGTTACTTGTATTTGTTTCTTTTCCTTGGGCTAAAGTATGAACTTCATCAGGGCAGAACCTGTTGTGATTTATATTTTTTTGGGGGGGAGGGGTACCAAGGATTGAACTCAGGAGCATTCACCACTGAGCCACATCCCCAGCCCTATTTTTAATTTTATTTAGAGACAGGGTCTCACTGAGTTGCTTAGTGCCTCATCTTGCTGAGGCTGGCTTTGAACTCTCTTTGATCCTCCTTTCTCAGCCTGCTGAGCCACTGGGATTACAGATGTGTGCCATCATGCCCACCATGCCCAGCTTTGTGATTTATCTTTATAGTCATTGAACTTTCAATAATAGGCTTGTTGATTTTTAAAAAAATATATATATTTCTTTTTTTAGTTGTAGTTGGACACAATATCTTCATTTACTTATTTTTATGTGGTGCTGTGGATCGAACCCAGGGCCTCACCTGTGCTAGGGGAGCACTCTACTGCTGAGCCACAACCTCAGCCCCTCCAGCTATTGACTTTTTAAGAGTAAGGAGTAAAAGGGAAAGAATACTTTTGGGAAATGCATGGGTAAATAAAAATCTGATTCTAAATTTTTTCAGTACCTCTTTATTGAAGATAACATTCCAAGTATCACACCAAGTGCTTTATATATATCTTCTTAAATTTCAATACTAAAAATTCTTCTTTAAACTAGTGTTGTTATGTTTATCTTATAAGTAAAGAAACTGAAAAGTCACAACTGATAAGTAACCTGCCTAAGTTGACACAGTTAAGACATGTCAGAGCTGAGCGTAATACCTGACTCTAAAGACCATATCCTCACCATGACATTGGGAACTGTCATTTTTTAAGTGTGTATTGGAAAGATGGAAGAATATTATTGGGGTTTCTATAAGACTTCTATTTAATCAGCAGATACATGGTAACCTGATGACTAATTTGATCTTCAAAATGATGTGTGCATCCACAAATGTAGATAATGAACAATGGGTCAGGCATGGTGGTGTGCTGTGGTACGTGCCTATAATCTCAGTGGCTCAGGATGCTAAGACAGGAGGATCTTGAATTCAAAGCCAGCCTCAGCAACTTATTGAGACCCTAAGTAACCCAGCAAGACCCTGTCTCTAAATAAAATAAGGGCTGGGGTTAAATGTCCCTGGATTCAATCCCAACTACCAAAAAAGAAAAAAAGAAAGAAAATTTTAAAAATGAAAGATGGAAGTATTTCCTATAATTATATCTTTTGAACTATGTTTCCTTTTCCCCATCTTGTTTGTATTAAGGGAAAAACTTATTTTACATATATAACTAGACTTGATCTCCAACTTGCTGGAAGTTGATAATATGATACTTAAATTATTATCCCACTGTTGTTCTCTGGGATGGAACATTCAGGCTTTAGATGTCATGAACTGTCACACCAATATCATATGCTCCATCAATAGGTATACATGCAGTTTATGCTCAGATATGCAATGGAACTTTTCAGGTCTATCTCTATATATGATCTTATCTGTGACAATCCAGACTTTCCTCTGAGCTGTGTGTGTTTGTATTATTCTTCAATCTTTTAAAGTTGTAAATATGAACTTAATGCTAGCATCTTTTAAGCAGTCCTGTTTAGCCTGCTTAACTGCCAGTCTGGACATCTAGTTTATTTGATCCCAGGAAGAATCAGAGCCTCTCTGGGTTTAGGGGTACAGCTCAGTGGTAGAGCCTTTTTTTTTTTTTTTTTTTTTTTTT
>NW_026000082.1:2070315-2100492 GCF_001458135.2 Marmota marmota marmota
GGCTGGGTTTGTTGGTGTTAGGTTGTTTCGTTATTTTGCTAGGGGGGCCTCGCCCAGGGGCATTTCCGCGGTTTCCCCGGGGCCCGCGCCGGGTCGGGGACAGCGCAGGTTGGAGGAGGGCTGCGGGACGCCCCCGGCGCCCGGCTCCGGGCCCTGGAGGGGGGAGCGGCACGGAGGGGCGGGGCGGGGTGTGTGTAAATGTTGCGCACTCGCTTTTCCCCCACCCCCGCCTTCTTCCAGGGTGCTGGCGTGGGTTCCTCGCCGTCCGGCGGCGACTGTAAATAGAGCCTGGATGTTGTTTACATGAAGGATCCGGCGGGAGGAGTCTGCGAGGAGGAGGCGGAGGAGGCGGAGGAGGAGGAGGGAGGGAGGAGAGAGGAAGACCGGAGTCCCCGCGGCGGCGGCGGTCCGGGGTGAGGGCGAGCCCGGCGCGGCGAGTGTGACTAGGGGACCAAGCGCTACCATGAGGCCGGGACGCTGGACCCTGGGGTAGGCGGGGAGAATGAGAGCGGGTGTGTGGGGCGGGAGTGTCTGTCAGAGTGGCATTTTTAGCTTGTGCCCTGCCACGCAGATTCTCTTGAGCCAGAAGGAAGGGAGTGTGGAGGGAGAGCGGGGAAGCCTCGTTTTCTCCGCACGTTCGGGACCGCCTCCCCCCTTCTTTCTCCCATTCCTAGTCTTTTCCCGCTTCTCTCTGGGCTCACCTGTTTATTTCCATCAATCAGGGCTCCAGTTTTTTATGTTAGTGTGAGAGACTGTTTCTTTTATTAGAAACATTATTGGGGAGGGGGGTGTGTGGCTGTAATTTATGCTGGTCCAGGTCGGTTTTCAAGAAGGGGGAGGAGACTTGGAGGATACCCCAGCTCCTGGCCGTAGCTGACCCCACTGCCTTCCCTGCGGAATCCTTTCCCTCACTCCGCAGCCCGCACGCCAGCTGCCACCTTACTGGAGAATAACCACACCTATGCTTCTATCCGCTTTGGAGACGAGGTGAGCTGAGAAACCAGGGAATCCCCAGTAGCTCCAGGTCTCTTAGCTAGAACCCCAACACCCGAGAATTGGCAGAAAGCGCTCCCTTCACCTGCTGATTGCGTTCAGCACATCTGTCTTCAACCTCCTGGCAAGTTGTGGTCCACAGTTGTGTCGGGATTTTTCTCTTCCTTCACCCCTGTACCCTACCACTGGCAACCAACGGCTGGGCTTAGGTTGTGAAAAGGAGAGGTGGCCCCCTTCGGCCCAGTGTGCTGTGTTTTATTCCCCAGTGGGTCTTCCAATCGAAATCTGCTCACATCTTGCAGTCCCCTCTACCCTTCTCCTAAACTTAGCTCAGAAGCAGGCCTAAGCAGCCTGTCTTCTGGCTTTTTTTTCCCCTGGGCGGCACCCTGGCCCCTTTTGGTTTTCCAGAGCCAAACACGCCTCCCAAGCAGACGGCACACCCAGCCCCAAGTCTAACCATTCCAAAGGGAGGAGGAAACAAGGGAAGAGAAGGGACTCAAGGGTTTCTGTCTGGAATATCATAACAGTATTTCCCTCTTCAAGCCTCCTAGATATATAATCCCTGTGTTATTCTTACCAGCGTGTTATTCTGTTATAACTGTGTTATTCTACTACCCCTTTTGCCCCTGGCCCTTCATAGATTATTGGGGGAAGAAGATGGGTAGAGAAAGAGATGGTCACCCTTATTCTCTAGAAGGAGACATTTTTCTCCTTTCATTTGTGACATATTCAGCATGTAAAATAAGTAAATGTTTGCACGCTTATTTGAACTTGTTTTCTTCTTGGCTAATGAATAGCTGGAACTCCACAGGGAAGGAGGGGAGAAAGATGCCCCAGAGTGTCCCCTGCATTGCCAGGGAAGACCCTTCTGTAACAGCTAACAGTCTCCCTTCCATGACATCACCACCTAAGCCCTTCCAACTTTAGCTTCAGAACAGGAAGAAGGCCCAAAATAGAACTACCTTAGGAATCCAGCTCCTTTAAAAGATCAACTTTTAAATCAGCTGCAGGAGGAACATAGTGAACTTTGACAGGGGGAGTGAGAAGGTAGAGAAAGCTGTGATGTTTGTAATTGGTTCCTTTGGGGAAGAGAGGGAAGATACTTTCCAGGTATTTCAGAAAAGCTTTTCTCAAGATAGATTCAGGTACCCAGAACAATGAATGATTAATAGTTTGGTTTGAGATTTATTTATTGAATTATTCATGTGTTTCAGTATGTCAACAAGAACAAGCACTTTTCAGAATTAGTTAAAGAGGGGCTCCTGGAATGTGCTCTACTGTGTGTATAGATACAAAGGTGGTTGGGGAAGTTAGGAGGGGGCACTTGAAGAAGGCAGAGACTCTGAGGATCAGTGACAGCTGCTCTATGTAAGTTGAGAGGCTCATTATAAACAATGACCGCAAAGTAACTTTTGCAGGGTGACAAACATCCCAGACAAAGGAGTAACAGTGTCGGGATTTTCTACCTTTGCCTTGTAGAGTCTTTGAATCTCAGTGTCTCTTTTTATGTCCTTAAATCAAAATGAGCCTTTCTCTCTTTACTAAGCAGCCCTTCCCAAAATTGTCTGGGGAGGACTGCCTAGTAAATGATCAGTCACTGAAGTACTGACGACTTAAAGGATTGGAAGTGGGGCAGAAAGCACTTGACATAAGTTGAGTGCCTGGTAGATACTGTAGAAGGACTTGCTGGTTGATGAGCAACATCTTTTGTTTTGATTGAGGTTTAAAAGAATCAAGGTACTAGAGACAGGATTGCCTTTACCTGCATTAATAGGGTAGCTGCTAGCCACATGTGCATCTAGTCAGCCTCCTGAAATGGCTGAGAAGATGAGCTGAGTTCTTAGTTTTATTTAATTTTCAAAATTCACACTATCAGTTATCGGAATACTTAAATATGTTTGGAGATATATTAGATATGTATATCCAATTAAACTAAATATTAAGAAATATAAACACAGATTAAGTACTTCTTGAAAATTTAGCATTGGAATTGGGAATTGGGCTGTAAAAATAAAATACACTCCAGATTTCAAAGACTCAGTAACAACAACAAAAAAAAAAGTAAAATAGCTCATTAATAATTTTTATATTGATTACATGTTTAGATAATGTTTTGCATATATAAAGTTAAATTTAAATAAAGTTAATTTCACCTACTGATTTTTTTTTTAGCCTTTTTAAAAGTGGCTTCCAGGAAACTTAAAATTACATATGTAGCTTATATTATGCTTTTTTAAAAATATATATTTTTATTCAACACATAGCACTTGGACATACAATGTGATATTTCAATATGTGTATACAGTGTGTTATGTTATACTTCTTTTGGACAACTCTGGTCTACAGTATTATTCCTTTTTGTCCATGGTTTAATTTCAAAAGAGGTGATTGTGTGAAATATTACTTCATATTTGTCAGCTACCTACTTTCTACTGCTATATTCCATGTAAAGATTTGGGATTTTCAAGAGAATTAAAGTATTACTGTATGAGACCTCCTGGTTACTGCTTGGTAGATTTCTTTTAGGAGCTGTATCCTACTAAGGGAGGGCAATAAAAAATTTGAAGGTTTTCTAGAACCTGCTAACCCCTTTGGAGGGGCTATCAGGGGTATCAGTAGGAAATTTTGAATACCCATATACCTGGCCATAGCTGCTTTTGTAAAAGGCTCCTGGGCATAACAAAATACATCAGAAAACAGTTGTGACACCTGTTGGGGTTTTAATGATGCTACTCATCCATTACCTTCATTTACTTTCTATTTAATTTTTTCCTTCAGTTACTTTCTGCCCCCCACATCAGGGCTCTACCAGTAGTAATTAGACTCACAGTGTAGCTGGCTACTTTCCTCCAAAAAACACATGAATGGCGATAGTACTGTCTTTGGGGTTTTGTTTTGTCTAATGAGATTCAGTAATGCACTGGAGGGGATTTAAAGGCCTTTTGCTACTATCCCCTCATTTTATAGATGACAAATGGTCAAGTACCTTGTAGGATCGTACAGACTGGAATTAAACATGCTTTTGTTGATAATCTGATTTAGAGGGTTCCTGAAAAAAAAATGAAGAGGCTAATCAATTAGTCAAATATTTGTTGAGCTTGTACTTTGTGCAAATGTCTGAGAGTGTTTGAAGGGACATGAAGAAAACAGGTTCTGACTTTAGGAAGAGGGCTGTTGACTTCAGGAAGCAAGACATAAACAGTGCCGAAGTGTACAGCACAGCACTTGGTATGCGCAGTGCCCTGTGGTGTGTTACAAGTATAAATGTGTTTATTTTACACATGGAGGAGTAGAAGCTGTGAGAATGGTGGATTCTGCAGAAAAGTGGAGTGTAATTGTGTTTCTGGAACGGCCTGCAGCTCTAGAATTGGAGGTCAGCGGCAAGTCTTTAGTATTGTCCCCTTTAGCTATCCATTAAGGGAATCTGAAAACCTAAGATCCAGCATTTTTAAATGGCAGTGCAATCGTAATGAGGACATCATAGTTTTTTAGGCACGATTAATGAGACTGTTTTGAGGTTAACTGGTGTATTTTTGACCAGTTATTCTAAAAGGGTACAATACAGAGGTGAACTCAGAATAAAACTGACTCGTGAGCAAACTGTAAAATCCAAAGTCTGGGAGGTGGGGAGAGTGCATACTAGAGCAACATCAGAAGGCTAAATAAACATGGAGTAGACAGACTAAAAAACACTTATGCTGAATTTCATGTATGAAGTTTCGGAAAAGGCCCATAAAATAGAATATATGAACTAGTTCATTTATTTGTAAATTTTTAGTCCCCTGGATCCCTCTGGACCAAAATCCCAGTCAGCATAAGAGAAGAAAGGTCATTTCTCTCTGTGTGTTACTGCAACAGTGTTTTTGTCCATATGGCTGCTAAGGTTTATAGCCTGAGACTGTTTAGAGGCCAACGTATGAAGCAGGTAAAACAGTGACACCATTCTGTAATCACTCCTAGTTAATGCTCCTCTTGAAGATTGGACGTGACTTTGCACAGGGCAGTGATCTTTGACTTTTCCTTGCTACTTAACCAATTTCATTCTCCTTAAACTAGAAAACAATCTGAGCCAGGCATGGTGGCCTGTAATCCCAGTGGCTAGGGAAGCTAAGGCAGGAGGATCGCAAGTCCAAAGCAAACCTCAGCAATTTAGCAAAGCTAAGCAACTTAGACCCTGTATCCAAAAAAAAAAAATCTGTAACCTCTTCGTTCTAGGTTTCCCACAAATTTTTGGCACAAATTTAAAATAAACTATTATATAGCAAAGTTTGCAGTAAAATGCAGGTATACATGCTGTATACTTCTGACAAAGCAGA
The DNA here is from genome assembly GCF_001458135.2 of Marmota marmota marmota. Lineage (NCBI taxonomy): Eukaryota > Metazoa > Chordata > Mammalia > Rodentia > Sciuridae > Marmota > Marmota marmota. The sequence goes on from NW_026000082.1 coordinate 2,075,625, forward strand.
GGTTGACCTTTGTTTTGTTTTTATTTTGTATAACCGGGAGATGGAATCCAGGATTCCATCTCTTAACTCCTGAGCCGTCTTCCCAGGCCTTTTATATTTTATTTTGAGACAGTGTCTCCTGAGTTGTTTAGTGCCTCACTAAATTTCTGAAGCTGGTCTCAGATGTGCAATCCTCCTGCCTCAGCCTTCTGAACTGCTGGGATTACAGGCGTGCACCACCTTACCTGACCGAGAAGTTAACATTTGAGCATCTTTTGCTTACAGTACATTTTTACAGCATCACAGTGTGGTCACATTTGTACATTTATGATTTGTCATTAAATTGGGTTATGGTTTTCAAATGGGGGGGAAAAATCTCCCTTTAGTTAAAAGAACAGTGGATTTAAATAGCTATAGTTTTAAAATACTTTGACATTCCAGCAACTTGTTTCACAGTATTTCTAATTATTGAATATATAATTGATGTTTAAAGGTTTAGAATCATATGTTCATTTTCAGTTTGTCTAAGAATGTCATGTGTGTTTTGAATATACATTTGTATTCCACCAAAGAAGCAAGTTCTTTGGTATTATCAATGGTACAGAAGTACTTGCTTTTCAAGCTAGTATTTGGGGCATGCATCATGAAGAAATGGCTCTATTTTATCATTTTTCTTAGAAGATCTGCATTTAAAATCAGTTTGTTCTTTGGAGGAAAGTATTTGGCATCACTGCTTTCTCCTCCCCTTACTTTACAGGGTGCTTTCTTACTATAGCCTGAGTACCTGTGGCAACTTGTTTTTAATGAAAAAAATTCTTATAAAAAAGTATATAGAAAAAGAAATGTTTCTGTTAGGTTTTGTTTTTCAAAAATGTACATTTACAAAGAGTAATGTCCCAAAAGAAACAAAACTACACTTTTGAAGCATTTATTATTATTTAAAAATATTTGGGAAATATATTTTTATTCCTCTGAAGCTGCTTTTGAATTAGTCTAAGGGAATGTAAATTTAAGTATTAACAGAATAATGACAGTTTGCTTCTTATCATTATCAATGCTTGGCCTTTTTTTTTTTTTTACCAATTTTTTTTTGGAGGGGCTATCAGTAGGAAAAAATGAGAGGAAAAAATAATTTAAAAAAGGAAATATCTTTTATTTTACCAAAAATGTTCAGTAGTTGTGTGATTTAGGGCAATGGCTTAATGGAGCGAATTTCAGCTTTTCAGCTTATTACACATTCAGTTCACCTTTTGTCTTTCGTATTTAGAAATCCACTTGCACTAATACTCAATCTCAGCAAAGCGCTGTCTCACAGCTAGTAAGTATCTCAAGGGTATTTGTTTCCATACTTCTCCAGCATCCAGTATTTCAGGGTAAGTGGGTACTGTGTCTTTTATAAAGCCGACAGAATTTATGGTCAGGAAACATTAGGTGATAATCTTTTTATCCTTCTTGATGAATCAAAAACTAAAATTTCATTCTAACAGTTGCAGTGTCTTGGTTCACCTAACAGATGTTTATAATTTGGGTGAAAATACGCAGCAATTTCCAGGAACCTTACTTAGGTTGTGAGATCTAGCCTGTCGTGGTGTTTTTTTAAATCTTCATTGCCCTCTCGTGTTTCAACTCTGCATTACATCAGTTGGCTGCGACCTAGATGATGACCTCCTTAACATTTAGATATTTTTGCACTTTAGAGAATATTGTTTTTAATTTGTGTGGAGGTGGATTATTTTATTCGATATCACTTTTGTGAAGATCAGGTCAATTTCATGGTACATACAGTTAATAGTTGAACTAGATTGACTGTACTCTTTTCTGACTTCTGCTGAACTGCAGAACTGATTCATCTATCTGACTTATTTGAAGTACAGTGCTAATATCTAATTTGCATATAATGAGTCTTTGAAATTGAGCAAGTGTCTAATTGAAAACATAATTATTTTTCAAATATCTGTCAAGTTCCACTCATACTGAAATAACTTGAGACCTTATGACTGACGTGGAAAAACCCTGGGTGAATCATGGTTTTAATAAGTTGATATTCTGACTCTTGGATTCCAATTTCAGAGTCTTTTTGTACCTTTTATCAAAAGTAAGAATCATCATTGAAATGATTTCAGGGTATAAGTCAAAGATACAGATAATTTCAAAGATAGTATGTTGATTTGGGAGGGGGGGTACCCGGGATTGAACTCAGGGGCACTTAACCACTGAGCTACATTCCCAGCACTATTTTGTAGCTTTTTTTTAGAGACAGGGTCTCACTGAGTTGCTTAGTGCCTCGCCATTACTGAGGCTGGCTTTGAACTTGTGATTCTCCTGCCTCAGCCTCCTGAATCATTGGGATTATAGGCATGTGCCACTGTGCCCGGCATGTATGTTGATTTTTCAAAAAGGCATTCCAGGGGCTGGTGTTGTAGCTCAGTGGTAAAGCATTTTTTATAAAAACTTTTTTTATAAAATTTTTTTTTAAAATAAGGGGAAAAAAGGCATTCCAAAGACTGTCCACTTATTCTTGTACCCCTATAACTGTATAATTGCATAAACTATAGTGAAAAACATCCCCAGGTGTGCTAAATACTATCTACCAATGTCATCAACTTGAGTATGTTCCTAGCTATGAAAGGAGGATCTTGCTTTTTTTTTTTTTTTTTGAGACAGGATCTCACTAGGTTGCTTATAGCCTTGCTGAGGCTGGCTTTGAGCCTGCAGTCCTCCTGCCTCAGCCTCCCAATCTGCTGGGATTAACAGGCATGCTTCACATGCCAGGCTTGAATTTCTTCTTAAATCATAAAACTGCACTAGTTCCTGCTTCATGACTTGAGTTAATGAGAACTAATACTCATCAGCAGAAAGTAGACATTTTCAGAAATCCTTATGTTTGGATAAATGGTATAAACTGAACATCCTGTTGGTTGAGTAGGAGAGCTAGGGTGGATGAGAGACAAAAGCAAAGAGTTCCATCTTTGACCATGGATTTGGGCCTACTATGGTTTGCCATAATTTTAGTCATTTTTGTATCTGTGAAAAGGGCGGTAATGATATCTTAGCTATTTCCATAATCCTTTTTGGATGAGTTAATGAATAATTCATTGTTAACCCTGTAGGGTTCTTGTGGAAGTCAAATGAGAAAACAGAAGTTTTATTGAGTGTTAGGAAGAGATAAAGCATTATTGCCATGTTTAGGAGCAAGAACCATGTTTCATTTATCTACCTAAACATCCTGAAGAGGTCTTGGAAAATAATAGTGCATCAGTAAATATTTATGGCATGACTGAAGTCAGGGAGCTGGAGTCTTGAGTACATGCATGGAGGAGACATCACTGGGAAGCTTACTGCTTACTTGATGTGTTATCATTGTGAAAGCCTAATCACATGGTTGTTCATCCTCATTAATATGTATAAATCACATGTTCACCTCTCATTCTAATGTAATTCAACTGGGCCTTTTAATATTTCAGCCTCACCACTGTTGGACTCCAACCCCCACCTCACGTCTTCAACCAGAAGGGGATCTTTTAATCCTTCACTTCGTGGGGAGTCTTTGAGGGAGTAATGCAGCTGCCCAGCAAGAACACTGCTGACCAGTACAGTGACTGACAGGCTGCCCTGGCTCAGTTATCACAGTGCTGATGCTGTCCATTCTAAAGGTACAGTACTGTGATAACTGAAGGATGGCAGCCATCTTGCCTTCCACCCGAGGAGCCTCCTCGTGCTCAGGAAGAAAGACAGATGGTGAAAGAAGAGTGGGATGCACCATTCCTTCATTTGTTTCTCCTAAGCCATAGAGAAGGTTACCCCATCTCTCTGCTTTGTTTCATAATGTGAAAGGAAAACCACGATGTGGTAGTTCGCATGGCAGCACAGATATTGTGGTGCTGAGCAAAACGTGTATAAGATTTTTGGAACCTTTGAATCTTTAGGAGATTTTGATATTAGGAAATACTAAATATGAATTATATTTTCTCGAGTGGTATTCAGAGAAATTTGTGCCATTTTATAATTGTGAAGGGTAACCTGATTAGGATAGGCTGACAATTGGCACTACACTATTAAATGTTCAAAATGAAATTTGTCCTAGGCAGAAGGAAAGCTCTACATGTCGAACCGTATTGATAATTACTGCATGAGTAAAATTCATTGTTGTGTTTAAGGAATGGATGGCAGGCTGTCATGTTCCTTTCAAGATGTTTAGAATCTCCTCTGATTGAGAAAACATTCATTGAATGACAATATTGCAATATTTTATCAAAAAATATTGCAATATTTTTAGATAAAAATAAAATATAAATTATTTTATTTCCATCAGGTGAACAAGGACTACTCTACTGCAATACCTGACACACATTGATTTCAGGGATATGAAACTATACATACCAAGTCAGTATATTTGTAGGAAGGCCTAGGAAATTTAGCAAACCAGGCATCTTTAACCTGCATCCTAGTCTAGAGAATACTTCTGGGGGTAGAGGGTGGGGTTGTTAGAAAATCTCCATTCTCACATTCCTTCTGCCAGTGATCCCTCTTTCTACAGACTCCTAAAAGCACTCTACATATGAAATACCAATGAATGCATATCAAAGTACATGACTTTATGTTGGATCACAGTCCACTGCATGTAATTTCATGTAACATATTTTAGGCTCAAGTCTGAGCAGGAACCTATTGCCTCTTCTAGGCTGGTGTCTATCTAGTAGGAGTCTTAGCACCCTGTAGATGGCTGGCTGATCTGTGAAAGAACCTAGAGCACTGAGCTTGAGTACTGAGGCAGGGCCTGCTGAGGACAGGCCCTATTTGAAACTACCTATACCTGGGACGCAAGAGCCAGGGAAGGCAAGAGCATACATGTGACTATAATATACAGTGGACCTTTACCCACTAGTTGAGACCACCTCTTCAGTGTCTCAGATACTGGCAGTTGTATTATCAAGTCCTCCACTGGAATGGTCTGAGGACGAAAGGGGATCTGTAGGGAGCAATCCCTGTTGTCCATTGTTCTAGTCTTCACCATCCTGGTCACTGTTCCTCTTTAGGTTCACAGTTCTCTAACCTCTCTCCTTTCCACTCAAATAGCAGCCTTTCCTGGTGGTGACCCCTTGAGCCATAACTGCTTGGCTCTGAACTGTTGTACAAACACTCTGAGCACATTGGAGCACTCAGTACCTTCACATAACCTCTCAAAACTTTTTTTTTTTTTGGTAGCATGGCTTTAACCAAGGGGTTCCTAACCACTGAGCCCATCTCCAGCCCTTTATATTTCAAGTTGGGGCCTTGCTAAGTTGCTGAAGCTGGACTTGAACTTGTGATCCTCATGCTTCTGCTTCTGAGTCACTAGGATTATAGGCATGCATCACCATGCCCACTTCAAAACTTCTTTAAGCCATAAACTCAGCTATGTTTTTATTAATAGAGGGGTGTAGCACCCACCTGTAATCCCAAGTACTTGGGAGGCTGAGACAGGAGAGGATCACAAGTTCTAGGCCAGCCTGGGTGACTTAGGGAAACCCTATCTTTAATTAAAAAAAAAAAAAAGTGGGGGATGTAGCTTGCCTAGTGTGCACAAGGCCTGGGTATTCAATTCCCATTACCCCCCTCAACACACACAGACACACACACACACACACACACACACACACACACGGTTCTGCCCAGTTGTGTATTACACTGCTGCTCCTAAAATTCCTTAAGAGTTTTCTCTCTCAAACAGAGAAGGAATTTATGACAGAAGTTCTGGAAGAACTCCTAGGAAGAGAATTCTGGGACTGGTGAATTCTCAAGTAATTTAAAACTCTCCTGATTTTTAGTGTTTTAGCAGGTGGAAAAAGTGCTTCAGGGACTAATGTGTTGTGCAGTTGTTGGCCTTAGTGGGAATTTCACCACCTTCCCTGGTCTTCCTGTTTTCTGTGACTAGTTTTATAAAAATTCGTCTGATTTTATACTTGCTTAACCTTGACCTCAGCATCCACACCCACATCTTTTGGAAGTTGCAGAGCTGAGTGTGGATGTAGTTTGGAATTGCTGCTATACTTCTACAAACGGAGCTGTGCCGGCTTCCATTTCTGGTCCACAAGCTTGCCTAGGCCTAGAGGTCTTCCACATCTCTAAGGCAGTTGGTAGGTGTTAAGATGTCAGGTTTTTATCATGCTGAGTGAGAAGTGCTGCAAGAGAAAGCAGATAGGGTTATTTCACTGCCTTTTTGGTTTCGTGTTTGATTGATGTATTGTGTTCTAGTCTAGGCACATTGAGATTGGGAAGAGTGGATGTTAACACCATGATACCCCCAAAAAGGGAAGAGGTACTATATAATGGGTATGTTTACACGCACATTCATAGCAGCATTATTCACAGTAGTCAAAAAATAGCAATCCAGGTGTCCCTTGATTGAATGGATAAATAAAATGTGGTGCACACATACATTGGAATATCATCCAGCCTTAAAAAGGAAGAAAGTTCTGATACACACAACAGCGTAGATGAACCACGAAGATATTAAGTAAAATGAGCCAGACAAAAGGACAAATACCATATGACTCTACTCAGAAGAGGTTCCTAGGATATTCATATTCATAGGGCCAGAAAATAGAATGACTGTTGCCAGGGACAGGAGGGAGAAGAGGACTGAGAGTTAGTGCTTAATGAATACAGAGATTTATTTGGGATGAATGTTGAAAAATTTCTGGAGATGGATGTTGATGGTTATATAACAATATGAATGTGCTTAATGCCTCAGAATCGTTCACGTAAAAAACAGATTTAATGTTATATATATTATTTAATATTATGTATTTTTACAATAAAAATTTAATAACACTTTTGGGTCCAACAAAATTTCGTTCATTTTTTTACTCTTAAGTGGTTTTTGTGTGACAGTAACTGCTCTTTCAAGTAAGCAATTAAAATGTAATTGCTATGTTCTTATGCATTTAAACTTCTCTAATCTGTAAGATCTTAGACATTTCCAGGGTTTCTGTCAATGTAGCTTTAAAATTTGGTGAAACATAAAACTAAATACAATAACCATGAAAGTACTAACTAAAAATAAGAACAAGACAAAGGTCTGGCTGAGAAGTAGCTTACCCGGTATTGATGGCCTTATGCCTTTTTTGGTGAAACTGGGCAACCTACCAGCCCACCTCTTTGGAGTTGTAGTAAAGATGTAGTTGTATACTTATTTATCTATATGCACAAAACAGCAACTAAATGTGACGTGATTTCTTAAAATATAAACATGCAATGTCTGAGACAAAACAGTACCTTTAGTAGTTTTAAGTAAAACAGTTTTAATTCTCTAAATTCTTATTTCATATGCCTGTTATAGCAGCATTTAAATATAGATTTCTCGTATGTGCATTTTTTAAAATAGATTCACAATATGAAATGTTGATGAACATTGCAAATTATAACAATCAGAATTCTTGTAAAAGAATTGAAAGTCAAGAATTATTGTTAAATTTCTAGAGCAAATACAAACCAAGAATAAAGGATATTTGTGATGTTAATCTTTAAAATAGGTTTTCCCCAATTTTTTTTTTTTAATACTAGGGATTTAACCCAGGATTGCTTAACCATTGAGCCACATTCCCAGCCCTTTTTATTGTTTATTTTGAGACAGGGTCTCACTAAGTTGTTCAAGGCCTTGCTGAAATGCTGAGGTTGGCTTTGTATTTGGCAATCCTCCTGTCTCAGACTCTTGAGTCACTGGGATTACAGGCATGTGCCACTGGGCCTGGCCTCATCTCTTAATTTTTCTGCTCCCCTCCTACCTAAATCTTCAGGAAATATTCATTATGTATGTAAGTGTAGAATTCTTAGAAACTAATCACATAATGAGGAAACTGATTTTATTTACAGCTAAATCTATGCAACCTGGAGGTCATTGAAAAAGTAATTTCATATCCAACAAAGGAAGCCAGAGCTCTGTTTGGCTGGGGTTGTGATGTCAAATACACAATTGTGTGGTAAATCTATGTTCCAACTAAAGGCTGAAGTACAGCATGTTCGTAGAGAGGTCTGGACCATTCAATTAATGTAATGGTACAGTACCAAAAAATGGAACAGTATTTTCAAGGTCGTTCAGATGGGCTCTTCGTACATGTTCCATTCTCATCTGGTTGAAGATACTTATTGGCATTCTTCCCCTTGCCAAAGCTAGCACAATCTTCAGGATTGGCAAAAACCTTTTTTGTTAGTCTAAAGAGTGAAGTTGCAGTACTCAAACATCATTTTTGAAAGAATATTTGTTGTATAGGAGGCAAAAAGCCATGAATGCTTCATTTTCTATTAACTGGTGAGATCAGCCATTTTTTTAGTTTTGCTATGGAATGGTGAATCCAAGGAGGACAACATCAGCAAAGCTGTTCAGGAGGTAAGTCATACAGGTACTAAGTAGTCAGTTTTAAGAAACATCTGATCAGTCTTGGAACATCTGAGCAGTCTATAGCTTGCTGTCTTGTCAATGGCTTTCCTATTATGTTTACATTTGAAAACGAGAATATTCTGTATAGACTAGAAATAGTAATAATGTCCTGTAAAAGATCACATGCTTATTGACCATGAGTGAGAAGCATTCATCTGTGGACCAAATCTATGCTGCACAAAACTTTGACTTGGAGTTAATGCTTTGGAAATCAGATTTTAGCAGTGGGAACGTTAAACTGCCCCCATCAGATCCTGTGGAGTGTTCTATCTTGATCATACAATGCAGAGGAACACTCTTGTTTCTGCTGCACTGATTATGTTTTATTATGCCTCATACATTTTTAGCTTCTCAAAGAAGCCAACCAATTATAACTATGACAAATTATCTATACCATTTTAAATGGATTGATTTCTTTTCTGAAGCATGCATTCTTACAGCTGCATCTATGTTTACACTATCTACCCTCTTCAATCATATTAACCATTACCAATCAAGTTCATCTCTTACTTACTTCCTGAATTATTATTGTTATTTGGTACTGGGCATTGAACCCAAGGGCAGTCTACCACTGAGCTACATCCCGGCTCCTTTTGAAAATTTTGAGCTGATCTTATTAATTTGCCAAGGCTGGCCTGGAGCTTGAGATCCTCCTACTTTAGATACCTGAATCACTGGGATTACAGGTGTTTGCCACCATGCCTGGAATGAATTCTTCATTAAAATAAATCAGGGCAAGAAAGACAACAGAAGCCCACCCACATTGTGGGTTTTCCCCCCATATCTAATACATGATGATTCTCTACAGCATTCTCATTAAAAAGAATGCCAAGTTCTTTAAGAATGTGTGCCTGGGCTGAGGATATAACTCAGTTGGTGCCTCACATGCACAAAGCCCTGGGTTCAATCTGCCCTTGCAGAGTGAGGCACTGGCTTCCATCCTCAACACCACATAAAAATAAAGGTATCCGTCTACAACTAAAAAACAAACAGAAAAAGGTGCCTGAAACATTTTCAGCTGGGTTCTTTAAATTGCTTGAAAGTGTTTTGGGTATGTAATACCCCAAACTTAATTAAAATACAAAAAAGATTCACATAATTGAAATGGGATAAAGTAAGCTGATTACATCTTGGTTAATGCATTTGGACTATTACTTTACTTTTATTTTCCAAGAGATTATGAGATATGTGATGCTAAAGAGCAGGAAATTGTCAGATGTGGCCTACACCTGTAACACCAACTACTTGGAAGGCTGAGACAGGAGGATTCCTTGAGCCCCAGGAGACCGAGGCCAACCTGGGCAACACAGCAAGACTGTATGGAGGGGGAGGGGGATATGGTGGGGAAAAGGATACAACTGTCCCAAATTAGCTAGTGGAAAATTCATTTTCATTTTCTGCTAGTATCTTCGAAAACAAAATTACAAAGGAATTATTTTAACTCCCATTGCTTGAGGTAGGGGTGTGTGTGTTTTCCCACTTTGAAATTAGTATCTTCAGGAATATCTCAAATTCAGCTGCAGATAGCTGCTTAGAGTACTTTGCTGAGATTTTCAAGGCCACATCTAGGGTCTGCAGGAAGGAGAGTTGCAACCACCTATCTACATCTTCCTGGGATCAACTAGCAGTGTCTATGGACAGCAAACCTAGGAGAGGAGAGGATCCAGGCTATGTTTGCTGACCCCTTTCTTCATAATACAGCAGTATTTTATTTATTTATTTATTTGCTTGTATATGTATGTGTGTATGTGCACACATGTATGTGGTTCTGGGAATTGAATCCAGGGCCTCTTACAAGCTAAGCAAGTGCTCTACCACTCAGCTACATGTGTAACCCCAGCAGTGTTTTGTTTTTAGTTGTAGATGGACACAATACTTTATTTGTTTATTTAGTTTTATGTGGTGCGGGGGATTGAACCCAGAGCCTCACATATGCTAGGCAAGCGCTCTACCACTGAGCTACAACCCCAGTTTATTTTGTCTCATGGTTTTAGAGGTTCAGTCCATGGTCAGTTGACTCCATAGCTCTGGGCCCACAGTGAGGCAGTGGCCCAAGGGCATGGTGGAGGAAAGCAGTTCAGGACATGACAGTCAGGAAGCAGAAGCTTTGCTCACCAGGGACAAAATATAAACCCCCAAAGGCATGCCCCCAGTGACCCGTTTCCTCCACTCACACTTTACCTGCCTATAGTTACTACCCAATTAATCCACATCAGTTTAGGTTAAGGGATTTATAGTAATCATCTCCTCTGAACATCTTGCTATCTCACACATGAGCTTTTCAGGGATACCACATATTCAACCCATAAAACTGAGGTTTAGGTCCGGTGGGAAGGCAATGAGAAACTGATGTGACTCCATTTTTGAGAAACCAGCTTCTACCTCAAGGCCTGTCCAGAGGGAGGGGGTGTGACCTTTGTCCTAGGAAAAACCCACAGAGCTCTCCTAGGCACATACCCACCCTGCTGAGTTATTTAACTGGAGAGATCTGCAGCACCAGGTGACCCTGACTCAGTTACCCTAGTTGAGGACCCACAGCAACCCCCTAGCAACCACCAATCAGCATGAGACAGGGAAAATATCTGAAATGCCAGGTGACCCTCCCAGTAGTTTCGGTGATTGGTAACATGATTAGGCAACCCTGCAAGTTTAGCATACACACTCTTGCAACCCCTCGTGGCTTAAACCAATCAGTTCAAATGTATCCACCTCTAGAACTAACCAATCACCCTTACCCAACTTGTTCCTACCAGTGAATGTGCTAATCAATATTAAGAGTTGTTTAATTTTCCTGTGGTATGAAATGATTTGCTGTGTGATGTTGTGATGCATAAAGTTTCCCCCAAAACCTATAATCCTCACTGAACTGAGGGCCAGGACTCACTCCTAGGGACTGCTGCATCCGAAACAGTTGTGAATCTAGGCTTGGGCTTGCAATAAAGACTCTTGTGTGGGGCTGGGGATGTGGCTCAAGCGGTAAGCGCGCTCTCCTGGCATGCGTGCGGCCCGAGTTCGATCCTCAGCACCACATACAAACAAAGATGTTGTGTCCGCCAAAAAAAAAAAAAAAAAAACTAAGAAACAAATATTAAGAAATTCTCTCTCTCTATAAAAAAAAAAAAAAAGACTCTTGTGTGATTGCATCAGATTCGGTTCCTTGGTGTCTATTGGGGTCCCACGTGCCGCAGTCTGGCTGGGCACAAAATCACGAGCCACCACACAGCTTGTAGATTCAAACAGCAACTCTTTATTCCCGAACTCACACCAGCCGTCTACAAACACGTTCTGGGGAAATCCACGTTCTCTGCCCAAAATCCACGTTCTCTCCCAAATTCCCCTCCACTGGGCTTCTGTCTCCCAAAATATACTGTCTGAATCCCGTGAGAACTCAAGGGGAACTTAGGCAGCAGGATACGCCCTATTCCCAGCAGGAATAATCTTAAACCTTAAACCTGGAACCTAAACTGGGAACGCCCTAAACCCGATTATGTTAAACCGGGAACACCCTAATCCGCCCTGGTCCTTGAGCAAGGTCAACTACATTCAATGTCACTGCAAAATGTCAGCAACATGGGGTACGCTGGCAAGGAAATTGTCATACCTACTTGGCTAATGGCTCCCAGCACCCACGAATATGGCATTACAGCAAAAATTCTCAAAGATATATTAATAAAGACAAGATTTCCAGAAAGCTATGCCTTCTATTGAAAGACCTAAGCAATCTCATTCTACTTGGGACCTCATTTTGCTCTGAAACTTAACCTCTGACCTACTGTAGTCCTAAAGTCAGGAAAATACTACAGAAAAGCTCTATGGAAACAGTTCTCGGAAAAGCCGAAGATGGTGATCACCTAAGATAGGCCAAGATATCTACATATCTGAAATTCCAGATGGCCCCCACCTAGGTGTGATGACCAATATCTAAACTAGAAGCCCTGCAGTTTGGCTTGTACCCCCCTTGCACCCCGCTTGCGACATCCTCACGATTTAAACCAATCAATTTTAAGTGCGTCAACCCCTTGAACTAACCAATAATTCTTTCCAGATTCTTTCCCGCCACTTGATACACTAATCATGTTTTAGAGTTGTTATTTGAATTTCCCCCGGTGTGTGGTGATTTCCTAAGAGATGCTATGATGTATGTGGGGGTCCCTGCCTTCTCCAAAGAATGTATAAAACTACTGCAAATTCTGGGCTCAGGCCTCTTAGCGTCACCTGTTGCTGTGTGTGCGAGGAGGACCGAGCTAGCTCACAATAAACACCTCTTTGCTGCTTACATCGATCTTGGTCTCTGGTGGTCTTTTGGGGGTCCCGAATTCGAGCATAACACTATTGGAAATGTAGATGCCCTTTTTTTATGGAGAAAGCATCATGGTCCCCCCACCCCCATGGATTTTTAGTAACAAAGCCTACAATAGTGTAATGTATAGAGTACGTCTGGACATGAATCTTCCCCATTTACTTTATCATCTCTTTTTCATTTCCAGGGGAAAATTTAAAAACCCTAGCAGGTCTCAAATTTAACCTCAATATTCTAACATGATAAAATTTGCCATTTTTTAATGAATCCATGTTAGTGAAGCCCTTGCATATTTTTTTGTGTATAATTTTATTTAATTAATTGGTTACTTTGTTTTTTCGGTACTGGGATTTGAATCCACAGCATTCTGTTACTGAGTTGCATCTCCAGCCCTTTATATTCTTTTATTTTGAGACAGAGTCTTGTTAAGTTGCTTAGGCTGACCTTGAACTTGCAACATTCCTGCTTCAGCCTCTCAAGTTGTTGGGAGCCTGAAGCAGGAATGTTGCAAGTGCCTTTTTTTTTTTTTTAAATGCAAATTTGGTCATGTCATCAGCTGGTTTTTAAAAATCACTGAGGATTCCTCATCAGGTCCCAGGCAATCTGGGTCCCATCTGTCTTTTGGGTCCCACTTTTTGTGCCCACACTTCAGTTTCTAGCTAAGTATTAATTATCAGAGAACTTTTTCTAACACCCCTATGTCCAGTCTCATAACACTCTGAGCTTTTCCTGCAGAGCACTTACTACATCTCAATTGCATAGATATAGGTGGTGTCTGTGTGTGTGTGTGTGTTTAATGTCACATGAGATTATGAGTTCTATGAGAGTAGAAACTATGACTATACATTGCTGTGTTTGCAGTATCTGGCACAGGAGAAATATAATGTGGTATGAGATGTGAGAGGAATTTTTCCTTTTTTTTAAGAATGGTAGAAAAGCCCGAAGCTAAAAAACCAGGTGTTTAAAGTTCCCACTTTCTTTCATCAGAGAACTGCAGCCTGATATTAGCATTTTCTTTCAGAGCTTTTTCTTTTCTTTTAATTTTTATTTTTTATTTTGTTAGAAATTTATTTGATTATAAATGCATTATTACAAAACACCAATCAAAACAAAAAGCTTGAGTAACAGAATTAGATCTAAAAAAAAATTCAACTGTAGGTAATCTATAGGAGACTCATTTAAAGATACAAGTAGACTGAAAGCAAAAGAATACAGGAATGTTACATACAAAGTTCTGCAAAAGAAAGCTCGGGTGGCAAAATTCTCATATGTAAACCGTTTATTAAAAAAAACAAAAAAAAATTACATGAGATAAAATATATTTTAAATTAAAAAAAAAAAAAAAACCTTGGAAAGAGGAAAAGTAGAAAATTACATAAAGACAAAAGGGACCTTTCCCTAGGATGCTGCAACAAGAGGAGTTACACTTTCACCTCACATTGTTCTTCCAAAATATAAAAAGGTAAGAAGGAAGGAATCAGAGCTTTTTCAAAAGTAGTCACTTCATTAGAACCAAATCTCAAATTACCCCCATCCACCATACTATATAAAAGATGGTTGACTGAGGGCCAGATGTCTCCTTTGCAGGGAACTGCTCTCAGAGAATAGGGTATGCTACTTGTGAAGCCACAATTAGACAGGCAGTCAGTAGAGATAGGTAAATTGAGTCAGGTCGGATCCAGGAGGCTAATTTTGAGTCTGGGAAGTAGGAGGCTATCCCCTGAGGAACTGAAATGTTAATTCCTTCAGAGCCCTTCCTGCACCCCTTATCCAGAACCTGCCCCTGCTCCAACTTGTGGACAAAGTAACCTGTCCCAGGAATTGCCCCACCCACCCATCCACAGGGAGTTATAAGGTTGTTAATGTGTCCTTGGCTGCTGCATCCGGTCCTTTCCCCTTCAGACCACCTGTTTCCCACCTTTGGGCCCTCCCACGGAGCCTTCCAGGGCCTAGTCACATTCACAGGAAGGAGAGAGATAAGGGAGGAAATGCAGGAGAACAAAGGAAGCCTAGGATATATAAAATGGGCAGAACACCTCACTTCTTGGGATACCAGGATACCAGCTATGGCCCCCTTCTCCCTCCCGGAGAGAAGTCTACATTATCCCTTTTTAAATAAACCCTGCTTGCCTTGGCAGGCTGCGCTGATGTTCAAACTTCAACATGTAGGGAAGAAGGACTCATCACGGATAACCAGCGGTATCACTTGGAGATGATCATTTTTCTGAGAATTGGTGAGCTGCTATCCCAGAAATAGCTCTCCATAGCCTGGTATAGGGGTGCATGCCTGTGACTGGGGAGGCTAAGGCAGGAGTAGCTCAAGTTCAAGGCCAACCTCAGCAACTTAGCAAGGTCCTAAACAACCTAGCTAGACAACTTAGCTAAACAACTTAGCTAGTCTTAAAAATAATAAAATAAAAAGGATTGGAGATGTGGCTCAGTTGTAAAGCATCCTTGGGCTTTCCCTGCCCAGGCCCAGGGTCTGCAAAGTTTAGAGAAGGAAGATGGTGACAGAGGAAAGAGAGAGATGCTGCCTTCAATGCAACAAGGATATGAGGATCATTGGATACCATGGTGTCAAGTGAATCTTTGCAAGATGACTTGGGAGTAAAGCCTTCTTGCTAAGGCCTCATGGGAGAGTACCTTCTACAACCCATGTGGGGACCCTGGCAGCCCTGATGTAATGCCAGATTCCTGGGACCCCGATAGACCTCCAGGAGCCGAATCCGATGCAATCACACAAGATTATTGCAAGCTTGAGACTGGACTCACAACCGTTTCCAATGCAGCGGTCCCGAGGAGTGAGGAGTGAATCCTGACCCTTGGTCCAGTGAGGATTTGTAGGGAGTTTTTTGGGATACTCAATGCATCACAACATCACACAGCAAATCATTTCGTACCACGGGAAAATCAAACAATAACTCCTTTATTTTTTTAATATTTATTTTTTAGTTTTCCGGGGGACACAACATCTTTGTTTGTATGTGGTTCTGAGGATTGAACCCCAGGCCGCATGCATGCCAGGGGAGTGCGCTACCACCTGAGCCATATCCCCAGCCCCTCAAACAATAACTCTTAACACTGGTGGGAACAAGTTGGGTAAGGGTGATTGGTTAGTTCAAGTGGTGGATACATTTGAACTGATTGGCTTAGGCCTCAAGGGGTTGCAAGAGTGTATATGCTAAACTTGCAGGGTGGCCTAATCATGTTACCAATCACCAAAACTACTGTGAGGGTCACCTGGCATTTCAGATATTTTCCCTTACTCTGATTGGTTGTTGCTATGGTCTGAAATTAGGTCTCAAGCATTCTTTTGGTCTTTTCAGGAACTTGCATTTGCTGAGTCAAGGACATCTGGTAGGGACAAATGACTCAGCAGGGTAGCTTATATGCCTAGGAACTGGTTTTCCAAAGACAAGGGTCATTCCCCCACCCCTCATCCCCACCCCCTTTGGACAGGCCCTGCTCTGAGGTACAGGCTGGTTTTTAAAAAATGGAGTCACACCAGTTCCTTATTACAACAAAGAGCGAACAGATGTGCCCCCAGAGTAAGCAAGGATCTTGATGGCATCCCAAAGGAAGGGATTTTGCAAAACTCATCCCTGCTAAGATGGGGAGGTTCACATAATGAACAACCTCTTTTGATCTTCAAGAAGAGGTTAACTTGACATTTTCATGCAGAGCTCTTTTGAAGGTGTGGGTTTTATAGTATCAGTTTTAATTCATGTAGATAGTCAGGGCTGGAACAAAGGAAGGAAGGGACTAAGGTCATAGAAGGAGAAGAGAAGAGGTAGGGGGTGAGGGAGCAGACTGCTTTCTGCTTCCACCCATTAGAGGCCCAGCCTCCTCTCAGCTGGACAGGAGGCCCAGCTCTCCATTGACCATCAAGTTAAAGTCTTCCTCAAAATGAAACTTTTAGCCACTCAAATTGGTAAGTGGTCAATTTGAGATATTCTTACCACTTGAGGGGAAGGGGGAGTTTAGGCATAGAAGTTATTAGAAATAAAGTAACAATGTTTTGTGTACTGAGTTCAAATTCAAAACAGTTTACATTTATTTACTGAAAGGATAAAAAGACTACAAAATATCTCTTCAGCAAGAAACTTGCAAGTTGCCATCCCTCTTCTAAGAAGTCTGTTTACCCACTGCTTCTAAGGTGGAGGAATGGAAATAGCAATGCAATGCTCTCACATCCACAGCTGTGCCCTTGCCTTTCTCCCAACAGCAAAGGCAATCTAACAACATGCAGAACCCCACAGGAAATTCCCTCTAATTTGTCCCCTGGCATATTTGTTTGGACACTCACATCTTAACACTATCTCTACTTACAATAGACTCACTAAGAACACCACAGTGTAGAGCCATTTGAATTTTTTTTTTAAAGGGTTTTAGAGGCACCTGCCTTTAATAATATTGGTCCTATTGAGAGGTCAAGTTGTAAAAGCCTGATAGGAATCTCCCAATTGTTAAGTCTCTTCCACATGCTGTCCAGGATGGGAAACTTAGAAATCATTTGCCCCAGTGTTTTTCAGACTGTAGGTTTGCAATCAATTGCTTCTTGACCAGCATTTTAAAAAGGGTGGGAGTGGGGGCCAATGTGCAGTAGCATATACCTGTAATATCAGCAATTTGTGAGATGGGGACAAGAGGATTACAAGTTTTAGGCCAGCCTTAGCAATTTAGCAATACCCTGTGAAGGATATGGAGAATAAATCCAAGGATATTTCCTCTATTCTGCAGCTGTTCAGGCCACCTGCCTTATCTGGAGTAAAATTGAAGTCTTTATCATTTAAACACCAGGACTCCTGCCCATGTGGTGGCAAATGCCAGAAATGCAAGTTCAAAGCCAGCCTCAGCAAAAGTGAGGTACTAAGCAACTCGGTGAGATCCTGTATGTACATAAAATACAAAATAGGGCTGGGGATGTGGCTCAGTGGCTGAGTGCCCCTGAGTTCAACCCCCAGTACCAAAATAATAATAATAATAATAATAATAATAATAATAATAATAATAAATTTCCAGGCCTCAGCCACAGTGAAGGAATACAAAAGGAACTTGTACCTGATTGGCACCTGACTGCCCCCCCAAACTAATGGGACAGTTAACCCCAATACAATAAGCCCAATAAAATTCCCTATTCACATTCTACCTTAATGCATCAGCCAATCCCAATACAATGAACCCTAAGATCTACTCTCCAGTCCCACCCTAACCGAAGCCTATATAACCCAGATTCTTGCTTCAGCCTCTGGTCATTTTCTGCCCAGAAAATGAGCCATTCCAGGTGTTCGACCAATTGACTCCACCACTGAATACTGAATAAAGTAAAGCTGCTTATCTAAAAAATAAAATAAAAAAGGAGTGAAGATGTAGCTCAGTGGTAAAGCACCCTGGCTGGGTTCAATCCCCAGTACCAAAATACAAAATAAGGGATAGGAAATGTCAGAATACATAGCATGTGATAGGATGATATTATCTCCTGGGACATTATCATTCATTGACTGTGTGTATGTTTATGAATTTGTGTACTAGGACACAAATATATTTTTCTCTATGGGTTTCAGTTAAGTTCTTAAGTTACTGATCTACGTAGTGGACTCCAGATCATTTTGTTACATATTGTAAATCATGGATAGAAGCCGAGAGGCAAGGATACTTGTCCAAGATTAGTAGGAGCAGGGTAGGAACCCGTGATACCACCAGTTACCAGTGATGAGTTCTGCTTCCCCACATGTTGAAGTTTGAATATTAGAGAAGCAGGTCGAGGCAAGCATATAAAGCAGGGTTTATTTAAAAAGGGATAACAGACTTCTCCCAGGAGGGAGAAGGGGGCCATAGCTGGTATCCTGGTATCCCAAGAAATGAGGGGTTCTACCCTTTTTATATGTCCTTCCTAGGCTTCCTTTGTTCTCCTGCCTTTCCCCCATTATCTTTCTCCTTCCTGTGAATGTGACTAGGCTCCAGGAATGCTGGCTGGGAGGGCCAAAAGGTGGGAAATCAGGTGGGCTGAATGGGGAAGGGCAGGATGGAGTGGCCAAGGGCACCTTAACAACCTTATAGCTCCCTGTGGGTGGGTGTGTGGGGGGGCAATTCCTGAGACAAGTTACCTTGGCAACAGGTTGGAGGGAGGAGCAGGTTCTTGATAAGAGTGGAGGAAGGGCTCTGAAGGAATTAACATTTCAATCCCTCAGGGGACAGTCTACAATTTGCAGGACTCACTCAAAATTAGCCTTCTGGATCCCATCTGACTCAATTTACCTATCTCTACTGACTGCCGGTCTAATTCTGGCTTCACTGGGACCTGGCTCTTAGTCTTCCAGCTCATCTTTCACCCTCTTTTCATCAGCCCTGAGGGAATAGGAATAGTAATAGCTAGTATTTAGTAATTATTATGTACCAGCCAATGTTCCCAAACATATCATCTTATTTAACAGGAAAAGGGGGGTAAGTTGGCTTGGTGTTTTGTTTCAAGTAAATGTCCATAGTGACTTAAATCAGTGCTTCAGTCCACAGAATAGGGATTAAATACAGAAATTGGAGTAAACACTTAAAAAAACTTTTGCAGCAATTTGACAGAGTCTGTTGAATCTAATGACAGAAACATTGGCTTGTATTTTATGTCTTTAAAAATGTGCTGGCAGTCACTTTGTTTTATTGTGTTTTGTGAAAATATCAGCCCATGGTGGACTGGAAATACAAACAAACTGATTCTCCCCCACAAATTGTATGAGAAGCACTATTTTAGAGCTGGCAAAACCAAGACCCTTGTCCTGTGATGCCCCTCTGGTTCTTTTGAAGTGCCAGGTGGACACAACCACCCCTTGGAAGGGGCAGATTGCTAGACACAACCCATATACCAATAGAAAAAGGGTTACTATGCTATCTACAGTAAATGGGGGAGGCTCCAATTCTAGAAATAGCCCCTTCCATGTCCTGGGGATGCCTAGTGGACAAGGCACTTGCACCTGTGAATACAACAAAGATTTCAATTACTTTGGAACTTGAAAGAGTGGGAGCCATGGGTGAAATGTCTGCTTTGCTCCTCTTAGGGGGCAGAAAGAGTTTCCCCTTTGTAAAGCTGCCCCTATACAAAAAAAGTCCAACAGAGAACAAATTAAAAAATTCTCACATCTCAACTCTCAGAGTGGTAAGAAACAGAGGGACAATGCTACAGAGATACATGGGACAGTCCAGCTGATTAAAGGCAGCCTGGACGTCTCCTTCACTCACAGGCCCTGTGGAGGGAGGCACATCTCAGAAATCCTTTCTGACTGCTTTTTTGGCAAAATCCTCAGATCTCTGAATCCATGTGTCTTTGTTTGCATTTTTTGGAATTCCAAAGACAGCAGCCACGGACTCTGCAAGGCTAAGAACTGGGTTGAACATTTGATTAGGTGAACACTTTCTTATGTTTTTCTAGTTTGTTCTCATAACAAGTGACCTTAGTCCAACTCTTAGTAACATGTGATTGTGGAATGTGCCCTCCTGAGAATTGCAGCCTTATTTTTTCATCCTGAGCACACTGAAAATATCCCAAAATTCTGATACATTCCTTTGGATGATGATAATAATAAAAGCTAGGCATATGTGCTGTTTTGCTTGATCCTTTACATTCTCTTTCTTTCTCTCTCTGTATATCTATCTATCATCTATCTATCTATCTATCTTTCTATCTATCTATCTATCTATCTATCTATCTATCTATCTATCTTCATTTTATTTTTCCTCCCCTGGTGCTGGGGGTAGAGCTCAGGGCCTCAACTGAGCTCTGAGCTATACCCCAGCCCTACATATATTATTTATTACTTTTTTTTTTTAAAGGCAGAGTCTTGCTGTGTTCCCTAGACTGGCCAATATTTCTGGGCTCAAGGATCCTCCTGACAGCCTCCTGAGTATCTGTTACTGCAGGACTATGCTACCCAAAAGCATGTATTTTACTAGTGTCACAACAACCCTGGTCAAATAAGGGAAATCTAAGTCTTAGAAAAACTATATCACTTACCTAATATAACTTAGTTCAAGCCCAAGTTTCTGTGTTTCTAAATTTCATGCTGATTAGGTAATGATTCTTTCATTGATTCTTTTCTTCCACCTGCAAACAATATCAGGATCTACTTCCTTTTGGGTTTTGGCCTTGAATACACATCACCTATTTAACAACTCAGAAGTGCCGTGATGCATGTAACTGTAGGTTCTGCAAGTTCAGAAGTCCCCTTGTTGATAATAGCTAACCCTGATTGACGATGTTTTACTGAACCTGTCCATGCATTGTTTTTTTACCTGCATTATCTTACTTAATCCTTCTGAGGAAACTTTTTCCTGCTTCGTTTTTATACTTTAACATAATATATTCATCTTAACATATTTCAATTTACAGTGTTTATTGTTTCCTTTCTCCTCTAGAAAGTCAGCTCCATGGGGGCTGTATAACTTTTTAGTTCAGTGATATAAGTTCCCCACAAGCAGGACCAGGCCTAGCGTACACCTAAAAAATATGTACATAGCGGGACTCAAACATTTGTTAAGTTAATGAACAGTCCATAGGGGTAAATACCACTTACAGATAAAGAGCATCCCCATTTACAGATAAGGAAACTAAGGTTTGTGGGATTAAATAATATCTCAAATGTAGAAGTAATTATATTTAACTTCAATATCAGTTTTTAAGTGTTAATGGTAACAGGAACTTCCTTTCCCCCACTCTACTGCTGGAATAAAAAATTTAATGCACTGGGCTGGGGATGTAGCTCAGACATAGGGCACTTAACTAGCATGTGTGAGGCCCTAGATTAATGCTTAGAACAAAAATAAAACAAACAAAAATCCAATTCACACACACACATACACAAAATATTTTGGCACTTCGGGTACCTTCTTTAGAGTAAGCAAGTAGTATGTATTTATTGAATACATGTATTCATCTCTCATCTTTAGTAGAAAATATACCTCATATTAAGGTAAATAAGTTATCATTACATTCTATTCTGCTATGCCTCCCCTAATATTTCTAATATAGGGAAGATCCACCTAAATGGCTTGCTAGAACAAGACTGCTTCTTTAGAGGCCTGCATTATTCATGGGTCTCTCTTGATATAGAATTTCAGAGGTGGTAGAGATTTGGGAGATATTTGGTCCAGGTACCCCTCTAATATCAGACTTTGGGACTCAAATCCTCCTCCAACTGGAGAGCCTCTTCCAGAGGGGAGGGCTGCATTGCCATTGAAAGTGCTGACTTTTCAAATATTCTTTTATTACTCTGCAGGGAAACAGGTTTCTCTTTTCCCAGTTCCTCAGCTTTTCTCATGTGATATCTTTCCAGCCATATTTCTGTCTTGCTTGCTCCTGCTGTTATCCCCTCCAACTTGTTCACATCTGGTGTAAATGCCTCATCCTGTGCTCTAGATATGATATTGGGATTATATCCATTGTTTTTGACAATCACACCACCCTGCTGGGTCTTCCAGATTTCCAAAGTCTTTCAGTGTAAATAGTTGCTGAAGTCTAGTAGGAAGAAAGTACAGCACAATGGACCCAAGGATTCTTGGGAGTGTCATGGTGATCTCTATGGACACTGTCCCCCGTTATTGTGCGCTCCCTCTGCCACACCCAAGACCATCATGATAAAAACGACCATTTGGGGTTGGGGTTGTGGCTCAGTGGTAGAGCACTCACCAAGCACATGCAAAGCCCTGGGTTCAATCCTCAGCACCACATAAAAATAAATAAATAAAATAAAGGTAGTGCATCCAACTACAACAAAAAATTTAAAAAAAACACAAAACAAACAAACAAAAAATGACCATTTATAGAATTCTAATTGCATTGAAGACATTGTCCTGGACACTTCACATAACGACTATTTAATTTTCTAAACAATCACATTCATCGATGTTAATTCTATTTTAACTTAAGAAGACTGAGATTAGGAGAGATGAATGTGTTTAATATTGTATAGTTTGCATTTCATGTTTGACTCCAAATTCCAGGCTTGATAAGATGCGCCTTCCAGGAGCCATAAAGATAAACTTTTCTATCTGAGGGTCTTATTTTCATTCTTTCTGAAACAATGTGCAAAGGGAGATATTTTAAAGGAGTGATGATATCATCATCCTATCCTTTGAAGAAGGAAAGGGGAAAGGAAGAGATTTACACAATTGTGTTCCTGTGCCAGCTGCTCTGTATTTGTTTATCTCATGTGGTCCTTACTACGTTCCATGAGAGCACTGTCCTCGTTACCACATTATAGGTGAAGAAATTGGCTCAGAGGGTACTTAAAGCTAGATGCCTCTTACATCTGACTCCAGAGCCAACATGTTTTTGTTACCAGATAGAGGTCCTCCAGATGGAAAAGGGGGCTTCAACTCTGCCCTGGCAGGTTCTTAACTTATACCACAGAAAGGAAGTTCAGGATGCATCAAAAAAGGCACAACGATTTTATTTAGGAAAGCAAGCAATAGTGCAGGATATGCATTACCCTGTTGAGAGTGAGACACACTTGTGGGGTCTCGAACTCTTTGAAGAGAAACTGTAAATAATAAACATGGGAAGTATGTAGGGGTGACATAGGCCTAGTGAGCTCAGTTCTCTTAATCATAGAGAACAGAGTGAGTCACTGTGATCTAATTCTTTCAGAATCTCCAGATTGGCATCACCCGGTCAATAGATGATGTTTGGAATATACTCACATCATAACTCTCTTCCAATATCTTCTCCTTGGCTTTATTTAGGCTAAAGAAAACACATTGCATAATACACGCAGGCATTGATTAACTGGACTCACAATACTCTAAAATCTATGGACATTTTATAAGAATTTATGGCTGGAGAAAAACAGGCATGGGGTGTGAAGGTGCACATGGAGTTTCTCAGAGTTACAATTTGATGTTTCTTTTCCCTTCCCTGTCAGTCCCATTTTTTTTTCTTCTATCCAACCTGTTTCTACCACTCTATGCCACACCTCAAGGGAGGTATTTCAATTCAACTTGAACTGCTTCCCTCCCAGGAGTCTCTACCTAGACTTTACACATTGGGGAAGTCTCCCCTTTTCTGCCCACTGTTTCCAATCTGAGTGACTTACTAAGTTATCCAAGTGGAAAAGGAGAAAAAAATCCTCACCCAATTAAGTAAACATTCATTCTTTAGGACTTCCTACAGGTTTAGCTTTGGGCCAAGGATCCATCTCTGGAAGCTAAGTAAGAAGTCTGTGGAGGTTATTAGAGCTTAATTCAGATTTGGCCTTGGAGCATCCTTCTTCCCCAGTTCTCTGACCCCATCCAGGAATGATGGTGAGTGCTGTGGCTGCTCCCAAGACCTAACCATTTAGCAATGCTGACTGAGAGTTGTAGATCTGCCAGCTTTCAGAGTGAGTTAACTTACTTTCCAATGTAAGTACAGATTTTTTTTTTTAAAGAAACCATTAGTAGGAATCCTGCCAAATCACATTACTAATGTTTGCATTGCCCAGAACACAAATGGCTCACAAAATACTTTTTACTTCCAACAACCTGGTAATGTAAGTTGGGCAAAGGTTTGTAGCACTGTTCTATAAATAGGGAATCTGAAACTCAAGCTGAAAGCCTTTCTCAGAGCTTGGAGGTCTCTGAGAGTCCAAGGCTGGGCACAGAGCTGAGCTGTGAGCATGCACCTGCACTCAGCCATCCCTCCTCCCCACACTTCTCCCTGGCACTGTCCCCAGACCTCTCATACATCTCTGCCCTTGACATTGGTTTATTGGCTATGAGCAACAATCACCAGTTCAGGGAAGGAGTGAGCTCAAGTGGGAGCTGCTCTTTTTTCAAGCTCCACTTCCTGAGCCATCTGGTTGTTGCTCTGACGTTCCACAACACAAGTGTGTGTGATGGTTTGCAAGTTGTCGTCCATCTATCTTTACCTTCACGTGAAAGTCCAGTTGCCTCTGCAGCACCAAGCTGCCAAACACATTCTTTTCCCCAGACAAGTAACTAAGTATTAATTCAATGAAACACTAAGCATTTGAAAAACTTGCAACTTTACTAACTTTCTCTAGGATGGACAATAAGCTGAGAAATTTGCCTTCAAAGCCAAGATTTCCTGTGGGAGAGCTCACTGAAGAGCATTTGGCCAGAAGCAGCCAGGTCCACCACATTGAGTCTGATGAACCCCATTTTCCCTACCCTCTTACCCCCCCCCC
>NW_026000082.1:2101134-2110988 GCF_001458135.2 Marmota marmota marmota
ACCCCCCCCCCCCACACACACACACACACATCCCTATCCTCTGGCAACCATGAATCTATCTCTCTTTCTAAAAGTCTGTCATTCCAGCCAGGCCTGGTGGCACACACTTGCAGTCTCCACTAATCAGGAGACTGAGGCAGGAGGATCACTTCATTCTAGGAGTTTGGGCCTAGCCTAGGGAACATAGCTAGACCTAGTCTCATAATAAATAAATAAATAAATATAAAAAATTTTGCTATTTAAAAAATGTTACAGCCTGGCACGGTGGAACACACCTGTAATCCCAGTGGCTTGGAGGCTGAGCAGGAGGATCACAAGTTCAAAGCCAGCCTGAGCAATGGCGAGGTGCTAAGCAATTCAGTGAGACCCTGTCTCTAAATAAAATACAAAATAGGGCTGGGGATGTATGTGGCTCAGTGGTTGAGTACCCCTGAGTTCAATCCCTGGTACCAAAAAAAAAAAGTTTATAAATAGAATCATATATTATGTAACATTTTGGAATTGACTTTTGTTCACATAGCATAATTCTCTGGAGACTCATTCAAGTTGTGGCATAGGTTTTTGTTTATTATCCAAAGAACATACATTAAATTTTTAAAATTTAGTTTTTTTGAATTTCTGTTTATTTATTTTAGTAACTAAAGTCTAAGATTGGGACAGAAGATAGATATGCCACTTCTAAGCCAGGAGGACTTGTAGCTTGCTTAATATTTCTGAGACTGTCTCCTCAATCTTAGAATAGGTATAATAGTTAGGCCTTCATATTATAGTAAGTATTAATCCAATGAACACTGAGCATTTGAAAAATGCTTATTTAATGGTATTAATGGAAAAATATTACAAAGATGCAAGACAATGTCTTTTCCAGTCACAGAGTAACTCTCAAGACTCAGTATTTTGGGGATTGAGATCAACAGCAGGCCCCAAGTATTATTTGGAGGGAAAAATGGTAAATTCAATGATCTGCCTGTCCTGAGAGCACCTGTCATTTATATTGTCCAGCAGAAATTGGCTTATTACATAGAAAACCTGTTACAGGTTCACACCAAACCCCTCAAAGATATCTCCTCTTCTGTCATTGTCTTGCTGAAGCACTAGAAGAATCCATGAACTTCTCTCTGTTCATCAGTGAGAATCATCCAAAGATGGGAGTTGTCTGGGGAGGTTCATAGAGGTGTTCAAGGTCAGGCTGATGGCCACCTGGCAGATATGGACTAAAAGCAGGGAGTGCAACTGATCTCTAGGTTAGTCTTTTAAAGACCAACAGCTGAAATTATTTTATTCAATATAGTAAAAAGTGAAAAGTCACCATTTAGTCAGTATTCTCAGAAGGGAACTCTGAATTTGACAGGTACTGAAGGCTTAATGAACTCCCTTCAAAGACAGCTGTCCTCCAAGGCTGCCCTAAGGAGCAAAAGTCAGTGGTCAAGAACAACTTTGGCCAAATACAAAACCCTATAAACAACACTAGTTGTTCCACAGAATCCCCTGATTTGACATGAATTTAGTTTCCTCTAAGTGCTTTTTGGTTATGTGTCTTTGTAAAAATAATTTTCTGGGGTGTGATGGTATGTATGTATGTGTATGTGTGTATGTTTAAATAAGAGACTCCAGTTTTTTCATAGCTAGGGAGGCTAAGTAGAGAAATGAAAGTGTGTGTGTGTGTGTGTGTGTGTGTGTGTTTGCTTGTGTTTCTGAAAGGAAACAGCAGAGTTCACTACAGAGCTGGAAATGAGGGGCCAGGTTCCTATGAAATTTCTATGGCTGGGACATACAGCCTCAGACCTTAGCTTCTGGATAACTGATGATAGATGACAAATGGCCATGGGTAAGAACAAAGGTCAGTCCACAGGTGTACCCAGGGCCCTAGGCATGCACAACATACAATAGTGAAAAACTTAAAAAATTGCTAGCTCCTTGCTCAGATTCCACATTAGAGATGCAGAGAGGAGCTAAGCTGTATCTTTGAGTATTTAATATGACAGTTTTCCTCCTTTTCTACTTTGAGAATAAAATTTTGTTTTATTCAGGTTCAGTTGGGAATCAAAAGCATCACCCACTGGGGTATACCCATCCCCCTTGAACACTGTAAGCAGCATCTTTGGCCTGGCAGAGGTCACCTCACTGGGTCAGGGTTGCAGACGGTGCTAAAGCGAGCCCCAGAGGCCTGGTTGGTAGGGTCTCTGTCCAGCCCTTCCTGATATTTGAGCATTGGCACTGTTGGGATGCCTGGGATCATATTAGAGATCCTCTTTTTCTGTGATGATGTCACTGTCATTTTATGGGTATGTGGGAGGAAAGGGAGCAGGAAGACATCTTTGTGTGCTCTTGTCCCTCCCAGATTCCAACTCTTCACTGCCTCTTCATCTCCTGGGCTCCCTTTTACCCCATCCCAGTAAAATCCATGTGTTCTTGTGTTTCATGATGTTTCTGTCAGCTCCACTGAGACATGGGCTCCTTCAGGGCAGGGACTCTGTTTTCCTTGGTACCCCTTGCCCCTAGTAAAATGCCTAGTGCATAACGTGCTCTCTCAGTGCTGATTGAACACAGAAAAACCAGAGTGCATCCACAGGTAGGTGAGCAAGATAGGGAAGGTCCAGGCATGATCCTTGTAAGGTCCTGGAGGAGTGGGGCCTATGTGTGCATGTGAGGGGAGGAGACTGTTGGGGACAAAATAAGGAACCTCCAAAGATATTCTGGTTGTTGGAACCTGAGAATATGTTTTTATATGACAAGAAGGAATAATGGCTGTACATGAAAAGAAGGTAACAAATCACCTGACCTTAAGAGGTGGGAATTACTGTGGCTTACTCATATAGAGGGGTCACATTCTGATGGGGGGCAGGGCAGGAGGGTCCAAGTCAGAGAAGGAGACAGATGACAGAGAAGGAGGTTATAGTGGCTGAGCCACAAGCCAAGGCCCACAGGTGCTCTCCAGAAGATGGAAAAGGCAAAGAACAGGTTGCCCCCAGAGCCTAGGGAGGAGCACAGCTCTCCCCAAACCTCAGCTTGAGCCCTGTGAGGCCCATTTCAGACTTCAGACCTCCAGAACTGTAAGATAATACGTTTGTATTGTTTCAAGCCACAAGTGCACAGTAATTTGTGTGAAAATTGTCTGAGTCCGAATGGAGTCACTGATGTCCAACCCTGAGAAGTCAGAGCCCAAAGAGAGCGCTTACACACACTAGGCTCCTGATGGCAAGAACCATCACATAAGGCTTTGCTAGAGCCACAGCCTTGCACAAAGGCCACAGCAACCTTACCTAGAAAATACTTCTACAGGACATCAGGCCAATGACCATCTGTCCAGTCCCAGGACTGATGCCACCCTTGTAATTGATCCTTGTAGCCAAGGATAACTGATTCAAAACTGTTTATGTAAACCTATTCATTTTTGCGTTTAAAAACTTCTTCTTGGGGCTGGAGCTAGGGCTCAGCCGTAGAGCACTCACCTAGCATGTGCAAGGTGCTGGGGTCGATCCTCAGCACCACATACAAATAAATAAATAAAATAAAGGTATTGTGTCCAACCACAACATATATATATATATATATATATATATATATATACACACACACACACACATATATCTGTGTGTGTATATGTGTGTATGTGTGTATGTGTGTGTGTGTGTGTGTGTATAAAACTTCTTACCTCAGGCTCTTAACGCACACAATGGGTACTATGGCAGGTATTCTCACTGCAGAACCTTTCCCAAGTAAACTATTAATCTTTGGAGAATTTGTTATCTAGACTTTGACAATTTGAAACAGCAATTGCAAACTCATACAGAGACTAAGCCCAACAGAGTGGGGAAATCTGGGGGAAAAACCTAAGAGAGCACATGAATCTGGGAAGGAAATGGCCATGGGGGCAGCTAGACAGCATCCAAAGAGACCTTGTCCCTGATCACCATAGATCAATAAGATCTGAATTGGTAACTAGTTCAGTATACACTGCCTCTAGCCTCCTAAATAGTTAATACTTCTGCTGATAATTATGGAGAAACAGTAATAGACCGTGGTGCAAAATAATGTGTCCAACCTGGGTTTGGGCCCTCTGCCATCTAAGGACTGCAGGATCTTAATCAAGTAACGTGACCTGTCTTCGCAAACTGTGGGGAATTGTCTTCTTAACTAGGAGGATTGTTGTAAGGATTAAATAGTGCATAGAATGTGCCTAAATACAAAGTCTGCCACATAGTTAACATGAGCAAATGTTATCTACTATAAAAAAAAAAAGATGTACGATCTTAGGATCCTTTATAACAAAGGTTTTGGAGGCATTCTTACAGGCCACACTGACTCATCATATCTAGAGTCTGTGGTTAAGTTCTGGACACGGAGTGAGAGAAAAACAACCAGCATGGTCAAAATTCTTTGTATATGTACAAAGAATTTCCAAAGGAATGCAAAGATTTGTTTTCAGGACCAGCTACATAACTTGTGATGCCCAAACTGAAAAGTGGGTTCTCTTGTTCAAAAAAGTATTAGGAATTTCAAAATGTTTGCAAAAGAGCATTACCCAAGTTTGGGGCCCTTCTGAGCACAGTGCCCTTTTGTACAGGCTATATACTCAGGAAGCTGGCCTGGAATATTATCATGTAAGAAGAGCTAGGCTTAGCTCTTCATAGTGGCACATTCCTACAGTCCTGGCTACTTGGGAGGCTGAGGTGACAGGGTCAATTGAGACCATGAGTTTGAGACCAGCCTGGGAAACATAATAAGACTCATCTCAATAAAAAAGACTTATCTCAACAGAAAGCTCTATACCTCAGGGGAATAACCACAGACACAGTGTAAGAGAGAGTTTGTCACCAGCCAAAGAAAGGAGCATCTTGGGTACTTGGGTCCCCAGTGTTCTAGCAGAGGGTGGGTAGCCTTTACCTACACTGAAGGAAAAGGGGTTCTTTATCCCTGAGGTGTTCAGGAGTCGAAATAAATGAAATTGTAGCTGGGAACAGAGGTGCATGCCTATTATCCCAGGGGCTAGGGAGGCTGAGGCAGGAGGATTAAGAGTTCAAAGTCAGCCTCAGCAAATTAGCAAGGCCCTAAGCAACTCAGTGAGACCCTGCCTCTAAATAAAATATAAAAAGAGGGGCTGGGGATGAGGCTCAGTGTTTAAGTGCCCCTGAGTTCAATGCCTTGTACCAAAAAAAAAATTGTATTAAATTATCTCTGAAGTTATTTCCAGTTCTGAGAGTTGATTCTATCAAATAATTGAAGAAAGGGGATTTTAAGAGCCTTTATTTTTTTCAAAAGTTTAATGTAATTTTTGAATAATATAGACTGCGTACACACACAAATACAACTACACACACACACGTAACTCTTATCTGTCACCACAGCTTTTGATATATTTGAGTGGCTTTTTCTCAATCTTTACAAGCATATATTTATTTTTTATGACTATTGTAATTACTCTACTTATATAGCTTTTATGTTCATGGGTTTTCGTGATTACGTAATATTCCTTTGGGTGAGCATTGTACAATTTATTATTCCCTAGTTGCTGGGCGACTCAATTCATTCTAATATTTCATTATTATAAAGAGTACTATCCTAGTTTTTTTTTTCCTTCATATACAACTCCTCTTTGCTCTTGAAATACTTTGATAGAATAATTAGAGCTCATTTGGTTGCAAAATACAAAGCTCATTGGAGTAGCCTAAGTGAAAGAAGTTTTATTGATAAGCAGATAGAACAGTCACAAAAATACAACATGTAACGCACAACTGGAAACCAGAAAGTTGCCCCCCTTTTTGGTCTTTTATTTTCTCTATCTTGACTTTCTCTGCCTACTGCTAGTTCCTGCTCCCTTGTAACTTTGACCCATCCAGTTTGGCCTTGGAACCCTGGATCCCAGGTCTATATCCTAGGAATTCAGAGCCAATGACTATCTGACCAGAATTTCTTTGTCTTTTTTGTTTAATTGAGAGTGCGATTAGCCAAACTCCCCTGCCTTTATGATATGCAGCCACCTCTGATCTCTTTGGGGAGGGGAGTGGCAGTGGGGGTAGCATTCTGAGTTCTGCTAGGTTCGAATCAAACTCTACCATTTCTTAGCCATGTTGCCAGAGACAGGGCTCCTCTGTATCTCTGTTTACTCTTCTGAACAATGAGGATATCACCAAGTCCAACTGCATGAGGTTATTGGAAATTTGAAATAAAATGATCCTTGTCAAGATGTATGAAAAGAGCATTACCCAAGGAAATCTTTATATGTTTAGCTCTTAGGGATTTGTTTGGTTTTGTTTTGCATTGTCTTATTGCAGTTACACATATATAACATAAAATTTACTATTTTGACCATTTTAAGTGTACAATTCAGTAACATTAGACCATATGCAATTTGGGCATGGTAATGCACACCTGTAATCTCTGCTACCTGGGAAGACGAGGTAGAAGGATCACAAGTTCGGTGCCAGCCCAGGGCACTTGGTATGACTCTATGTCAAAATGAAAAGGACTCGTAATGTAGCTCAGTGGTAAAGTGCCTTTGGGTTCAATCCCCAGTATTATTTAAAAAGAAAGAAAGAGGGAATGTGGCTTAGTGGTTGAGTGCTCCTGAGTTCAATCCCCAGTACCATAAATAAATAAATAAAATAAAATAAAAAATAAAAATAAAGAAAGGAAGGACATATACTACATTGTTGTGTAACCATGCCCACTATCCACCTCCAGAATTTTTCATCATCCCAAACTGTAGCTCTAATCTTTTAATTATCATTGTTATAATTATTTCAGATGTTTCTGGGGTCCACGTTTTGGAAGTGTGGGATGGGGACACTTCTCAAAGAAGGAAGCACGGTGGCTGGGCATACCCAGTATTTACTGAAAATACCACACTTTCACAATTATTCAATTGCCCAGAACACTTTCACACATCCTTTTATGTAGCACCATAGATGGGGCCCAGGGCCTCTCATGTGCTAGGAAATGCTCTGCTACTGAGCTATGCCGAGAGCCAAAGGAATTCTTGAAGTAAGAAGTTATCATCCTATTTAACAGGAGAAAAGGCTGAAGTTGAGGAAAGCTGACTTGCTTAACATCTCCCATTTTACTTGGAGAGTCAGGACTGAAGGTCAAATCTTCCCCTTCTGAGACTGCACCCCTTTCATGACATCTCAGAGATGCCATTACACAGCCAAACTTTATACTCACCTGCTTATAGCTCCTTTTTCACACTCTGTGTAGATTATGGGATGGATGAAAGGAATTCTCAATTTGGAACTTGTTTATGGGTTCTAAGTACAGGCCTGGCTTAGTTTACCAGTTCCCATCTCAACAGATAGGAAATGCAATAATAGTTTACCATTATTGTAAATGTTGTAATTTTGTAAAAGCAGAAGAGTGGAAGGATGAATCAATGACCTCTTAACTTTTACCTTGAGAAAATTAGAAAATATTAGCTGGAAACAAATGGCATTACTAAGACAGTTTTTTAAATTAGAGAAAAGATACCATTAGAAAGGAAAGGGGTGCATCTCTGTGGTGTTTTATGGTTTATCCAGAAAAGCATAATGTGTCCAACTGGCTTGATTACATTTTCTTTCTCTCTCTCTCTCTCTTTTTTTTTTTTTTTTAAAGAGAAAAACACCTTTACCAAATGTCAAAGTCTTCATTTTATAGAAAGGCCACAGGAAGCAAGCCTGTGTGGACTCAGCTACTCTACACACCTTTCTAACAACTAGATTAATGTTTGCTATTAGGCCATCTTTCCATTAAATTAATGGCTGTGTTTTTGGATTAGACACTCACCTTCCATTTGGCGCTCAGTCATTTCCTGTCACTTGTTTTAAAAGAACATCACTAGAAGAACTGAAGACCTTCCTGTGAGGAGCTTTTATGTCTGTCCTGATCATTCCTTGTGCATGAGATTTATGGAATCTCCTTGTCTCTTTCATACTGAATCATGTATCTGTTCCTTGTCCTTGAGCACCACCCAGATTCTGCTCCATCTGTCCTGTCCCCATTTCTCTCAGCTCTGCCATACCAGTTATGTGAGTCTTCTTGTAATTCTCAAATAGTTGTATTCAGCCAACCCTCCTCTCTACCCATGCTGTAC
This sequence comes from Marmota marmota marmota, assembly GCF_001458135.2. Classification (NCBI taxonomy): domain Eukaryota; kingdom Metazoa; phylum Chordata; class Mammalia; order Rodentia; family Sciuridae; genus Marmota; species Marmota marmota. Next base: position 2,109,203 of record NW_026000082.1, read on the forward strand.
TTCCCTTTCCTTTATTCATGTAGAACACCTTTTCTTTTTATCTATCCTGAATGTTTTCATTCCTCATTACCAGTCAAATCCAACTTACTCCCTAAGGTCTTCTTGACAATTGCAACCTCTATAAATGTCTTCCCTCTGTGAGCTTGTATAGCTTACAGATTACTGCTATCGTTTTATTAAGCATATATTAAGTGCCAGGTCCATTTTCTCTACTCCTCATCGCATCTACACAGGATAATTAGCATCATCATCTCTTTATAAAAGAGGAAACAGAGGTTTAGAAAGGTTAGAAAATTTGCCCAACATCACATGCTTCAAATTGCTGAGGACTGACTATAGGAGTGATCAATTCTAAAGTTCTTACTCTTTCTATTCTCTTAACTATGTACCATTAAGAAGTAATCTCTAATTGTTTTGTGTGAATTTGTCCTCTTCAATTAGTTCTTGAAATCAGGGACTATATATTTTAAGAATTATATTTAGCTGACAGTTCCAGAGATCCAAAGTAATGATTCCTTAAATAAGATAGGAGTTGATTTTGCTCTCATTAAAAAGGAGTCCAGAGAAAGGCAGGCCAGGACTGATAACATGAACTCTGATATAGCATAAGAGTTCTATCCTCTTTTAGCTCTTCCCTCTAATGTCCCTAGGATGTGGACCTTATCCATGTGTTTCCAAGATGGATGCTAGAAGTTCAGCCATTATATCTGTGTTCCAGGCAAGAAGGAGGAAAGGATTAAGAGGAAAAGGTATACTTCCAAGCCAGATTTTAAAGAACTTTTCAGAAGTCTCGCCTTACAACTTCTATTTATACCTTGTTGGCTAGTACATTTGTAAGGAGGCCTAGGAAATATTTTATTTTCCAACTTCACTGACTCACCAAAAAATGAAGTTTTTCTGTTTCCAAGAATAGGTGTGGAATAGTGGTCTCTGCCAGAAAAACCTATACCCCAGTCTTTGATATATTCATAGCACCTAATAAGTGATCAGTAGCCCTGGAGGACAGTGTATTATAGAGAAATGAAGGATGGAAAACAAGGAAATTTAGAAAACTGATAAATGAAGAAACTGAAAAGATAAAACAGAACAATGACAATAAACACCCACTGATTTCTCCCTAAACAATCCCGATGTCATTTAGTCTTCATGTTCAGAGTGCTGATAAAATTAACATCAAGATAAAGAAAATGAGGCCAGGTCATTTGAAATGATTTTTAATAAATTTATTTTGTTCCTTTCAGCCTTTATTCTTTACATACATTTTGTTTCCATTTATGAAATTGGCATAAACATAAAATGTTTTATTTTGCAAAAGTCTCATTGTAAATAACCATTTCTGACAGACTGTCCAGTAAGTACTTAGGCAATATCTGATGAGCACTTACAGCAAGAGAGTAAATCACACCTCCAGTAGAAATTAGTGCATTTCTGGAACTCTCCTGAGTTTCTTATTTTGATTTGCAAAATAATTCAAAAGCTTGAAAGAGAAATCTGATGAGAAATTGTAGTTACCTTAAATGTTTCCCTAGTCTCAGATTAACATCAAGAGAGGGTCTTTTTTTGATATTAAAAGCACATCCCAGTAATTTAAAATTTTGATATATCTTCAATTTTGTATGCCTCTCACTCAGAATCACCAATTTACTCATTCATATTGCTCTCTCTCTCTTTCCTTCTCTCCCCTCCTTCTCCTCCTCCTCCTCCTCCTCCTCCTTCTTCTCTCTCTCTCCTCTCTCTCTCTCTCTCTCTCTCTCTCTCTCCAAGACACCAAAAAAAAAAAAAAAAA
>NW_026000082.1:2112056-2116404 GCF_001458135.2 Marmota marmota marmota
TTAAAAAAAAAAAAAAAAAAAAAAAAACACTCAAACTGGGCTGGGGATATAGCTCAGTTGGTGTCTTGCTGTGTTGCTTAGGCTGGCTCTGAGCTCCTGGCTCAAGCGGCCCTCCCACCTTAGCCTTCAGAGAAGCTGGGACTGCAGGTGCCAGTGCTCAGCAATAGCTTTCTCTTCTTAGGGAGGATTTCTAATGCTGCATGCCTACATGTTTCTGAGAGCTTGTCTTAGTTGGCTCCATTTGCCCCAACAAAACATCATAGACTGGGGAGCTTAAATAATAGAAAGTTATTTCTCACAGTTCCGGAGGCTGAAGTCCAAGATCAAGGTGCCAATAGTTTCAGTGTCTGGTGAGAGTCCTGCTCCTGTCTTGTATATGGCCACTTTCTTCCATGTCCTCACATGTTGGGGTCCAGGGCACACAATAGAGCCTTTTTTCGTCTCTTATAAGGCACAAATCTCATCATGAGGTCTACCCTCATGACCTCATCTAAACCTGATTACCTCCTAAAGCTCTACGTCCTAAAACTATTACATTGGAAGTTAGAGCTTCAACACATGGATTTTGATAGGACACAGGCATTCAGTTCATAACAGATTTTATCTATCTACCTATCTATTTATTTATGTGTTGCTGGGATTGATCCCAGGGGTACTTTACCGCTCAGCTACATCCCCAGCCCCTTTGACTTTTTTATTTTGAGAAATCTCATGAGAAATTGTAGTTACCTTAAATGAATTAGGTTGCTACTACTTGTTGGGGATGGGGAAAGGGGTGCTATCTGTGTTAAATTGCCAAGGTAGGCCTCAAACTTGCGATCCTCCTGCCTCAGCCTCTGGAGTCACTGGGATTATAGGTGTGTACCATCACACCCACCTAGATGGGAAAAATTAATATCCCCAATTGTGAGAAGATGGTGTCTTCTTGGAATTGGGTAACTGAATGTTCAAGCCCCTGCAGAGTAAGAGTATTCTAGTTCTGGAGAACTCCATTCTCCCCGACTCAGGCCGTGTGTTTAGGGTGCACACTAACCCTGGCTGCAGGATTAGAGCCTACAGATTCCCCAAATCAATATGCCATTTCCTTTGGCCCCTGCAGTGGGATTTGTATGGAATCAGTTGGGACCAGTAAGTCTTGACAACACTGGGAGAAAGTCAAGTGCTCTTTTCCAGTTGGCCTGAACCTGGGAGAATGTACAACTGGAGCTGCTGGAGCAATTTACTGCTCTGATTGGAGAAGCCTGTCCAAGACCTGTGCTCACACAGCAAATGCAGAGCCAAGATATCCATGGGAAGAAAACAGGTCCTGGTGTCATCTCCCCTCTCCCCATCCTGATCAGGCCATTTGTGAAGCTAGAATACTCCCTGCCCCCACTATTGTTATCAGATCTATACTGAGTCTGGAATATGTTGAATTTTCTCCTTCTTTCAACTGAAAGAAGGATATACCTGATATAGCAAGCTTTCTCAATTCAATTTAATCAGTGTTAAAAATCAGTTAGGAATTGACAATAAAAAGACAAAGAGCCAATTCAAAATGGGCCAAGGATTCAAACAGATATTTCTCCAAAGAAGATATACAAATGGCCGATAAACTCTTGAAAAGATGTTCCATTAATCATTAGGAAAATGCAAATCAAAACCACAAATGGGGTATGACCACACACCTCCTTGGATGGCTATAATAAAAAATGACAATGATGAGTATTAGCAAGGACATGGAGAAGTTGAAACCCTTGTATATTGCTAGTGGGGGTGTAAAATAGGACAGATATTCTGGAAAACAGCTCTTCTAACCAAAAAATATCATTCCCTACCAATTTAAGAATATACTGAATTTCCCCCTGTTTGGTTTCTCCTTTGGTGTACAGCATTGAAACCCCTAAGCAAAATGAATTTTCCCCATTGAATATTTTAGCACAGCACTAATACATGAAGTCAGTTCTTCTTCTTGGCAAGGTCACTCAATCTACTATTGACTAGGGTGATCAAGTTACCCAAGGTTCTGTCCATTTTTAAAATGGAATACATTTATTAATCATTGATTTCCAACATCCACTCCTTTCTTATGAAGTTTTGTGACAAAATTCTTCATTCCACTGACCTTTGCTCAAAAGAACAGGTGACTTCTAAAAGTCCAGAAATAAAATAGATAAAGTGATAAAACAAGGATTAATCTCTTCAAATTGTAAGAAGTTTGAAGAACCTCTAAGCCTTACAAACTAAATTTCCACATGGGCCAACTCATTCTCATTTCTTCAGCTCTTTCTTTACCTCATCTATCTCCCAGTCTGATGCCTCCCTCATCACTTACCACTCACCAATTAGTTTAATGGGCCTCAGAAAAGCTATGAAAATCCTAAAATGCAGAGTCACAAACGTCCCTAGCACAATTGCTGAAATTCCTCTGGGTGCACTAGAACATTCATTTTGGTGGTGCTTTGCAGATTAGAAAGAGCCCTTAATTGCTTCACTAGTATGGACTTCTTTGTGACCCAAAATGTAGGCAACTCTGAGCTCCTTTGGAGAAATGGACAGGAAATGTTACAAAAGAAAATGATATTGTTTTCCAATTCCAAGGAAATTTATTAGCAAACACATTAAAATGCACTTGAGTGTCCTAACATTGATGAATTGTTTTGGAAAAGGCCCTGCTTTGGAAAAACACAGAGAAGAAAACATTCCACTCCTGCAGCTTGGCACAATGAGACAGCAGGATGACAGCTGTATTATTTTTCCCTGTGGTGCCTTAATATTGAGAAGACATCTGCTACTATGTGTTTCATCCTCCCCTAAGTCACCTTTTTCACCATCTAACCTTATGTTATTGCTATTTTCCAGGCCCACCTGTTACGGTGATAAGACAGATATATTCCTGCAATGTGTGGAAAACAAATTAGCCCAACAGTCAAGAGGCCCAGATTCCAGTCCCTGTTCTTGTCCTCGCTATGCAGTCTTAGGCAAATATGTCAGATTCTCATGGTTTCAATGTTCTCATCTAAAGACTAGGAAGTGTAATAGATATGATCCCTGTGAAAAGGAAATTAAGACTTTCCCTGGTGATTAGGGAGTTCTCAGACAGAGAAGCAATATGTGATGAAGGGGTGACATATCTTTAGTAGGAATTAGATTGCTGCTACTTGTTGGGGATGGGGAAAGGGGTACTATCTGTAGGGCTCAGGGATTCAAGGAACAACCTCTTGGCTCAGTGGTCTGTCCGTGGAAAAGTGCTATCATCCAATTAAGACAAAACTATCAATGTCTCATAGCCCACACACAGTGAAGTTTGGGCCTCTCCAAACCTATTTTAGAGAAATAGGCTAGGGCACCCTCATTTCTGTAGCCTGGCACAAGAGAGGAGGAAACACCATGACCAGCAGAATTTCTGACAGTAGATAAGAACAGGAATGGGAGATAAAGGAAGGTCACCTGAGTGCCAACTTGGGCCTTGGGACCAGCTACAGAAGCAGAGATTATCCCAGCTCTGTTTTGTGTTGTTCAGTCCTCCCCCATGCCCACCTCCCTCCTAAAGAGAAAAACACTGGAGGTGGCTAACACTTTAGGCTCAGGTGGGCACATGACCACCTTCTCATCACCGCAGACCTATTCTCACCCTGCTGGGTTCTGCTCTGTTACCTGGGAGGCTGGCCTAAATGTACTGCATCTGGCCTTCTGGCTTCCTGTTGGGTTCAGCAACAGGGAGTACAGATAGAAGATCAGAAGGACCGAAGGAAGGCCTTTCACCCCTTTCTTTAAGGTCACTGTGCTGTGGGCTGGCTCCATCCCACATAGTGGTCATAGCTCAGGTCAGGCAGCTCCCTTCCCAATCAATGGCTGAGCCTCCTGGTTCTCACAATGGCTCTCTCTGCTTGTCCCTCAAGCCTGTGGATGGGAAAGGTAAGCCATGTTACTAACACCAGAGTATTTTATTATCGCTTTTGAGTTCCTTACATTACTTCCTTTATTAAGCTCTTCTCAATTTACCAAATTTACACAAGCAAATTATTTCTTTTCTGTGGAACCCTGAAACAGTTTTCTCATAGGAACCACAAGGGATATTTCTAAGATAAAATGAGATTAAAAAAAATTGTATGTGAAGTTCAAATGAAGCTTATGCAATACATACAGAAAAGTTCATAAACATATATGTAGAGTTTAAAGAATAATTATTAAAGGAACACCTGTATAAGCAGATATGAGCTGCCTGCTCAGAAGTACAATCTCCCTTCTCCTCTTTCTTCCTCCTCCTTACCCTTAAAGTAATTTATTTTCTCATCTTTATTCTGACTTTTTAAAAAAATTATATATATATATATATATATATATATATATATATATATATATATAT